>NW_019154090.1:17149800-17630471 GCF_002288905.1 Enhydra lutris kenyoni | reverse complement strand
AGTAGGCAGAGAGGCAGGCAGAGAGAGAGAGGAGGAGGAGGCAGGCTGCCCGCCGAGCAGAGAGCCCGATGCGGGACTCGATCCCAGGACCCTGAGATCACGACCCGAGCTGAAGGCAGAGGCTTTAACCACTGAGCCACCCAGGCGCCCCGAGGAACAGACTTAAAAGTCCTGATTTTGTGCTCCGTCGCTTGCTGGGAGCCGGCCCCTCCCCCCGCGGTCGATCTTCCCGTCGCTTTGGATTCACTTCTCCGCCAGTCCTACCTTTCAGAAAGTGGTTGATTTTCTGTTTCTAGAATTGCTGTTCTTCTTCTCTTTGATCTCCCATTGGATTTGTAGGTGTTTGCAATCTTTAGATAAACTATCTAGCTGATCTCCTGCTACCTGAGATAGTCTCAGACTGCTACTTCGCCATCTTGACTCCTCCCGCACCTATTTTTTTTATTTCTTTTCAGCATAACAGAATTCATTGTTTTTGCACCACACCCAGTGCTCCATGCAATACGTGCCCTCCTTAATACCCACCACCTGGCTCCCCCAACCTCCCCACCGCCGCCCCTTCAAAACCCTCAGATTGTTTTTCAGAGTCCATAGTCTCTCATAGTTCACCTCCCCTTCCAATTTCCCTCAACTCCCTTCTCCTCTCCATCTCCCTATGTCCTCCATGTTATTTGTTATGCTTCACAAGTAAATGAAACCATATGATACTTGACTCTCTCTGCTTGACTTATTTCACTCAGCATAATCTCTTCCAGTCCCATCCATGTTGCTACAAAAGTTGGGTATTCATCCTTTCTGATAGAGGCATAATACTCCATAGTGTATATGGACCACATCTTCCTTATCCATTCGTCCGTTGAAGGGCATCTTGGTTCTTTCCACAGTTTGGTGACCGTGGCCATTGCTGCTATAAACATTGGGGTACAGATGGCCCTTCTTTTCACTACATCTGTATCTTTGGGGCAAATACCCAGTAGTGCAATTGCAGGGTCATAGGGAAGCTCTATTTTTAATTTCTTGAGGAATCTCCAAACTGTTCTCCAAAGTGGCTGTACCAACTTGCTTTCCCACCAAGAGTGTAAGAGGGTTCCCCTTTCTCCACATCCTCTCCAACACATGTTGTTTCCTGTCTTGCTAATTTTGGCCATTCTAACTGGTGCAAGGTGGTATCTCAATGTGGTTTTAATTTGAATCTCCCTGATGGCTAGTTTCCATGTACTTTTTGATTGCTTCTTTGATTTCTTGGTTAAACCATTCATTGTTTAGTAGCATGTTATTTAACCTCCATGTATTTGTGCTCTTTCCAGATTTTTACTTGTGGTTGATTTCTAGTTTTACAGCATTGTGGTCAGAAAAGATGCTTGATTTGTTGAGGCTTGTTATGTGGGCTAGTATGTGATCTATTCTGGAGAATGTTCCATGTGCACTCGAAAAGGATGTGTATTCTGTTGTTTTAGAATGGAATACTGTAAATATCTGTTAGATATATCTGGCCTAGTGTATTATCCAAACCCACTGTTTCCTTCTTCATTTTCTGTTTGGATGATCTGTCCTTTGATGTAAGCAGGGTGTCAAAGTCCCTGACTATTACTGTAATGTTATCAATTCCTCTATGTTTGTTATTAGTTGTTTTATGTATTTGGGTGGTATCATGTTGGGTGCATATATAATTGTTATATCTTCTTGTTAGATTGTCCCCATTTAACTTTTATTATATAGTGTCTTTCTTTGTCTCTTGTTATAGTTTTTGTTTAATACCTATAGGGTCCAAAATAAGTATGGCTATCCTGGCTTTCCTTTGACATCCATTTGCATGATAGATGTTTCTCCATCCCCTCACTTTGAATCTGCAGGTACCTTTAGGATTAAAATGAGGCTCTTGCAGGCAGCATATGGATGGGTTGTCTTTTTTGTATCTTTCTGACACCTTGTGTCTTTTGATTGGAGCATTTAGTACATTCATATCCAAAATAACTACTGATAGATATGTATTTATTGTCATTTTATTACTTGTTTTGTGGTTGTTTCTGAAGATTTTCTCTGATCTTGTCTATCATGTGGTGTGATTTTCTTTAGTGATACACTTGGGTTCCTTTCTCTTTATTTTTGCATGTTTGTTACTGACTTTTGATTTTTGGTTACCATTAGTCTTGTATATAACCTCTTCTACATGTAGAAATTTATATAAATTGATGGTCATTTAAGTTTGAACCCATTCTTTACTCCTCCCCACATTTTAGATGTATGTTGTCATATTTTACATTCTTTTATTTGTGAGTCCCTTGACGGATTTTTGACAGGAATTTTCATTTTTCACCACTTTCGTGTTTCCTACCTTTATCCTGTGACTTTTGTTCTCTCCTTTCCACTCAAAGAATCCCCTTTAACATTTATTGTAGAGCTTCTTTAGTGGTCATGATCTCTTTTAGTTTTGTTTGTCTTGGAAACTATCTCTTCTATTCTGAATGATAGCCTTGCTGGATAGAATATTCTTTGTTGTAGGCTCTTCCCATTCAGCACTTTGAATTTATCATGCCACTGCTTCATGCTTGCAGAGTTTCTGCTGAAAAAGCTGCTGATGGCCTTTGGGGTTTTTCTTTGTATGTAAATGTCCTCTTTTGCTTTATTTGTAATATTTTTCCTTCATCACTGTATTTTTGCTATTTTAATCATAATACGTCTTGGTGTGCCTCTGCTTTTGTTAATTTTAATGGGAGTTCTCTGTACCTCCAGATCTGGATATCTGTTTCCTTCCCCAGACCGGGGAAGTTTCCAGTGATTACTTCAAATAAATTTTCTGCTCCCCATTCTCTCTTCTGAATGTTATCATGTTGATGGAGTCAGTTCTCTAAGTTTCCTCCTTTTCCATAAGTCTTTTTTTCTCTTTTGTTCAGTTTGATTATTTTCCAATAATCTGTCTTCTAAGTCAGTAATTCATTTCTCTGCTTCTTCCATCCTTATATTTATTCCATCAAACATGTTTCTCATTCCATTTATTTAGTCCTTTATCTCTGTTATGTTACTCCTTACCTCTGTGTTAAATATTCCAGTGATGTCCTCCCTTCTTTTCTCAAGTCCAGTGAGTATCCTTTTGATCATCACTTTAAATTTTCTATCAGGCATGTTTCTTATATCTGTTTTGCTTAGAACTCTGGCTGTGGCCTTGCCCTGTTCTTTCATTTGGGATAAATTTCTGTGTCTCCTCATTTTGTCTGCCTCTTTGTGTTTGTTTCTCCTTATTAAGGAAGTCAGCTGTGTCTTCTGTTCTTAGAAGTAGTGATATTATGAAGAAGAGGTCCTGGAATGCCCTGCAGTGCAACGTCCCCTTTTCACCAGAACCTGGCACTTAAGCAGAGTTTCCTATATTTGTTGCTTGTACCCCGCTGTTCTGAGTCACCTTTCCTTTCAATGTAGTTGTCTGTGATGACTCTCTGCTTGTTCTGGTCTATGCTTATTCTCTGGTGTTAGCTCCAAGGGGGAGTGCTGCTGGGGAACTTGGGAGTGGGCCAGTGGTAATAGCAAAATTTTTGCTGGGCCACCAGTCCTATGCTGGATCTTCTGAAATGCTGTGGCAGCTTGGGGCTGTATTCCGGGGCCAGGAGGGCCTGTGTGCCAGGGCTGCTGGGTATGTCGGGCTGGGAATGGTGCATGAAGGTGGCTGGCAGCAGCTGGGCCTGATGCATGGATAGTGGTTGTGGCTGTGCAGCAGGACATGGCATGCGACGGTGGCTGGTTATGGCACAGAGTGGCAGCGGGGGACACAGTGATGTGCCTGGCACACTGAGGCTGCTGTGCACCTACTGGCTGGTTAGGACACAGGTGCAGCTTTAACAGAATTTGCCCTGAGCCTAGGGCAGAGAGGCCAGCAGGTTTGGATTTGGTGAGTCCTCAGGAGAACTCTGGGGTGTGGCACACGAGCAGCAGGTCAGGCAGAACTGTCTCTGTAGCCCTGCGTCTCACAGGTGGCTCTGTGTTTATGCTGGGGGGCGGGGGGTGGGGGTGGGGGCAGCACATGGTGCCTGTCAGGTCCCTCACTTTCAGAGAAGTCCCACAGTACACTCCAAAATCAGTATGAACAGATCTGTTTCCCATTTGCCCTGGTCTTATATAAATTGTCACTTTAACTTGCCTTTCTGGGCAGGCTGCTGTCTCTTTAAGGGTGGTGACCCAGCTTTCACTTGCCCTCCTGGCTTGCCTAGGGCTGAATCAGCTGACTTTTAAAGCTCAAAGAATTCAGCCTCTCTGGTTTTTATTTTATTTTTACACACACACACACACACACACACACACACACACACACACACACACGTATTTTAGAGCAAGAGCATGAGCAGGGGTGGGGAGGTAACAGAGGGAGAGGAAGAGAATCTTAAGCAGGCTCCACATGTGGAGCCTGACTCAGGCTTGATCTCAGGACCATGAAGTCATGACCTGAGCTGAAATCAAGAGTCAGATGCTTAACCGATGGAGCCACCCAGGCGACCCAGGCCCCACTGGTTTTTAAAGCTAAATGTTATGGAGATTAGTCTTCCGTGGGTGAGTTCCCTAGTGCAAAGGCTCATTTCTTTGCTCTCCACACATGCAGCTCCCTCGATCCTGAGGGCCACCCTCCTTTGCCTTTCTGACCTTCCTAACTTTTCAGATGCAGTTTCTTGTCTATATTTAGGTGTGAAGTTCTGCCAATCTTTGGATCACTGTCTGATTTGTTGATTTGGGATGTGGAAGATACCTAGTTGAAAATGTGGAACATGGGGCGCCTGGGTGGCTCAGTGGGATAAAGCCTCTGCCTTCGGCTCAGGTCATGATCCCAGGGTCCTGAGATCAAGCCCCACATCGGGCTCTCTCCTCAGTGGGGAGCCTGCTTCCTCTTCTCTCTCTGCCTGCCTCTCTACCTACTTGTGCTCTCTGTCTGTCAAGTAAATAAATAAAATCTTAAAAATTAAAAAAAAATAATGTGGAACAGGATGATCTCAGGATTCCCCCTACTCTGCCATCTTCCCTAGGAGACCTGTGGTTTCTTAAGGCCCTGGAAAATGGCAGGGGTTCAAGAAGACCCACTTGCCTCTGAGACCATGAGAACACAGCTGACCTGGGCTTGCATGCACACCCAATGCAACTTTGGCATTTTTTTTTTTTTAAATCTAGTTGAAAACATTTTGAAGTGGCTTTCTCCAAGAATAGGTTCCAATCCTCTAGTCTAGAGTCTGGATCAGTGGCCTTTTCCCACTTCATGTCCTGGCACCCACCCCCCTTTCTTACCCAACAGTCTGGGAGGGACAGTGTTGCCATCTCAAAGGGAAGGCTTCACCACTGCTGACACACATGGCGAGTGCTTTTGGTCACACCTGGGAGGGGAAGCCAGTCCATTTGCTACATCTGATTTAGAAATGCCCTCACTTCTGCCAGAAAAGCAGAGGGGCCTTTGCTATTTATTGTCAGAACAAGTTAAACCAAGCATGTGTGGCTATCCCTGGAACAGATGCCGTACATTACCTAGTGCTCTCCATAGTTGTTTGGGCCGTGAAAAGATGTCCTTTGGGAGTGCAAATTCACACGTGAGACATAACAAATGTAGAGTAGCCTCACTGTTGAACGTCATTTTCTTGCTGATGGAATCAGAAAGCTTGTTAGTCACTGGAATAAACATGCTCTGATGAGTTGAATGAAAACTAGCATATGGGCCTACTTTTGGAATAAACAATTCAAAAGCACATTTCAGTGTACCTTAGTTATGCCTTTTGTTAATTAAACAATACTTTGATAGAATGGAAAGGCCAAGTAATATCACAGCTTCAGAAATGAAAGAATTATTAAGGTTCATAGTAGGAGAAATCAGTCCTGGGCCACTTAGAGGTAAAGCTGAATTAGTATTTATAAGAGAAAAATATGAAAGTCACTTGAACTGGTTTCAAAATTTACATCAGTGATTATAAAATTCTCTTATTTTTAAAATTTATTTATTTGACACAGAGAGAGTAGGCACAAGTAGGAGGAACAGCATGGTGGAGGGAGAGGAAGAAGCAGGCTCCCCACTGAGCAGGGAGCCCAAAGTGGGGCTCAATTCCAGGACCCTGGGATCTTGACCTGAGCCTAAGGCAGATGCTTAACTGACTGAGCCACCCAGGTGCCCTGATACAAAATTCCTTTAAATTCTATAAATTGGGGCACCTGAGTGGCTCAGTGGGTTAAGCCTTCAGCTCAGGTCATGATCTCAGGGTCCTTGGATTGAGCCCTGCATTGGGCTCTCTGCTCAGCAGGGAGCCTGCTTCCCCCTCTCTCTGTCTGCCTCTCTGTCTACTTGTGACCACTCTCTTTGTCAAATAAATAAAAATCTTAAAAAAAAAAAACCCATAATTGGCCCGCTAAGGAAGAGAGATTGAGGGCGAGGTGGCAGGTACAGAGCAAGGGGCAGAGAGCAAAAGGCACATGGCTGGTGGTCAAAACACATCTTTCTCAATTCTGCCTCTCAACAGCCCCACAGGGTGAAAAATGCAGTCGCTATCGTAGTGGGGGAACTTAGGACTGTTGCTTTGGAGTCTGTTTCTAGGGAGGAAGGGTAGGAGTTTAGAAGAATATCTACAAAGGACAGTAGAATGGATGGATGGCAAAGTCTCAGGGCAGGCGTAAGAAAGACAGCTCAGGAAGGACTTCTGGGAAGATGGTGTAAGAGAAGGACCCTAAGCTCACTTCATCCCGGGGATACAACAAGCTAATGCTCATATCTGTGCACATAATGCAGAAAACAACCTGAAGACTGGCAGAACAAACTCCATAACTAAATGTAGAGAAGAGGCCACAGGAAGAGGGTAGGAAGGGTGGAACTAAACTGATTCACAGGGCAACCTTGGGAGGGAGCTGTGGGTGAAGAGAGGGAGAGAAACTGACTATCCCAACAGGGAGCCCTCACGGGGAAGGTGAATCCCCATAGCATCTGGCTGTGAAACCAAACTGAATTTTCTGAGTTCTTACAACTGGGGGACTTTAAGCCTGGAATTTTAAAAAATCAGCAGGCTTGGCGCTGGGAAGGCCTGGAGGGCATTAGGAAGCTGAGTCCCCAGGCTCAAACAGACAGCACAACAGACAGCCCACAGAGATCCTGCCTGGAAGCAGCGTCTGAAAATGCCAGGCACTTATGGGTTTGAGTGTTATTTACTCATCTCAGAGCACATCCCAGCGAGGTGGGGCTCGCAGGGAGATCCCTCCAGGAACAAAGGGGTTGGCAGGTGCTATTACCCCCCACCCACAGCATAAACACATGGCCACCTGTGGGAACCAGCACAGCACCCACATTAACTACTTAACTTGCTTACACCAAGCCCTGCTCCCCTGTGCTTTGGTAGATCAGCCCTTTTCAGTCATGTCTGCCTGAGTCCTGATGCTATGGGGTTCCTCCCTGAGAAGACCCTGCAAATCTTGTCAACACCATGTCTTCTAGATGTGTGTTTTGCAGGGCCTCAGTCTTGGCAGGAATGGTGGCAGCTGGTCACCTCCCCCAGAGGACACATGCACCTAGTTAAAACTGTATGCCCCACCCATGCGCATATTGTAACAGCCCCAGGCACCTGGTCTCAGCAGCATGGCTTATGCCCATTGGAAAAGAACCAGTGCCCACAACTTGTGAGTACTGTGTGCCCTGCCTGTGCATGCTTTGTGGATTGGCCCCAGCTGGCCCAAGTCTTAGCAGAGGAGTCACATTCCCTCTGGCAAAGGACAAGGGCTACCTTGTTAAAAGTGCTCGCCCTGCCCACTACTTTCAAGACCAAGAGACATAGCTGACTTTCCCAACACAGAAAAACAGATATAAAGAGGTAGACAAAATTAGGAAACAGGGGAGTATGAAAAAGCAGGACTAAACCGAAGAAAGAGACCTAAGTGAAACAGAGATAGGTAGTATGCCTGATTGAGAATTTGAACTAATGGTCATAAAGATACTCACTGGACTTAAGAGTGGAGGACATCTGTGAGATCCTTAATAATGAGATAACAAGGGCGCCTGGGTGGCTCAGTGGGTTAAGCCGCTGCCTTCGGCTCAGGTCATGATCTCAGGGTCCTGGGATTGAGTCCCACATCGGTCTCTCTGCTCAGCAGGGAGCCTGCTTTCCTTCCTCTCTCTCTGCCTGCCTCTCTGCCTACTTGTGATCTCTCTCTGTCAAATAAATAAAATCTTTAAAAAAAAATGAGATAACAAAGAGAACTAATCAGAGGTGAAGAACACAATAAATGAAACTAAAAATATACGAGATGGAATAAATACAGGCTAGAGGAAGCAGAAGTATGACTTAGTGACCTGGAGGACAGAGTCATGGAAAGTAATCAAGCTGAGCAGGTGGGAGAAAAAAATTATACCATATAAAAATAGATGTAGGGAACTCAGAAACTTCATCAAGCTTAATAACAGGGACCACAGAAGAAAAAAGAGAGAAAAGGGTGCAGAAAATTTATTCGAAGATATAATAGTTAAAAATTTCCCTCATCTGGGGAAACAAACAGATACCGAGACCAGGAGGCAGAGAGATTCCACCAACAAAATCAACCCAAGGAGGACCACACCAAGACCCTAGTAATTAAGACAAAAAAAAAGTAGTGATAAAGAAAAAAATTTTAAAGAAGCAAGAGAAAAGAAGTAACTTACAAGGGAAAACCCATAGGCTACCAGATTTTTGAACAGAAACTTAGCATGCCAGAAGGGAGTGGCATAATATATGTCACGTGCTGAATGGGAAAAATCTTCAGCCCAGAATACTCTATCCAGCAAAGTTGTCATTTGAGAGAAAGAAATAGTCTCCCAGACAAACCAAAGCTAAGGAGTTCATGACCACTAAACCAGCCCTAAAGAAATGTTAAAGGAGACTCACTGAGTGGAAAGGAGAGACCATAAGTAAGTAAGAGTAAGAAAAGTAGGAAGCACAAAAGCAATAAAAATGAGTTTATCTGTAAAAAAAATATCAAAGGGGGGGTGCCTGGGTGGCTCAGTTGGTTAAGCAGCTGCCTTCGGCTCAGGTCATGATCCCAGCGTCCTGGGATCGAGTCCCACATCGGACTCCTTGCTCATCGGGGAGCCTGCTTCTCCCTCTGCCTCTGCCTGCCATTCTGTCTGCCTGCACTCGCTCTCTCTCCCTCTCTCTCTCTGACAAATAAGTAAAATCTTAAAAAAAAAAATATATATCAAAGGTTCACAAAATGAAAAGATGTAAAGTAGGACACCATAACCTACAATGTGGGAGAGGAGAGGAGTAAAGAATGTGTTCAAACTAAACAACCATCACCTTAATATTGACTGCTATATGTAGAAGATGTCATATATAAGCCTAATGATAACCACAAATAAAAAATAAAAAAGCAGTAATAGATACGCAAAAAACAAAGAGAAGGGAATCTAAATATATCACTAAAGAAAGCAACTCATTGCGAGAAAAGAGAGCAAGGGAAGAAAAAAAAAACAGAAAATCTACAAAACCAACCACAAAGCAAATACACAATGGCAATAACTACATATATATCAATAATTACTTTGACTATAAATGGATTAATGCTCCAATCAAAAGACACAGGGTGATGGAATGGATAAGGAAAGAAGGCCCATCTATATGCTGCCTACAAGAGACTCATTTTAGTCCTAAAGACACCTGTAGATTGAAAGTGAGGGGACGGAGAAACATCTGTCATGCAAAATATATGTCAAAAGAAAGCCAGGGTAGCCATACTTATATCAGACAAAATATACTTCAAAACAAAGTAAAAAGAGACAAAGAAGAGCACTCTCTAATAAGAAAGGGAACAATCCAACAAGAAGTTATAACAATTGTAAATATACATGCACCCACCATAGGACCACCCAAATACAGAAAATAACAACAAACATAAATGAGCTAATCGATAATAATACAGTAATACCGAGGAACGTTAACACCCCATTTGTATCAATGGACAGATCAACCAAACAGAAAACAAGCAAATAGTGGATTTGAATGATACACTAGACCAGACATATCTCATAGATACATTCAGAACATTCCATTCTAACACAGCAGAATATACATTCTTTTCAAGTGCACATGGAACATTCTCCAGAACAGATCACATACTAGCTCACAAAACAAGCCTCAACAAATTCAAAAAGATCAAAATCATACCATGCATCTTTTTTGACCACAATGCTATAAAACTAGAAATCAACCACAAGTAAAAATCTGGAAAGATCACAAATACATGGAGGTTAAATAACATGCTACTAAACAGTGAATGGTTTAACCAAGAAATCAGAGAAGAAATCAAAAAGTACATGGAGGGGCGCCTGGGTGGCTCAGTAGGTTAAAGCCTCTGCCTTCAGCTCAGGTCACAATCTCAGGGTCCTGGGATCAAGCCCCACATTGGGTGCTCTGCTCAGAGGGGAACCTGCTTCCTCCTCCCTCTCTCTCTCTCTCTGCCTACTTGTGATCTCTGTCTGTCAAATAAATAAATAAAATCTTTTTAAAAAGTTTTAAAAAAAGCACATGGAAACTAACAAAAATGAAAACGTAATAGCCCCAAACCCTTGGGATGCAGCCAAAATTATTCTAAGAGGGAAGTTTATGAAAATACAAACCTACCTCAAGAAGTAAGAAAAATCTCAAAGAAATAACCCAAACTTACAACCTAAAGGAGCTAGAAAAAGAAGAAAAAACATAATCCAATACTAGCAGAAGGAAGGAAATCATAATGGTTAGAGTGGAAATACGTGATCTAGAAAGTAAAAAAATGAAACCAGAAGCTGATTCTTTGAAAAGATCAACAAAATTGATAAACATCCAGTTAGACTCATCAAAAGAAAAAAAAGCACTCAAACAAAATTAGAAACAAAAGATGAGAAAGAACTGACACCACAGAAATACAAAGGCCTGTAAGAGAAAATTATGAAAAATTATATGCCAAAAATTTAACAATGTAGAAGAAAATGGACAAATTCCTAGAGGCTTGTAAACTACCAAAACTGAAGCAGGAACAAACAGAAAATTTGAAGAGACCAATTACCAGACAGAAAATGGAATCAGTAATCAAAAAACTCCCGACAAACAAAAGCCAGGACCACAAGCTTTCACAGTGAATTGTTACCAAGCATTTCAGGAAGAGTTAATACCTATTCTCAAACTGTTCCAAAAAGTAGAAAAGGCAGGAAAACTTCCAAATTCATTCTATGAGGCCAGCATTACCCTGATACCAAAAGCAAAGACACCACAAAAAAGAGAACTACAGGCTGATATCCCTGATTAACATAGATGCAAAAATCCTCAACAAAATCCTAGCAAACTGAATTCAACAATATACTAAAAAAAAAATTTTCAGAAAAAAATCAGGTGGGATTTATTCCCAGGAAGCAAGGGTGGTTTAATACTGCAAATCAATCAGTGTGATAAATCACATTAATAAGAAGATAAGAACCATATGATTATTTAAATAGATGCAGAAAAAACATTTGATAAGGTACAATATCCATTCATGATAAAAGCCCACAACAAAGATTTAGAGGGAACATATCAACATATTAAAGGCCTTATATGAAAAATCCATAGCTAACATCATCTTAAATGGGAAAAACCTGAGAGCTTTTCCACTAAGTCCAGGAGCAAGACAAGAAGGTCCACTCTGACCACTTAGCCCCCACACCCTCACTACTTTTATTCAGCAGAGTACTAGAAGTCCTAGCTACAACAATCAGACAAGAAAAATGAATAAAAGGCATTCAAATTGGTAAGGAAGAAGTAAAAATTTCATTATTTGCAGGTGACATAATCCTATATATAAGAAAAGCCAAAAGACTTTGCCATAAAAACTATTAGAACTAATGCTGTACTACTGTGTGTTGGCTAATTGAATTTAAAAAGACTATTAGAACTGATAAATGAATTCAGTAAAGTCACAGGATACAAAATCAGTGGCAGAAATCCAGTGCATTTGTATACACCAACAATGAAACAGCAGAAAGGCAAATTAAGGAAACAATCGCATTTACCATTGCACCCAAAATAAGAAGATGCCTAGAAAGGAACCTACCCAAAAAGGCGGAAGACACGTCCTCTGAAAGTATATATACTATAAAATACTCATGAAAGAAAATGACACAAAGAAATGGAAAGACATTCTGTGCTCATGGACTGGAAGAACAAATATTGTTAAAACGTCTATAGTACCCAAAGAAATGTACACATTTAATGCAGTCCCTATCAAAATACCAATAGCAGTTTTCAGAGAAATAGAACAAGTAATCCCAACATTTGTATGGAACCACAAAGGACCCTGAATAGCCAAAGTGATCTTGAAAAAGCAAAGCAAAGCTGGAGGCATCACAACTCCAGACTTCAGGTTATATTACACAACCGTAATCACCAAAACAGTATGGTACTGGTACAAAAACAGACACATACATCAATGAAACAGAATAGAAGATCCAGAAATAGGCCTACAGTTATATGGTCAATTAATCTTCAACAAAGCAGGAAAGAACATCCAATGGCAAAAAGGCAGTCCCTTCATAAATGCTATCAGGAAAACTGGACAGCAACATGCAAAAAGATGAAACTGGACCACTTTCTTACACCATAGACAAAAACTAACTTCAAATTTGATCAAAGACCTGAAAGTGAGACCTGAAACCATAAAAATCCTGGAAGAGAACACAGGAAGTAATTTCTCTGACATCAACCACAACAGTATCTCTCTAGATATGTCTCCTGACGTATGGGAAACAAAAACAAAAATAAACCATTGGAACTACATCAAAATAAAGAGCTTCTGTACAACAACGGAAGCAACCAACAGTCAGAACAACTGAAAGTCATGACTGATAAAAGATTAGTGTCCAAAATATATAAAGAACTTATGCAACTCAACACCAAAAACATATAATCCAATGAAAAATGGGCAGAAGACATGAACAGACTTTTCTCCAAAGAAGACTTTCAGATGGCTAATGGACACATGAAAAGATGCTTAACATCACTCATCATCAGGGAAATGAAATAAAAAGCCCAAGATATCACCTTACACCAGTCAAAATGGCCAAAACCAAAAACATCAGAAATAACAGGTGTTGGCAAGGATGTGGAGAAAAGGAACCCTCACGCACTATTGGCGGGAATGCAAACCGACGCAGCCATCGTGGAAAACGGCATGGAGTTTCCTCAAAATGTTGAAAGTAGAACTACTCTATGATTCAGTAATTGCACTCTTGGGTATTTACCCAAAGAATACAAAATAAAATAACTCAAAGGGATACATGCACCTGATGTTTATTCTAGCATTAATTATATTAGTCAAATTATGGAAGCTGCCTACATGTCCATCACAGATGCATGGATAAAGAAGTAGTATATATACAGAATATTAGTCAGCCATAAAAAAGAACGAAATCTTTCCATTTGCAAAAACATGGATGGATCTAGAGAGTTTAATGCTAAGCAAAATAAGTCAGAGAAAGACAAATACCATATGATTTCATTCATATGTGGAATTTAAGTTACAAAACAAAGGAGCAACAGAGTAAAAAAGAGACAAACCAAAAAACAGACCCTTAACTATACAGAACAAAGTGATGGTTACCAGAGGGGAGGTGGATGGGGGTTGGGTGAAAAAGGTGAAGGGGACTGGGAGTGCACGTGCCTGATGGGCACTGAGTGACCTACGATACTGCTGAACTGCTGTATTATAAATACATATGAAACTAATTCAACAGTGTATGTTCACTATATGTAACAGTACATTAAAATAAAAAAGAGAGTGCAACTGTACAGCTTAAGAAAGGCACAATTTTGGGTAGAAGGTGGCATCACTAGGGAGGCATGGGAGGAGAGGTAGAGGCTGGAAGTGGCTTGGGCAACAGAATGTAGGGGAGAGATGTGCTGCCACATGGCAGGGGTGAGGAGACAAGGTGGGAGGGTTAAGAATGAGGATGTGTATGTTCAACCTTTGGACGGGGGGCATTACTGGAATTCCAATCCCACCTTGCCCCCAGTAAGGCCTGAGCAGGAACTGGGAAGTGTGTATGTAAACAGGACTCCCTTGCAATTCCCAGAAATCTGTGGGATGGACAATGGACTTGGCCACAGGATGGGGAAGAGGAAGCAGAGCCCATTTCAATGAAATCTTCAAGGACAGAGTGAACTTGGATGACTTCTGGGTTACATGAATTTAACAGATGATCACGTGAGACTTGGGGCAAGTCATGAAACTGGCTTAAGGCACCAAGTCGGTGGCAGTGCTAGAACTTGAAGTCAGATTTCACGGCCCTAGACTACTCATTCTACTGTTACCCCCACTGGAACAGAAACACAGCCCCTTGCAAAGTCAGACTTGAGAATCATGGAAACAGAGAGTTGGGTGTTCTGTGGGTTTGCCAGCAGGTTAGGCTGTGTTTTCACAAGCTGAGATAAAATGGGAATATCAATGCTTGCTATTTGCCTTGTAGGCATAATGACAAGAAAAGACATCCCTGAAACATCACCTCTGCTTTTCTCCTGGGAGCATGATGAGCTGGCTTGCCTTTCTCACTTCTGGAAGCTCCATGGGAATGCACTGTTCTTGGTGTCACCGTCCCTCACCTTTCTACCTGGCCTAGCATCATCTGAACTCTCCATCAGACTTTCCATGGTGGGAGTCTCAGAACTGGGCAACTCAGTTTTTATAGAGCTCTTATTTGTTTTAAACCAAAGAACATTCCTTCCTGCTCCATAGATCCAGGTACCAGTCAGGGATTATCAGGCACCGAGGCCCTGGAAATCCTATTGTTTAAGTGGTGACCCAAATCTTCACAATTCCTGGTAGAGGGCCTTGGGCCCAAGTCAGTGGTGGGTTATGGGGCTTTAGATAAATCCTTTTCCCCGCCTGGACCTCATCTTCCTGATGTGCAAAATGAGGGGAAATGGACCCCAGGCAGATCAGTGATTTCCAAAGTGAGGCCCATAAAGTTGGCAGGAGAAGCCAATGAGATCTCTCTATAGTCTTCGAAAGCCTAAGGGGATCATGTTATCCTGGAATGGAGGACCTTGAAGCTCTGGCTTTGGGTTGGAATGAGACCATCTCGTGTTAGCTCTGTCTGCCAACTGGAAATTCACTGGGGTAGTTACATTCATGGAAAAATATACGAGTAAAACTAACAAATGATTAATTAATTAAATACAGTTCAGAAAACAAAAGCTTCTAAAATAGCAGGTCTATGGAGGAAAGACCGGGGAAATATCAAACGTGTTTGGAGAACATATAGCTGATAAAATCTCAAAGATGTAAGCAAAATAATGTGTCCTCCCAAGAATGAATGACAAGTGAAACACTGAGAAGCTCCGGGATGCTGCAGGCATAGGCAGTGTAATCAATGAGTAGGGTAGCCAAGAATCCTAAACACCTAGCACTTTCTGTGTGGAGACAACCAAAGTGATACTGGGTCTCATTGACCCTAAACCCGATTCCAGGCTGGTGGGGTGACGTGTGGTGGTCGTCTCCTGCTGGATTCTTCCAGAGTTGCCCACAGAGCCCGGGAGCGATGTGACGTGCTGCTGGGACATTGGCTCTTCCCTCCCTTCTGCTTCCTGGTCAGCTTCTTCCTGCCACTTGGGGGTCTTGGCTGAGATGGTTCCAGCTAAAGATGGTTCCATCCTGTTTGATGTCAAAGGGAGTCTGGCGGGTAGACCTTACTTCACTACCATGTCTGCTTCATGGGGACTGTGGGTTTTTGTGCCTCTTTTGTCCATGTCTGGTCTGTGCCTGGGACACTGTAGGTTCTCAATCAGTGCATGGCGATGACTGAAGGATTGAATGCAACTCAGAAAGCAGACACCTTGACTTTTAAAAGGCCTTCTTCTGGGTCTGCAAGAGTCCTGTGGTTGTTGAGGTGGACATCTGCCTTGTCCTTGGCTCTACCCATCTTGCTCTTTCATGGTTCCTGATGGACTTTGATTTAGACATGGATTTCTCCAGCCCGAACCACTTTCCAGCCCAGCACTGCTGACTCTGGATGATTGCATCCCATGATTGCAGTCTCACACCCCGCACTGGCACTGATCCCTATGCCTCTGGGCCTGAATTCCTGTTTTCAGTTTTATTGCCTGTGTTAGTTTGCTGTGGCTGATGCAACAAATCACAAATGTGGTGGCTTAATGTCACACGAATTTATTATCTGGAGGTCAGAAATCTGAAATGAGTATTAAAGGGCTAAAATCAAAATGTCAGCCGAGCTGTGTTCCTTTCTGGAGTCTGCAGGGGACAAGCCATTCCTCATCTTCTCCAGTTTTGCGAGGCGGCCAGAATTCCTGGGCCTGTGGCTGTACCACTCCTCTCTCTGCTTCCATCACCATGGACTCTGATCTTCTGCATCCCTCTTACTAGGATCCTGATATTGGGTCCACCTGGACAACCCAGGACAATGTAAACATCTCAGTGTCTTTAACTTTACCACATCTGCAAAGTCCCTTCTACTCTGTAAGACAACACATTGGCCAGTTTAGAGACAAGGAGGTGGACAGCTTTGGGGGTGGGGAGGAGCATGATTCTGCCTACTGCACACCCCCAACCTCAAGGCTGGCCCAGAGGGTCTCCTGAGCTAGCTAAACAATATGGTGGGTGCGGCATAACCATGAAGAGGGCTCCTTTTTGGTGTCTGTTCGCCATGGGCTCTGGTCTACCCACTGAGCCCACAAGGATGGATCTTGAGTCAGGACTGTTGGGTGTGACTGGAAATGTTCTTTCTGAAATGCCTACTGGAAACCACAGTGCCATTTACTAGATGTTGTGGTTCTAGGATATTGCCCCACTAATCTGATCACAGGCCTTAGAGTCCTAAAGAGCTAAAAAAAATTTAAAAAAAAGTCTCTAAGGTTGAAGACATATAGATGCCTTCAGAGTCTTTATCTTCAGCCCCCGCTGTTTGGAATTGTCCTTGAACAGAAGCCACTGTGGAGAACGGGAGAGGAGTATCCGTGGCTGGGGATGGCTGACTGAATGATGCGGTATAGGATTCCGAGCGCAGGCAGGCCGACTGGCCCACAGGGCAAGAAAGGAAGGCACTTGGAGAGGTCTCAGCCTCTCCTCCACCTTATTTTTCGGCGACTTACAGGTAGTCCTGCCACAACCCTCAACAGGAGCCCTGATGGTCTCGGCCCTGGTCCAACCACAGGATGTGGCACTGGTCCTCTGCTGATGCTCAGGACCTAGGGCAGACCCATCTGTGTGGCTGGGCTGGCCAGGAAGCCGAGGCCGTCTTGGCAGGGGCACGCTGGTAGGCAGATGCTGACAGCACTTCAAAGAACCGCCTTTCCAGGTGCCGAGGGCGGCTTTTCTGAGGCTCATGCAGTGTCACTGTTTATTTTCGCAAGGCACCCAGCTGTTTTGGTGATGATATTTATATCCATAAGTGCTCTATTCATCTGCTGATGTTAGGGGATGCTTGCCGGCTACATATGGCAGCCAACCCCACAGCTCTTCCGAGCCTGGTGTTTTTGCATTTAGGGAAATCAATTCTCGAAGGCTGTACCAACATCTAGGGATAAGAAATCTTTCTTTACCCAAGACCCACCCCGGAAGGGGGAGCCAGAGCCAATGACCTTGACCCCTGCTTCTCTACACGTCCCAAAGTGAGGTTCTTTGAAATGCCTCCTCCGTGCCTGAGCTCTGGTTTTACAAAAAGGGATTCTGGAAAAGGCGGACAGCAAACAGGCCTTCACGGGCCCCACCTCACTCAGGGGCTCAGGGAGCAGTGTTCACGGTTTTCCTTTTTTAGGCAAAGGAACAGGACGGCTATGGCTTCCTAGTCTGGCACTCCACAGGCGTCTTTGTTTTATGGGAATCCATTTAACTTCCTGGCTCTCTTGAATTCCAGTCATCTACTGTTTGAGACCCAGATCTTGGAGTCACCTCTTCTCTCTCCTACTCCCCATTCAGTCTGTCAGGATATATCGGGTCTCCCTTCCGGATATATCGAGAATCCACTCCACTGCTACCCCCGGGTTCAAGCGGCCATCCCTCGTCACCTGGAAGGATGGCAGACGCCACCTCCTCTCTGCCCTTTCTGCTCACTCCCTTAGCAAACACTCTCCCCTTCCGGTACCAACAGTCTGTTCTCAACACAGTAGCCAGAGGGAAGGTTTTTTTAAAAAAAAAGTCAAAGTGGGTCACTTCTTTCCTCAAAAGCTGTCAGTGGCTCCCTTTTCCTCTCAGACTAAAACCTCAAGTCCTTCCCACAACCCGCAAGGCCCTCCATGACCTGGCGGTCCTGCCACGTTTCTGGGTCCCCTGCGGCACCCACTCTGTTCGGTCACAGTAGCCTCTGCGCCATTCCTCAGACATGCCAGGCGTGAACCCACCATCAGGGGTTGGTGTGGCTTGTCCTTTCTCCCTGGGATGCTCTTCCTGGAGACGGTCACACGGCTCGTTCTCTCCCTACCTTCCAAACTGACCTTCTCAATAGGGCCTGCCTTGATCCCTCTATCACAATTTTACTCCCAAATCCACCTTCCAATCTTCCTTACCCTGCCCTCGTATTTTTTTTCCCATATACTCATGACCTTCTAACATATAATTAAGGACATATAGGGTGTTTGTTCTTCACTGTCTCCTCCACTTTCGAACAGAAGTTGCAGCAGAGGTGGGAGTCTCCTGTTTTGCTTGTTCTCTCTTAACCCAGGACACGCTCCAAACACCTAGAATAGCTCCCAGTGGGGAACAGATACTCCACAAGTACGGCCCAAGAATGAGCATGTCTCTTCCAGCACATCCCCGCCCCGCACTCAAGGCCCCTCCCATACTCTGCTCCTCCCCATGCCCCCCCCCGCCTCCTTCCGCCTCCCCCCAGAGGCCAGACTGCCCAGACCTGGGCCCCTGCCACCATCTGCAATGTCTCCTTCACCTCCTGCATCCACTGCTCTCCAGACCCATGGACTTGGGTCTGGAAGCCCAGCTCCCCCATCCCAGCCCTGCCCTCCGGCCTGCCCAGCCACCCCCTCAGTTCAGACCCCCACCTTGCTTTTCGGAGCATTTGCAACATCCTCCTCTGCCATCTCCCGGCTGGCAGGTTTCCCTCCAGCTTCTCCTCTTCGTGGGTCCCCAGATACGGCTTTCTAATGAGAACTCAGCCATACGCCCCATAACCCAGCTTCCAAGTGCTATATCTCTCCCCGCTGGACAGCAAGTGCTGTCTCACAGTGCTCCCGGGAAGCCCAGAGTCCTGACTCTCCAAGAAGCACTGGCGGTGGTGGGGAGTTGGGGGAAGGGTGTTCGGGAGCTAGAAGACCAGTCTGGAAGGACCCAGCACCCACCCTGGCGGCTTCAGCACGAGCAGCGCTAGGTGAGAGCTGTTGCCTGCACTGCGCCCGCCCGCATGAGCGTTTTAGTCAAGTAAAGGGTTCTGGTGCTAACAAAGTAAGCATCCCGGCAAACCAAGGCACAACTCTGTCGCAGCCCGTGCTGGCCGCGCCCTGCCGCACTCTCCAGCCTCACCTCCCTCTTCTGCTCCCAACAGACCCCAGCCCCACTGTGACCCCAGCTGTTGTGCAAACAAGCCATACACAGTCACACCCCCTTGCCTTTGCCCCCCACCCCGCTCCCATTCCCTCTGCTCAGAGAGGGCCTTTTCCCATCTCCCTCAGCCTCACACCCCCAAACCTCTGCTGCCTTCTTCAAGGCCAAAGTCACCTTCTTTTTGAAGTCTTCCCTCACCCTCTGGGCAGAATTAATTGCTCCCTGTTCCCGGCCAGCACAGCACTTCGCGGCTGACCTCTATTACGGCGCTGCCACACGAGCTTGGGACAATTTGCTCATTCGTCTCTGTAGCAAGGCTCGGAGCCCCCGCAGGGCCAAGACCACAGCTCAGACCCACTGTATTTCATTCCCACACAAGGCCGGCACGCATGCAGGAGTGCGCTGAGGTACCCTGAGTTTCTTTTAAGACACCACTTTTCAAACACCTGAAAGGCCATTCCCACTTGTCCCACCCAAAACTGGCTGCCCTGCTATGGAGGGCCGCGGGCTCCAGAAGCTTTCCCATGACATGTCTCGAGCACTGGAACACGCTGTAGGCACGTGACGCTTGGAGCCGTCAGACCCCGGGGGGCTAAGGCATGAAGCCTGTCTGGACACAAGAGCCCTGTGTGATGACACCAGGGTCCTCACGGTGGCTCGTGGGCCAAGGGTCCAAGGTCTGAGCTCCAACTCTATCTGTGCGGGCTGCATCTCCCAGGGGTTAGGCTGCCTGGCTGGCTGGGTGTGGCCAGGCCTCAGGCTCTTCTGCCGGTTGGAGGTGCTCCGAGCTGGGGAGGCTCTGGGCTTGGTGTGCTCAGTGGGATTTGGAGCAAGATCCTGATCAGTGCCTGGCAGATGGAGCAACAGAATCTGGCCCCAGACAGGGGAAGAGGGCTGGGCAAAGCCCCCAAGTAGGGAGAGTCATTGCTGGAAGTGAGGGGATGCAGAGTGGGGGGTGGCGGGGCCCGCATGAGACCACCGGCCTCTGCTGGCAGCAGGACGGGCTGGCTTGGTGCTCGAACCCAGCCAGCACCCGCCACAGGCTGCTCAGTCGGGCGGAGGCGGCATGCGCTGACTCTCAGGCTCTCCCTTGAACCCTCGGACAAGGCTGCCCAAACGTGCCTGAGCACCTGGGCGGCAGCCGCAGCCCTCCTACCTGGGCGGTGTCCATCTCATTCAGCATCACCACGGAGGAGCAGTTGTAGTCGAACACCAGCCTCCAGAAGTCTGCCACGGTGTTGGGGAGAGGGTGCTGGGTGACCACGAAGGCAGCAGGCTGCTTGTGGCTCTGACAAAGGAATGACATAGGCTTCGTGAAAGACACATCCAGCAGAGATGTTCTGATGGTGAGGAGGCTTGGATGGCGGCCAGAGCCACCCCCCCCCCCCCCCCCCCCCCCGCCGAGCCTGTCAAACAGATTGCCTAAGACACCTACTTGTTCTGGTATCTCTGGGTGCCCCCAGTGGCCAAGGCGGCCTTCTCATAACGAACTCATTCTCCTCTAAACTAAGACATTTCATTAGGAAAGTGTCACTCGGCTGGGGATTATCCAAATAAATTATTTATGTTTTGGAGCTCAGCAAATAATCATTATTACAATATGAAACGAAAGATTCTGGAAGCAGATTTGCTGCTTTGCTGCCCAAAGCACCTCCTGGGACACTGGCGATATCTGTGTTTCTGTGCCCACAATGCTGGAGGAGGGGGTGGCTCAGCCTAAGACAGAGAGCCTCCTGAAGGGACTTGTGTTGCAGGAGGCTCACTCCTGCCCCAGGGCCAGAATGAGGGTGGAGCTGGCCTGTCAGAAGACGGATATGGTGTGCTGTGAGACAACGGGCAGTGGAAGGCTCGGGTTTTAGCATGAGACAGACCTGGGGTTCAAATCCAGCTTTCTGACTTGTAGGTTATCATCCATCCAACCAACCAACCATCCATCCATCCATCCATCCAACCATCCATCCAACCATCTATTCAAACATCATTTGTATAGCCCTTTTTTGGTACTGAGCCCTGGCAAATGGGAATCACAAGTCCCATTTTGGGGATGGTTGTCACGCAGAGTGAATGAGATTTGTGTTTGGGAAAAGACTGGGACACGTGAATGAGCTGTGAGCCCACTGGCAGGACAGAAACATCCCCGACATGATTCTTTATCCTTGGCACTGGTGCTGGGGCTGGCACCTAAGACCCCCCCCCACCAATACAGGTCCAGCAAACAAATGAATACACTCAGTTCCATGTTACGGATGGGGAAACGGAGGCCCACAGAAAACAGCTTGTGAGAGTCTGGGCTACGTGGGAAGCTTTGACTGGGCCCTCTTTACTACAGTATCTTGTAAGAAGGTGTTTGGAAAGATTGGAGGGCTTCTCCTTTAGTGGCCTGTGACACCAGAGATTGTCCACAGCTTATCTTCTTAACAAGCTTTCTTGAGAGACAGTCCCTGTGGCAGACACAGCTATTTTCGGCTGAGTGGCGAGTCAGCAAGAAGATGGGGAGGGAAGACGGACGGGCCCATCCAAACCAGGGGAAGACCCAGGCAAAACACTCTGCCACCCATATTACATAAATGATCTCTTGATGCCCTGGTGGCAAAAAAAAATGCTGGCGTGTAGATACTGGGGTCCTGTCTTCCAAGGGTCTTCTGACCAGTGGAATGATCCAAGGATGGGGGTGGGCTGGGAGGGCAGTATATTTAGTTTCCCCAAAAGCCAAACTCTAGAGGCAGATAGCAGGTCTTTGAGCCATTTCTAGACATGGGAAAGAATCTAGATTTTAAGAGTCAAAAGATATAACCCAGGCCCTAGGTGGGTTTCACCCTTTCTGAGCTAGTCAACCTGAAGACAGTCATGCAAATACTCTGGGCCTCAGTATTTGATCCAGAAAGTGGGGACAATAACACCCAAATACAGAACAAGTCAGGATAAGTCCAGGCTCTGACATGGTGCCCAACACTCAGCGAATGTTAGTTCTCTTTCCTTTTTCCTTGTCTCTGTGATAAATGCTCTATTAGGCCAGCATGCCTGACAAAGTCTTATCTGAAAATATGCTCGAGATCCGCACTCCTGCCGGGTTTTGGGGATCAGCCAGCAATCCATTTCATGGATAACATCATCTTTTACCAGGGGAAACATTAAAAATTAACCCAGAGGACTTCATATTTTTCTGCTAGGAGAAAAGCTGCTATGGTTACCAGATAATGCACAGACTGAACTAGAATACAGATAAGGACTTTTTTTTTTTTTTTTGTAAGAACAGCAAAGGCCCGGTGATGGCTCACAGGAGAAATGCCCCGTGGACAAAGAGAACACAAGCAGCATCAGAGCTTGGCAGAAGGCATCCGGCTCCAGGTAGCATCTAACCTACTAAGTAGAGGCCAAAAGCATGTTTGATCCTTGCATAGATGAGGAAGTCAAGGAGAGGGAATTGGAACAAGTGGGAGAAAAAGCAATGAGGAACTTGGAAGTGTGATTACACCCCCAGGCTCCATCTCTTGCCACACACACACACACACACACACACACACACATGCACACATACACATACATGCACACATTGACCTTGGAGGGCTCTAAGCTAAAGCCAGAGGTCTCCCCTCCACCTCCAGCTATTTGATCTGACCAAGACAAAGCTCCCTGCTTCTGGACCCATAGAAGGGAGTCCATGGAGGAGCTGCGCGCCCCCCGTGGGCAGAGGCCAGGGCAGGACCCCACAGAGCTGATAGGCACTAAGCTCCTGTCACCTCCCCGCCTCCAACACCGACGGCCCTTGGGGAGAGTTTCAGGAGGATCAGAGGTCAGAGAGATAGTTGGCTTTGACCCCAAGAGAAAGCACTCTACATTCCTGCCTGCTCTGAGGGAGATGGGAAGTCCATGTGGGCTGCATGGTTGTGACCTTGGACATGGGTTGGGAGGGGGACCTGGAAGGGCTTATCTCCAATCAGGCAATGGTATTCTTGGTCCAGAGCCTTGGGAGGCAAGATGTCTGTGTCTTCCTGGATTGCACAAACTGTGGGGAGGCCCACAGAATGAATTCTAGAGTGTGAGTTCTGGGTTCTGGCTCTGCCACTAGCTTTCCCAGTGACCTTGAGCAAGTCTCTTCCTCTTTCTGGCCTCAGTTTCCTTTGCTGAAAAGTACAAGGATGAGACCAGATGATCCATGGCTCCTTCCTGCTGCAAACATCTCTACATCCAGAAGGTGGAGGGATGACCACTGGAAGAAGATGAAGGACCAGTGGGGAAGCCTATGAGTCAGGAGCAAGGACCCACTGGGGCAAGGACGTGACCTCCTCATTAGGGTCATGACTCCTCAACCAGGTCAGGGTGGGAGTGCCTTTTTTGGACTTGATGCCGAGAAAGCAGGAGATAGTGCCCCTGATGGGACAGTCAGGAACATGGCATGTGCCCTTCCGTGCCCCCTCTGCCACATCCCATCACTTATCCAGTAACCTGTCAGTCTCATTCTTGCCTCTGCACAAGAGTTATCTGGGAACCTGCCTGGGAGCCCCTCCAGGGCAGAACCTATGTCTGCACCATCCTGCATTCCCAGGGCTCAGGCCAAGGCCTGGCATAGAGAATGTTTCCTGAACTGAATGGAGGGCTGAGAGTCAGCTCTCTAGGCAGCAGGAGAGGGGACTAGGCAGGCCTGCACCGTGATGTCATGGACACACACTTTATGCTTTCGGTGCATTCTTTCCAGGCTTATATGGGAGCAAAGAGTCCAGAACACAGCTTGTCTACAGGTTTGGACCAGAGCCCTCGGGGAAGCAAAGGTCTTAGGGCCAGAAGATCCGGAGCAAGGAGAGGCTGCCTGGGGGTGATGGCGAGGGGTGTCGGTGCCCTGGGCTCCAGCCATCTCCACCTAGAAGGAATTTCCCAGTGAGTGCCAGCCAGGGCTCAGCTTACGTCCATCAGTGCGGCATTGACGTAGTTGCTGGGCTCTCCATCCACCGAGATAAGGAAGGGCAGGCAGCGGTCCAGAGGCAGGACGTCCATGCTCCGGTTCTTATCGTGATTCCGAGGCAGGAGCCCGATGCTGCAGTCCTCGGGCCGGACACGGGGGGTCACGATGTTGAGGGTCTGTAGGGCACAAAGACAGACAGGTAGGCACTGCTCAGGTGGGTACCTCAAACAGAGCAGACGGTGAAGTTCACACTCAGCCTACCCCATCCTATCTCCATCCTCCAAGCTTGGCCCTCCAGTCGCCCCACCATCCCACCCCCACCCCAGGGCTTGTTCCTCTCCCATGTGACGTGCTGCCATCTCCCTATCGGGCCTGTATGACACCCTGATGCCAAGGCTACAGAGGCAGCATGCCCATGCGCAGAGCAGACACAGACTGCCAACACCTGCCAACCTGCTCATCTCAGAAAAGGGTGGGCCAGCCAGGAAGTCAGAGGGTGGGGGTGGGGCTGGGAATCTCTAAGCAGTGTTTATGCCTCCGTTGAAGTGTCCTGGAAGGAGGGAAAGGATTTACCCAATGCTCCTCTCAGAGACAGTGGCTTTTATAAAGATTTTATTCATTTATTTATTTATTTGACAGAGAGAGATCACAAGTAGGCAGAGAGGCAGGTAGAGAGAGAGGAAGGGAAGCAGGCTCCCTGCTGAGCAGAGAGCCTGATGTGGGGCTCAATCCCAGGACCCCGGGATCATGACCTGAGCCAAAGGCAGAGGCTTAACCCACTGAGCCACCCAGGCGCCCTGAGACAGTGGGTTTTAGAACAAGCTGCTCAGGATGGGTGAGAGACCCCCAGGGGGCAAGATCTAGGAGGGTAGAAAACTTCAGGGCTGGGTTCTGCAGAGTGAGTCTTGCAAGCATGGGGCCAGAGCTGAATCGTCCAGCCAGAAGACCAGATGCTAGGTGCACCCAGGAGGGGGCTGTGGCCTCCATCTCTCCCCTCCCAATCAGTAAAGCTTCCTTTGGAGGGAGCACGGGGGTACTGGCTGGCTGGGGTATCTGCCTGTGGAATCATGGGCCGAGGACTTGCCCCTCAATTTCTGGAACTTCCTTGCTTCCTGCTGCCTGGTTCTCAGCTCCTGTTGCCGAGGGATGACCCCGGCACGGACCTGAGGACAAAAGGCTGGACTCTTGGCTTACGCAGTGATTCACATCCAGGCCTCCAGACCAAGTTGCCACCATTCTGGCCACCTGGGCTGCAAGGTACAGATGTGCTATGTCTGCGCTGAGCTGAGCTCTGGGATGGTACTTCTCAAAGTCTCATGTGCAGACAAGTCATCTGGAGATCTTGTTACACTGCACACTCTGGTTCAGAAGCTGTGGGTGGGACCCAGGATGCTACATTCTGATGAACTCCCAGGTGCAGCTGATGGTGCTGGCCTCCAGACCCCATTCTGGGTAGTAGGGAGGATCTAGGACACACACACTCCAATTGTACGGAAATGGCAAGAAAACCCGAGTCCCTCTAGGGATGGTGGAGCATGAAACTCACACCTGTGTTTAAAAACTCGTCTCTACTCACAACTCAGACTAGCTAGAACTCCATTCGTTCACAGGATCTTAGTTAAAAAACAAGTGTCAACAGTCATTGAGTGACTGGTTCATAGCGGTTCACGGTTGTGCGTGGAATGTTCTGGAATTCATTCTGCAGCTTTCTAGAGCTTCGGACACTGGAAGCACTGGGCTTATCCGTTCTCACAAAGAAAACCCCATGAATGTTCTCAGCGCCACTGAAGTTGGCTGGGTCACCGAGCCCAGGCCTTGCTCTTACCTGAAATTCGTCTTTGATCTGGCTGGAGTTGGTCTGGGGGTCCAGCCTGCTGATATTGTAGTAGAGAGAGCGGAACTCGCACACGGGGATGGCGGTGTTGCCACACAGGCACGCTTCCAGGATGGCGTCATGCACGAACACGTACTGCTCCTGCCAAGCCATGGAGAGGAGAGAGAGGGGTCTGGGTGAGAAGAAGAGTGGCCTGGGCATGTGTCTCCCAGATGTAACCCCATGGCTGGGAAGGATGGGCAGGATTTACATAGCCACATCACAGCTTCCTCTCCAACCCCAAAGGGCCAAGCTTCCCTGATTCTTCCCAAGCTCCCTTGGCAAAGGTGAGACTATGTTGTGGGACTGAGCAGTAGAGTCACTGATGACAGTTAGAAACTTCTGGACCTGCTGCAGCACGGGCTAATGGTGCCTGTCTCTGTCCCCTTGGCTGTCACCTCTACCTTGGAGGCTGCTAACCGCGAGCACCTGAGATTCGTGCTGAGGGATTTCTTCTGGTCCCAGGAGCACACTGGGGCTGCGCCCAGGGCGAGCCAGCAAGGCTGGAGAGTCAGCGCTCTGGGAAGGAACCCTCAAGAAGTGTCCGCCAGAGACTTGGGGCAGAAACACCTAAGCTCCTTCTGTCCCAGGTAGGATATTTGGGAGGGCATGTTCCCTACTCCCTCAGAGCTCCCAGCAGGCTTGAGTTTCAGGTGTCCACAGGGTAAAACAGCTTGCAAATCCCCTCAGCAGTGTCACACAGCCTGGCTTCCTTTCCTTCTCTCTGCTTTCCAACCTGTGAGTCTCGGGATCGCCTCCCAAATCAACCACATGCCTTGTCTCAGGGTCTGCTCCTGAGCCCTGGGCCCCTCTGCCACCTGTGTCCTTTGCTCCGGCTGTTCTCTTCCCCTGGAACCCCGTGCCCCTGTTGCTATGGCCCCTCTGCTTCATTCCCTCTGGAAAGTCTTCTGCAAACCCACCAGGTGGAAGCTGTTGCTATTGTCCCCAGGCCCTTAACCAACGTTTGTTGAGTGACTTGGCCCATCTCTACATCAAACACTTATCCAAATGCATCATGATGATCGATCTGGATGCCTGTCTCTGCACAGACAGCAGGGACCCCGTGTCTAGTGCCAGCCAGTGAGCCTGTCTTCCGCAAGCATGAATCTGGGAACAGAGAAAGCAGCCACTCGGCTCTCCTGCAGCCTTACCCAGTGTAGACGCTAGCCTGTGGAAGTTAGCTCAGAGCCCATAGCGGGCTCTTATGTGTACATGCTTGTAAGTGGGGGGATTCTCCACGGAGCCGGCAGTGCCTGGCCAGGCTCAAACCCAAAACTTCCCTTTGCAGGACTGATGAAGGACATAGCTTCTTATCTGCCCTAGCTGCCTGCCTGGGCACCCACAGCCTTCCCTAGAACCAGGCAAGGGGCTCATTATAAGAAGAATTAGCCATGGCTTTGAGGAGTAGGGTGGGCAGAAAAGGCTGCCTAACAAGAGAGTATGGTTCAGGGAAAAGTGCATGGGCTTTGGGGTCACATGCACCCAGGTTCCACCACTGTCCACCTGTGTGAGGACTTGGGGGCCCTTTATCTGTAAAATGGGGATACTAGTAGGAGCTGCCCCATAGGCTTGTTGTGAGGAATACACATACTATCCCTAATATAAAGGACCTAGCATGATGCCTGGCTCGTAGTAGGTGCTCAACAATAAAGATGAACTCCTCCCATTTCCCTTGGGTCTTGGGCTCTCTACTGGAACAGAGGGGCGCCTGAAGGCTTGCTTTTCCCTCAAGAGCAGAGGCTATGTTATCTCCTTTGGAATCCCTAGAACCCAGCCCAAGTACTCAATAATTTTGTTGGCGAAGTCATTCCAGCAGGGACTGTGCTTGGCACACAGTAGGCATTCAGGAAGTGCCAATCCCTCTCTGTCTTCTCCTTCCCCCAGGGCAGGAATACTATTCAAAGAATGCTTGAAAGTTGCCATTCGGTCCTTGCTTGGATGCCCTCAGAGCTGGGGAACTCACCCCCACTGATGCAAGTGCTTGCACTGTGGGACCTCAGGGTCAGCAGCTGTGTTCTAGCTTCTGTGGTCCCAGCATAGCAAGTCAGGTATGCCCTCTCTCCACTTCTCTCACCCCATGTCTCTTTCTATAGGATGTCCCCACTCATGAGTGTCTGTTCTACCCTGCTTCTCCTTGGGCAGGGCTGCAGCTCGCTGGCCTGCTCAGTCCCCCAGGACTCACCTCTGTCTGTACCAGGTTGACCCTCTGGGCCCGGAGCTCACGCACACAGTTGAAGATGTCCACTACCCCTTCGTTCTCTGCCATGTCGAGCATGGTGTCAATGGCAATGAAGCAGCCGGTCCTCCCGGCTCCAGCACTGGAAGAGAGGACAGTGTCTGTGAGACACCTCAGGGCGGGGGAGTAGGGAGGGCGTAGGGAGGGAGGGAGTAGTAGGAGGGAGTAGGGAGGCGGGACCTCCCTGCCTCCACCAACCACTCAGCCCTGCCCCAAGAACCCTGTAGAGGGGCAGCAGGCTGAAGAGGCCAGACACAACAGTCTGTAACCCAGCGCAGCCATGAGACCCTGAGCAAGTGAGTGAACTTAGAGCCTCTGCATTCTCTTCTGTAAAATGGGAGAGCAATGCTTGCCGTGGGGGCTGTTTTAACAGAACCTGCTTACTTTTGTTGTCCTCATTTAGCAAGGACTTATTTAATGCTACAAAGTGCCAGACATTGTTCTAAGTGCTTTTATAAACGTTACCTATTAACTCCCTTGTGAGGGCATTGGGAAGTTTCTCACCCCATTTTACAGGTGAGAAAAGCGAGGCACAGAGAGCTGACCTTGCTCAAGGTCACAGAGCTGGCATGCCGTGGAGGTGGGACTTTCACCCCAGCCATCTGGCTCTTGGATCTGTGCTCTTAGATACAGTAACAGTCATAGCACAAAACACATGCTTTGACAACACATCCGCACGCTGTTTCCTCCTCCAGTGGGTGAAGCTCTCCGCTCTATATCGTACAAGGCATGGTGCCTGGCATGCTGGAGATGCCTAATAAACATGTCTTCCTCACTCCCCCTTCTGTCTTTTTCCCTTTGTCAGCAAGCAGGCTGACAGATGGAAGCAAGGAAGAAGAGATGTGGGAACAGAAGGGAGGTGGTGGGAAGGCAGATCCTCTGAGTGGGCCCAAAGGCAGAGTGAATCCGAGGTCCCACGTGGCAAGCCCCAGGTTTGGCTCCAGGGGCACCTGCTTTCCCAGGAATGTGAGCCAGGAGCAACCCACAACTAGAATAGGTGACAGCCCCAAGGCCCTTGTCTGGTAGACATACTCTGATTCTGATACATGCTCAATTCTGATCACTGGTGGCTTCCTTTAGGAAGATCTCAGACCAAGTACAAAATAGCAAAAGAACTCAGCATGACCCTTGGACCCACGACCAGCCTTTCCCCGATCCGCGCTGGGTTCCAGGCATGGCTCTGAACCAGAGACAAATAGAACACTGGCCTTAAGTGCACGTAATTTAAGAAGCGAAGGCCAAGTTAGCAAGGAGGCCCATGCTGGCTGTGTTTTCACATCTTGCTTCCCCTAGGGAAACAGCGATGGGGCAGGAAGAGAGCAGTACTGGCTGACCACAAACCCAGCAGGACAGGCCGGTGGGGACTGGGTAACAGTCCCACAATGATCTGGAAAACAAACCCATGGGAAGCTGTCTTGGTTCTTAGTAAAATTTCACGGTTTAAAGTGGCGAAGTTTGACTTGTATTTATACATTTCCACACCCCAGTCCAGATGCCCGCAGAAGGGATGCAGCCAGTAGGCCTCAGGGTCTAGGAGGGGGCACAAACAGCCACTCATCTGCCTCTTCCTGAAGCCTCCTCCTCCACCTGTGTTAGGGAAAACTAGCAGCCTGACCCGGTTTTGAATCTTGGATCCACCACCAGTGAACAACCTGCCCGGTGGCTGTAAGCCTCACGCATCCAACCTGCCTCCCTGCTGGGTTCTCCTGAGGACCTGAGCTGTACTTCAGCCTCGCACAGCAGCTGAGCTCATCATACTTGGGGTCAGACCCCTGGAACCCAATTCTAGCTCCACCACTTACTAGCTGTGTTACCTTGGGTAAATGACTTGACCTTTCTGGCTTTCAATAACAACCACCATGAAACGAGGCTGATAATAATAAACAGATCCACCCTGTCGCGTCGATAGCCCAGTACATGTACATTGCACAGAATGATGCTGAAAAAGCATGGGTGCATGTAAATTACCTAGCCCTATGCCTACCGACGTTGCAATTTCTCAGTAAATGTAGCCACTTCTATTCAACAAACATTTATGGAGCATCCAGTAAGCCCTGGATGCTGGGATTAGGAATGGGGACACGAAGATAAGCAGACATGGTTTCTGCTCTGAAGAATGAACAGTCTGGGGGAGTGGACAAGTATTAGAGGCAGAGAACGGTAGTGTTTTTAAGTGCCATGAGGTGTCAGGACTTCTCCTAGGCACTGCGTATAGGTCAGCCAGCACATTTCATCTTCAGAATGGCCCCGGGAGTGGAGACCACTGTGCTCGTCATGTTGGGCAGGCTGGCTCTGGAGGAAAGACAGGGCTGTCACGCAAGGAGAGGCTGATAAATCCACTCCCTTCCTCCCTTACCCCTGCTCTGGCTGCCCTCTGGGACACGGGACTTGGGGGGCTAACATTCTACTGTCCTTGAACTGTCATGAGTTGTAAAACAGAGGATATATGCAAAATGCTTAGAGAGCCCAGGGCTGCTGGTGACTGTGACCTGCCAACCCTCAGTGACCTCATCTGTGAAACGGGGTCTCTAATTCCCACCCGCTCATGTGGGGAGGGTAAACAGATGTTGAGCGACAAGAGGTTGGCCCTGAGATGCCTGCAGTTTGTGGACTCTCTCCTTGGCTTCACTCGGGACCTTGACTGAGATGGACACTGCCAGGGCAGGCCTAAGTCAAGAACACAAAGGGTCTGAAAAGGTGGCCTGGGCCCAAGGTCACACTGGAAGAGGGAGGCAGGAGTGTGCGGGCCAGCTGGCCTTCAGGTCTGGTCCAATTTTTAATGCCCTTAACATGACACTTCATCTCCATTTAGGAGGACTGGAAGACATGCCAGTCACTCCCCATGCGACTTTCTAGGTCAGAGCTGAAAATACCTCTTCTCCATAATAAGGTGAAGCCTGGCGCGGTCCATTTACTCTCTGTTAAGGACCCTGCAGGCCAACAATTGATTTTTAAAATAACAGAACTGAAGAGCTGCATGCTTCCACGGAGGCTCCCCGCTGCTGTGGCACACAGCCGAGGGCGAGCCTCTGGACAAAAGCCTGTCCACTCCCAGCGCCGCCGGCTTACACCTGTGTGACCCAAGCAAATGGTCCACCTTCTCGGCAACTCGATGTTCTCATCTGTAGAATGGGAAGGAAGCTAGCGCCCACCCCTCCAGGCTGTGTGAGGAATGTGCAAAGTGCACATGTAACAGACCCTGTCAGTGTGAGCCCACATCCCCAGGGGGCTTTAGTATTTCAGGGTAACAGTCATGATACTCCCTGGTATTGTTACTCTTACTGTGTTGTTGTTGTTATTATTATTGTCAGCAGACCCTGAGATCTGGGCTGGGCTTGGAGACAGGAAGGGCAGTCTTGAAGGCAAAGAAGAAAGGCCGCTGGGAAGAATGCAACTCCCTCACAGACAGCAGCACCATAGAAGCAGCATTGTTTGGAGCTGGAGCCCAGTGCTTACCTGCAGTGGACCACTATGGGCCCGGCCTCGGGGGGGTTCAGGAACTTGACCTGGCGCACGAAGCCCAGAAGGCCGGTGGCATAGCAGGGGACGCCGTGGTCGGGCCAGCTGGTGAAGTGAAAGAGGCGGAGCTCCCGGATCTCGTGGTAGCCTTTCTGAGGAGAGAAGGGGCCTCTGTTCCTCCAGCTGCCACCCCTACATGCCCACCCAGCACCCACAGGGAGCACGGCTGCCGCATGGAGGGGCAGAGCCAGCCATGGAGGGGCCAGAGCCAGCCTCCCTGCCATGGGGGAGGACAAGATCCTGCCAGGTGAGCAAGGGTTGCTACAAAGGGTGACTTATGTAATCTGTTGGGTCTGGGAGCTACAGAAGTAGATAATGTAGAGGTAGTGGCTTTGCTGCAGGACTTCTCAGAGCCTTCAATGGACTGGTGTACACTCTGCATCCCCAAGGGGGCGTTATAACACACCCACAGTGTTTGTCCTTTTGACAAGGGTGTCATGGGACTTCTATTCAGCAGAACAGACTCAGAGAAAGGTTGGTCTTAAACACCAAGTTCAAGTCACTTCCAGTGGAACACGAGGCCTTTCTTTCAGTGACTGGGGTCTGTGACCCTCACTGTCTTCATGGCTTTCAAGTTTTAAAAAAATGTGTCAGACTCCTCTATTCGTTAGATTCTTATTTAGAATCATAAGGCAGGGAACAAATAAAAGCAGAGCGTCTCGGACTGATGGGGGCAGTGGGGCCTAGGGCTCTGGTCGCTTCCCCTTCCCCTCCTACCACTCTTCAGTAACACCCTGCAGGCTAAGGCCGCTTCTCTGCCCAGTCCGTAGTCAGGTGTCACCTCGGGGCCTGTGCTTATGCAGTGCCCTTACCTACTTTCTCCTACCTTGCAATCTCCTGCAGATATGCGGAGAGCAACAAATAGGAAGAGTGTTTGATCATTCTTCCAGTTAAGGAAGATTCCCCGAGGGTTATCTGTGCCAAGCCTTGTGTTAGGCACTGTGAAGGCAGAAATAAAAGCCACAGTCCCTGTCCCTGGAGCGGCTCATGGTCTAGCTGGAGAGGCAGGCTCCTAAGCGGATAACCTATTGAAGTGCTTAAAGGAGCGTCAGGTAACCCCAGCTGGGGAAAGAGAAATCAGAGAAGGCTTCCTGGAGGAGGTGATGCATGCCCTGAGTCTTGAAATACATTAATAGCGAAAATAGTAGCTAACATTTATTAAGCACAGACTGCAGGCCTATTACTCTTCTGAACATTTCGGTGTACTAACTCATTTAATCCTCATACCAGTCCATATGTTGTCTCTGTTTTACGGATGAGGAAATCGAGGCTAAGCCAGGTTAAGGAACACAACCAGGTCACACAACTTGTAAGTTGTAACCCAGTCTGGATCCTGGCTCTTGGACCCCACAGTCTGCACTCCTAGTCACTATGAGAAACTGAGGCCTGAGTGTTGCCCCATCAAAGAGATGGCAGGACTCCCAGGCAGAGAGACAGCCCAGGTAATGTCACGGGGACAGGACTTAGCACGGCACACGCACAGAATCACAAACAGGGCACCCCTGGGGGGAAGTGGAAGACTGGCAAGGGTGGACAGAGGGACTGTGGGTGGGAGGCTGGGCTGGTGCCTGTTGCTGGGAGGCCTTGCATCCCACACGGGGTCTCACTGGGGATCTGGGGAGGTTGCCCGGAAGGGGAAGTGCATCATCACACTTGCATTTTGGAAGGGTTGTGTTGGGGGCTATGTGGAGCCTGGAGTGGAGTGGGAATGTTGGGGGGCAGTGCAGGAGGCACTTACGGCGCCCTCCCAGATCCCCATTCCTGGGCCAGACCTCCATCTCCAGCTCCTGAGTCTTGGCTACGGACACCCACAGCTCCCCCCTTCTTCAGAGAATTGCTCAGCCAACCAGGAGCCCCGTCCCTTGGGGGTGGGAGTGGGCAGCTGGCATTCAGGGGCTGACAGGACAGCAGAGTGACCAGCTGACTTGGTGAGTCTGCCCAGGACTGAGAGGTTTTCTGGGACATGGGACTTTTCCTACTAAAGCCAGGACGGTCCTGGGCAAACTAGGATGTTGGGTGGTCTTAACAGAAGAACAGAGGACCCCTTTGCCTCAAGACAGGATCAAGTGTGTGGGGGAGCTCATGCCCCAGAGCTCCCGTGGGATCCAGCTGCCTTAGTTAGGTCTCCAGCTGACAGCACGTCCTGGCTTGGCTCCTTCCACTGCCCGCCCTGCCTCCCTCCCTCCCTCTCTCCCCTTCTCAGAGCTCCTCCTCAAGCTTCAGCAAGCACACCCAAAGCCCTTCCACAGGCTCAGCTTCCCAGAATCCCAAACTAAAATGGAGTAAGAGTGGAGGCAGAGAGCCCCATAGCAGGCTGGGGCGGGGGTCCAGGCGGGAGTGAACAAAGGCCCAGATGGAGGCTCTGACCCAGAAGCTGAAGTAGAAGAAACAGCTTCAGCAACACTCAGGGTTTCATTCCATTCTCCAGGTCAACTCAGCCCAGGGAAGCCCTTGTTCCAGCCCTTACCACCTCCACTGAGGGTGTGGATCAGGGCCCCTCCCTCCCTGGTGGGACTATGCTCTCTTCAAGGGCAGACACCACTTCCTGTCTACTATTTCTGGGTCCCTGGCTCAGGAACCGATTTTGAGCTAAGGACCTAGGCAGTGTTTGCTGAGCACCTGCCTGTGGTTCTCCGACGCCTCCCTGCTTGGGTGTGGAGCCCAAGATGGGCTCCTCTGTCCCCACTACTCATCTCACTACTTGCACTAACTGCATCCATGCCAGATCCTCCTCTGGGGTCTGCCTCCCCGGGCCTCTGCTGTAGGAGTGCTGGCTGAGAGTGACTCCCCTTTTCTGGAGAAGTGCCCTCAGCCCACAGGATCTGACTTGCACTGCAGGTGACCTCTCAGTGGCTGGTCCACAGTCTGGGCAGATGGAAGCAAGTGGGCCACGTCTGGGGTGCAGGTCCTGCTCTGGCAGCCCCTGTGGATCAGGCCTAGGTTAGACTCCGCTGAAGACTCTGTCCTTGCCCAGGTCCTTCCTCTTCTCCCTCCTCTCTCCCTCCCTCTCCTGTAAGTTTCTCTTGAGAGTGGTCCCTGGATACACCATCTGTACCCAAATCCTTGTCTCAGGCTCTGCTTCCAAGGAACCTGACCTAAGGCCACACTGGTGTACCTGTTGTCATGGAGAAGTGCCCTTCGCTCCTGGCTCTTTGACTGAGTCTGTAGACACAGGCCTTTAAGAGCATTAGGCTTGGGGCGGGGATGGGGGGGACGCGGCAGGGAGGCTGCCAGGAGCAGTGTGCCCATATCAACCATGTGTGCACTTGCTGTCCCGAGTATGTGCCTGCTTTGTTCCTCCCAGGGACTTGTCTGAACCCCAATAGCACAGCTCTCAGAGCAGTGAATCCCCAGTGCTTCCGCAGTTGCTGGCTCTGTGGCTACTTGGTCTATCAGTGTGGATGCTTCCAGAAAATGGCAAGTATAGAGTAAGTGGAAGGGGCATTGAGTTTCAAGTCAGGGGTTGAGGTGGGAATGTGGTTCAGCGAGCTTGTAGCTCGGCAATGTGGGAGAAATGACACACATGCTCTGTGCCTAATTTTCTTCCCCTATAAGATGGGAGTAAAAAAAAGGGGGGGGAGTAATAATAGTACCTCTCTCAAGAGGTTGTTGGATTCAATGATGTCATGTATGCAAAGCACTTAGAAAAGCACCTGCTTTAGTAATTGTTCAATAAATGTTAGTGATCATCATAATAGGAATTAAAAGATAAATCTTATTTGCTATCTTGTTCCTGCTTATCAAGCTTCTGCCAGCCCAGCTTCCTTTCAATGCCTAGACCAGTACTTCTCAATCCTGACGTCATGGACATTTGGGGCTAGATAATCCTCTGTTGCTGGGGGCTGGGTGTCTTGAGCATCGTGGGGTGTTCATCAGCATTGCTGGCCTTCATCCACAGATGCCAGCAGCACCCCTCCTTCCTCAGCTTTGAGAACTAAAAATGTCCCTAGACATCGCCAATCTTCCCCTGGGGGTCAAAATCACCACCAGTTGAAAACCACAGGCCTGGAACATGCGGAAATCTTCTTTCCTTGTGACTCTGTGTGTTTGTTTCTTTCTGCCTGGCATAGGGTTCCTCCTGCTCTTCCCTCAGCTGACTTTCTCATTCTCCTTTGGCTGCATAAATGCCTCCTCCTCCAGGAAGCCCTCTCTGACCACCTCATCTTGTCTTCACTCGTGGCAGGTTTCTTCCATGGCTTTTATCACCATATGGCATTTAGTCCATTTGTTTGCCTGCCGAATTCTGTTTGTCACTCCTGCTAGAGGGGTGCAGCCTCTGGAATAGGATCCACGTCAACTCAATTGCTGATCTGTCCCTGGTGGCAGACACAGGGCGGGCAGCTGCTGGGAAGCTTACCTTTTGGACGGTGAAGGTGCGTATGACGTACTCGGCCAGGGGCTCAGTCTCAATCAGGCTGACTTTAATGTCCCCGTAGACCTCCGTGTCATCCGGCCAGTATCGCACACACTTCACCTGCGGGGAAGGACAGAGACAAGGACGGATGAGTGTACGGCTGAGTGCCAGCAGCCGCCTCGTCCGGCCTTCCTGTTCCGATAAACCCGAGGGCGATTTGGGTGGAATTTCGGTCCAAGGGGCTGTCAGCTCGCCAGCGACTGGCAAACCGCACAGGGCCACGCCCTCTCCCAAAGGAACTGGAGCCGTTAGGAATAATGGTAGTACCTTCTTCGGCAGAGCTCCTTAAAATCTCCAAGTCCATTATCACACTAGGTGAGCGAATCAATCGAGGTGAGATAGGCAGGTGGTGTTACCCCATTTACAGACGGAAACAAAGCTCGAGTTGGGAGGTCCGGCACCTGGTCCCAGGTCACCGGGCCGGCGTTCTACCTCTGGCTGAGTCCTCTTTCTGCTAGATCAGGTGGGGCAGGGGGGCAGCATCAGCGGAACAGAGATGAGAATCAAAGGTGGGAAGCGGAGGGGGTGGGGAGAGGGTCATTAACATCCAGAGGTGGTGACTGGGGGCTGGAAGGAGAAAGGCTCTCAGCTGGGAGACGGATGCAAGGAGCGGGGCCCAAAGGGAAGCGTCGGCACAAAGGCTCCCTGCCCGGGCGGTGGGTGCAGATGCCAGCGACAAGCCAGTCCCGTACTGGACTCTAGGTCACACTCCGCGGGAGGAAAAAGAGATCACTGTTTTCCCCTAAAAAGAACAAAAGCATTACCATTCCGGGGGACGCCGCGCGGCCTAGAGTGGCATTTCCCACAGTGTGTTCCGCTGGGTGCTAATAGGTGTTAGGTAAAGAAAAAAAAAAAAAAACAAGAAACAAAAAAAACAAACAAACAAAAAAAGGTTTTGTGGTCAAATGAGTTTGGGAAATGCTGGATTAAACAAAGTTAAACAGGCCGCTCTGCTACAAGACTCCTCAGCTCGTTGACCGTGCTAACGCTAAAGTGTTTTCGACTCTCCGAGAGGGGCAAAAAGTGCACAGCATTTCCCAAACGTATTTAACCATGGAACCCTCTTCTCACTGGGTATCCTGCAGACTAGCATCCCATGGAACCCACTTAGGGAAACGCTGGTATAGCGCAACCGGCTTGGCAGGCAAACGGATGCATTGCTTGGTTCTAACAGCTGACAGCTTCCAAAAAGTGCTGAAATCCCTCTCAGGCTCAACTGAACTATTCGTACGGGCAGCTAACACTCACTCACAGCTCGCCGCATCCCACACCGCTTGCTGAGTGTGCTACGAATTCCTTCCATGTATTATTTTAATCGCTTATCACTACGACCTTTACAGACATGATTATCACCCTGTTTTACGGATGAGGAAGCAGAAGCATTGGGAGGCTAAGAAAATTGTCCAGGGTCGGGAAGGGATGGAGCCGGGATGCAAAGCCAGGCCACCCGGATAATTACCAGAAACATGGTCCCGTGCAATGGTCAGAGTCAAAATGAAAAAATGCACAGGGAGCGTCAGGCACAGTGGTTGGCTCCCAGCAGGAGTTCTGTTAAGAGACTGCTCCCCTGTTCCCTCCCCAGATCCAAATTAGATTCGTGATCTGTCCATCGAGGGAATCTGTCTCCAAGATGGGACATTTTAGAGAACAGGGTGGAATTTGCTTCTGAATTCTTAAATCCTAGCTGGGCCTTTTTGTCTGTGGTAGCTGCTCTCTGGGTCTGGGTCCTTGGGGAGCAGTGGTGAGTGGAGGGGCCATGATACTAGCAGGAGAGTTAAGAGTCAGAGATCATAGCTGGGCTCTGGCTAGAGGACTAAGGGGTAGGTGCTCCAGCCCCTCTGGGGCTGTTTCCTCATCTGTAAAGCTGGGGATGGGACGAAGTGAGAGCGGGCTCAAGGATAAAGTCTCTCCTGGCCCCAGAACCCTTTGAGGCCACGAGATGTCCACAGCCCTCTCCTGATTATGAAGACAGCCCAGATTCTCTCTCCTATGATCTTGGAGGCCAGGACTCTTTAACGGGTTATCTGGTCCTTCGCCAAAACAAAAACTTACCTGGCCACTCTCCGGTTAGTTCCTATGCTAAGTAGAGAAGCCCTCTTTCTTCTAGTGTTGTGCACCCTGCCTTTCAACCCAACAGCCCACCCACCCACATACCGCAGTTTACCAAGTGAGCGAAAGCAAGCCGGGCATAGCAGTCCCATCTCCAAGCCCTAGGATTAGCTAAGGACAACGTAGGAGAGAGTCGAGATAGAGCAGAGCAGGAGACCAAGGCCTGAACCCTGAGGGCTATCAAGGTTTTAGAGGTAAGGGAGCAAAAGGTCGGATGCTCTGAGAGACTGAGTTCAATGAGAAGAAAGAAGTGGTGGTTGAATTCGTCAACATGAAGGATGCTGGTGATACTGACCGTCTTACTATGGGTGGGATGGAGAGGGGAGAAGAGAACGGGAGTGGAGAAACAGAGCCTGTGTGTGTCTTCAAAGTCTGGCAGAAAAGCAGGGACAAGAGAATCTTTTTTGTTGGTCTGTTTTGTATTTTCAGGGGGAAGGTGCTCAGGATGTTTTGTATGTTCAGGGGAATAATCCAGCAATGAGAAAAAGAGTTGCTTTTCGAGTGATAGGGGAAATGAGAAAATTCTTGCATAGAATCTGTGATTCAAGGCACTGGGATTGCCTTTGAAAGGGCAAGAGTCACTTCTTCCGTCGTAGGAGGCTGAGCCTTTAGAAACAGCAGACAGTCTACCATTTGGGTCAACAAAAATGGCCCTTTTTTATGGTTAACCCTGATAATAGAGGGGAAGAATGAGAAGATGGTCATAGATGCAAGTAGGATTGTGGCTTTGTGGCGTGAAGATGAGCGTTCATGTCTGATGGCTTTCATTTCCCCAAAGGGTATGAGATGACGTCATCAACTGAGCGAGGATGGAGAAAAGGATGACTTGGAGGGAAAGGCCGTATTCCCCGAATGGGAAGCAGGGGTGAGGATTTCTCCCACGCGGGTTGTTGTGAGTGAAGTGTTGAGCAGGGGCACGTGCCATAAGGCACATAACAGAGAGAGGCTCAGGAGGACAGGGCCAGCAACCTCTGTCCAGGTAACTGCGGGAGGGGCTTACCCTGCCCACTTCCACGAGGTTCGTGACCATGACGATGCTGGCCGAGTTCTCCTGCCAGATCATTCTCCAAAAGTCCTTGACAGTCTCCTGCATCGGACCTGAGGACAGAGAAGGTGACAGGGTCAAAGACCACAAGTGCAAGGAGGCAGCCAGGAGGCTGTCCCTCCTGGTTGGTCCGTCCAGGCTCTGCATAGGTGAGCAAGAGCGAGGCCAGATGATCCCTGCTGGGACACCCAAGTCGCTGAGACCAGGGCCGGAGTAGAAAAGCAAAGCGGCATTCCAAACTAGCATGGTCTGCAGCACCCATGGAGATACACCCACAGCCTTTCCTCTTCCCTCCTCTGTCCTCCTCAGGGGCTGTCCCCCAGCCCCACTTGCCCCCATCCATCACCTTATAGGGATTATATTATGGGTTAATAATATGGCTTAAGGGAGTTTTCATAAGAACCGGGCTCTAGGACCTCAATGAGAGTCAGGGAGGAAATTGGGGTTCCAGGGGTCAGGGAGGACAGAAAGCTGCCAGGAGCTGGAGGCTCACAGTGCAAACGGTACAGGCCTGAGTTTGAGCTTGACAAACACAGGAAGCATTCCCCTGGAGTCCCAACAGGAGGGAGGGAAAAGAAATGGACAAGGAGAGGGAGAGAGGATCTGAGAGTCCAAAGCAATTTCCTTGGAAATTTCTCTTTCAATGTCCTGGGCCTTCATCACTTTTGCAATTATAAAAGAAATACATGTATTTGATATAAAAATCTCAGTAGCCTTTTCCTGTATATGTATATATGTGTGTGTGTGTGTATATATGTATGTGTGTATGTATTTACACATACGCATTTGCTGAATAAGTAAATTATTATATGCATTATTATATACATTTTGCATGCTCTTAAAAATTCTTACCAAGCATGGTACATGTTCACTGCATAATTGTCTATAATATGGAAGTATTATACTTTATTTAAACAAGCTACCAACTGTTGGGCATTGAAGATTTTTCACTTTTTTCCTATTGCAGATAACACTGTGATGAGTATCTCTGTATACGTGACTGCCCACCTATCTAACGATTCACAGTATTTCCTCCCCAAAGGGTTTGGTAGGTAGGATCATTTTGAAGCCTTTGATAATGTACTGTCAAAGTTGTTTTCCAGAACGGCTGAGTACTTCTCTCTTCTAGGCGCACGCTCGTCCAGGAGATCAGGCACCATCAGCTTTAGCTCTCGATGGTGGATCCCTGGGGCACATTAGCCTGAGGCTGAGGCTTCGGGTCTGCCCTGCCTGTGACCATTTCTCAGCTGTACCTCCTTCATCTCTTACTCATATCCCTACCTAGAGCTGAATTTGTCACCTCTTTCCTTCCCAAACAAATGGTTGCTCCCAGACACCCCTGGAGGCTCTCCAGCCCTACGCCCGTGTGACTTCTTTGCTGGCAGCAACCCATTCCTCTCTTCCAGTGAAGGGCAAGGACAGCTTCGAGGGAAAGGAGGGCACTTACCCTGCGTTGCAATGTAGTGCCGAGGTCGATGGTATCCCTGGATGACAGGAGAGAAGCAGAGTGAAGGGCCTCCAGTCAAAGCTCGCAAACACCACAATATTAATAGCTATCCTTTCCAAGACATGCTCTCCTCACAGGCAAAATGAGAAGAGCATCAGACACTTCCCAGAGAAGTGGCAAAGACGAAATTAGGTAACGCATGGAAAACTCTTATTAAATCACTCAATGAGTGAGCCATTGTAATAGTTACTTGGGAGGGGCCCATATAGGCTTGCCTTGGAAGCAAAACTGGGTGGCCGTAATTACCTAGGCCCATGCACCCAGAAAGGTTGAGAAGGAATTTGGGGGTTCCTGTGGGACACAAACCATCAAAAAGTCTCTCCTGGGTCCTAACTGTGTGCAGAACACCGTGTGAGGCTCTGTAGGGCACTTGACAGAAGAAAACCATTGCATCGTTGGCCCCTTGCCTTAGTAAGGATTAGGGAAAAAAAAATTGGGAAGAATGCCACAGTGCCTCTCTGTGCCACATGGTGGGGCTTGGAATTGGAAGTCCCACTCATCGGGGTGGGAGGGGGGCACGCAGGTGTGACCTAGAAGATGATAAAGCCACTTTCTGGTTCAGAGACCAGTTTCTGATATGTCTGTGTATTTCGGTGCCCCAGGAGGCCCTGCCGTGCCCTGGGGTGGGGCTCCTCGGTGCTCCATCACCTTCATCACTGGGGAAGAGGTTGAAGAGATCCTTCTCTTTTGCCTGGGTATGGCGATCCATGGGGGATGCTCTTTCTAGTTCTAGAGAGGAATTATACCGTACTGGGTAGAGTTCACGTTTTGGACAATGATTTGCATTTAGTACATAGTATTTATGGAATGAACACAAGAGTGAGTGAATGAATGGACGGACGGATGCGTTTTCAAACTACAGATGCCAGTTAGGGATCCTGCTGGCGGAGAGGTCACGGACAGCCCCGAAATCCACTTTGCTTTATGGTTAACCATCTCAGAAGGAAACAAGCCCGAACGGTTGACGAATCCCTCGTTTTGTCTCCAGTGTTGGTGATCAGTTTTTCTGTCCTGTCGTGGGTGGGGTGGGGGGGAATGAGCTGCCTCAAGGCCCTCTCACTCAGGAAATGAGCCAGAATCGCCATCTGTGTGGTTAATGGTAAAACAGATGTGGCATCTTTCAAGTCCCAGATCCACGAATCAACAGCCCCACCTAAACTCCTTGTGTGATAACTTCTTAGCGAAGTCATCAGCTTCTTGAGGACAAACACTGCCTCCTCTAAGTTTAAAAAAAAAAATGTCTATAGGGCCTCCCACAGTGTGAGACTCAGAGCAAATGTCCAATGAACAAGTGGCTGGGAACACAGCTAAATTAGGTACCGCTGGAGGGGGTCACGCGCACACACTCTGGACCTGATGGCCTCGGTTTGCATCCCAGCTCTGACCCTTGGGAGCTGTGTGGTTTGCAGCTAACACTTAACCTCCTTGTGTCTCCATTGATCTTTTACTCTCAGATGAGGTTCTTAGACTTACACTGTAGCGTTGCTACTGAGATTACATGGCAGTCACTATGCCACAGGCACTATAGTCCAAGATTTACCATATATGATTTTATCTTGTTATTTATTTTATTGGTCGTCTGGCAAACATTCATAGGGTGCTTACCATGACTAAGCGTCTATGTTGACCGCTGGGTGATGGTGAGATCGGAAGCCTGTCCCTCCTCACTGCTCTGCCTCTAATGGAAAATTGAGCCCCTCTCTGAGACATGAGAGATGGGAAGGGAGGTGAGAGGGACCAGAGCTCTTCTGAGAAAGAGGGACAGGGGTTCCGAGGCTTACAGGAAGAATTAGACTTGGGGGGTTTTCTTGATTAGGTTTGGGAACAGAAGATAGTCCCCTAGAGTGTAGAAGGGTGTGGTTTCTCAAGCCCACCGTCTTCCGTCACCTGCATCATCAACTCCTACTTGCAGTCCTTGTCCTTCCTGACCCGAGCCACAGCTTGCTGGCCTCCCTGCCTCCAGTCTGGTCCCACTGCCCGTCTGCTTCCGACCAGACTGAATTCACCAGTGCATATCGGATTCTGGTATTTCCCTACCAAACAGCCTGCAGCGGCCCCCCCCACTGTCTGTGTGATCATGCCCAAATGTCCTACCTCAGGACTCATCTGTGTCTCTAGCCTCACTGGCAGTTGTCACTGTCCATGCCCTCCCATGAGCCCCATGTCCCTGTTTCCCTGCACCGCACCTCAAATGAGCCTTCCTCCCCGAGCAGTCCTACAGGCTTCCACGTGTGCCCAACCAACACATAGAGCACATGAGTGGCAATACGGCTTTTGTCCTCTTGTCCCCTTGGGCCGTGGAGCCTACACTCAGAGCTGGGAGCAGTCTTTAGCAAAAGCTGGTGGGTGGCATGTCTGCATCAGCGGGTCTCAGAGGTGATGCTGGGAAACTCTTAATGGCGTTCCTGTCTCCTTCCTCCAGCAGCATGCCCGGTTCCTACCACTCTCGCCCTGGCTTACTGGCTGTCCTGCTCTTCTTGAGACACAGGAGTCATGTTTCCATGCAGAGGCCTTCGCACAGGGCATTCCCTGGGCCATCCGGCATCTGTCCCCGGTGAGATGGGCGGTTTGCTCTCTCCCCTCCGCCCGGTGTCTGCTTGGCTGTCAGTCACTTCACAGAAAGCCCCCCTGCCGACCACCCTGTTGGCCCCTTTCACATTTCTCTGGTTTCCTTTTCTTCAGGGCACTTATCACTCAGGGGCAGAATGTTCCTTGGTTATGGACATGCTCGTTTGTCTGTCTCCCTGGCGGAGTGAGCGCGCCGGCAGGACAAGGCTGTGGTCGGCTTGCATGTGCCCGTGTCCCGAGCACCCACAAGTCTGCCTGGGCCGTCAGCCTTGATAAACACATATCAAATGCACACATGCGCGTGTGCCGTGCGCCCATCTGCGTGCTGCACGGGCATGAAAAGGCCCTCTCTGGTCTCCAAGACCCCATCGAGTCGCCAAAGAGAAAACATTCTAACCATGCGATTCCTCAGCAACGGAGATAAAAGGAAATGTACTGCTCGGCTGGGGCTTTACTGGGGATTTGCCAAGAACTGGTGTAGAAAACTTCCTAACCTTAAAAGAACTTTGAGTTCGTTGAAGTCCCACCTACACAGCACACTGATCGACTGCAAACCAGCACCGGGCCTGCCTCCATCCGTCTGTGAGCAATGGGAAAGAGGCTTGCATCCAAAACGCATTTATCTCACTCTGAACTCCTGCATCTGTTACTTACTGGGGACCCAGATACGATATTTATTTCCAGACTGGTAATTTATAACAGATTCAAGTGGCCAATCCATTCTCGGGCGTGCAAACAAACCCGCCGGCGGGATGGTTCAGACGGGAGCAGAACCATGGCCTCTGAAGGCACAGACAGGGCTGGCCCCATCGAGCTCGTTATCCAAATGGAGTTGTTGTAATGGATCGTCAAGATCCAACTGGGGATAAACGACTCCAGCGCGGGCAGTTAGCTCTTCTGAGAGCAAATGTCCAGGAGGATTTCAGTGGGGGAGAGCAGGCAAAAAGAGTGAGGACCTAGGGAGCTATCTAGCGCGTGTTTTGCCAGGAATCCCCAAAAGGACTCTAGGCATTTTAAGTTTGCTGGAGAACATGGTAGGTTCATAATTCATGGGACTCCCCACCCCCCCACCCCACTCCATATTGGTAACAGTGTGCGAGGAGGTGCTTGTACTTGGTACATGCTTCCCCCGCCATGTTCCCACCTTTCCCTTCCAGACTCTGCTCTGTGCTGTGGGCTGGATGCTGACCTGTATGGACTATGTCATGGGGTTTCGTGACTGCTGGTTTCCAGTTGGGTTCAGCCAATGGGGAGGGGGCAGAAGCAGGAGCTCAGAGGCCATGGGAGGCTGGGGGGGTATGTTCTTCTAGATCTGTCCCTGTCAGGCCGCTGAGGTTGGCACTGACTCTCTGTCAGAGGTCAACCCTTCTAGCTCGGGGACACTGCACCCCACCCTACTGGTTTCCTTTAACCCTGTTCCTACCTTGTTAACCCCCTGCCTCCCATTACTCCCTTTGAGTGAGCCTGTTTCCTAAGGGGAGACTGACAGACACATCGGTTATCGTATTCTGCCGGGGTAGCATTATTATCCTGCTTTACAGGTATCAGAACAAGGAAGTAAGATCATAAGGCTAGTAAGCAGAAAGTTCTGGACTCAACCGGCCCAGCAACGGCTGAATTCATGACTCTGGTCTCATGAACCTTTAACTCTGACCACTGAGATCCAGCAGAGGCCAGTGTCACCTATGAAGACAGCATCTAGCAGAGGCTGGCTTGTCTGCACAATCTATCTTTCCCAGAGGGAGAAGGTGGTGGGGTGTGCTTAGTGCACAGAGAACTGGATTCTAGCCATGCAACCTTGAGCAACCTCAACCCCTGGTTTCTTATCCTTAAAGGCTTGCAGAATGCACTGTAATGATGCTAGAACCTGGCAGGAATGGGAGGTGTTTTCAGTGTTGACATCACAGAGACTCACCTGCATTTAAAGCAATTTCATTTGTCGCCTATAACACACCCAGTGCGTCTTGGCTCTGACTGTAGTCAGATGTTCGCGCAACTTTATCTAGGGAAGAGTCTTTCTAGGAAAGTCACTTTTGTGGGAGGGTTACCAATCAGATGACAAATGCTATATATGGCACCCCAGGCTGGCAGACCCCATGTGGGCCTTTGGGGTTGTCACAAGTACTCAGCTGTAGACAAGTTCAAGGGGGAAACCAGAAGGAAGTTCTGTTCAGTCTGGTTAATTGCATGCTGAGTCCCCACTGTGTGCGGGATGCAAGGTATTGTCTGGGAGTGGATGGGGAGAGCAGGAGGAAAGGCCCCGCACTGGGAACTGGTCTGGTCTGGTTCCTAGTTTGGTTCTGCTGCTGACCAGACCCATGGCCTTACTAAAGCTCTGTAATCTCTTTAAACTTTTTTTGTTTTTGTTTTTGGAGAGGGAGAGAGAGACAGAGGGGTGGGGGAAAGCGACAGAGGGAGAGGGAGAAAGAGAATCCCAAGTAGGCTCCACGCGCTCAGAGGCTGACACAGGGCTCCTCTCATGACCCTGAGATCATGACCGGAGCTGAAATCAAGAGTCAGACGCTTAACTGACTGAATCACCCAGACTCCCCAAACTTTGCAACATCTTCAACCTCAGCTTCCCTTTCTGAAAAAATGGGGATGATTACCTAACTTGGGGGGGCTACTGAGTGGTCTCCATAAACCGTCTCCTTTGAAACCACCCATCACAGGGCCCAAACATGACTCATTTAGAGCCACTGGCTGTTGTCATCGCTCTGCTATTATTTAAGCCAGCAGAATACGTTGGGGAAGTGACCCTTGATCAGACGCCTGTGCCCTTCTCCTGCACATCCTAGCAGTGAGATCCTCAATAAGTTACATAACTAATCAAAAGCCTCAGCTAACTCACCTGGGAATGGGTAGTAATGGCACTTGCTTCGTGAGGTTGTGGTCCTAGTTAAAGTAACGTTGATACACAAGAGGTGATCTTAGGTTACTGTCAATCCTTCTTGCCCACTGGACTCTTACTCATTGGCTAAGGCAGCACTGTCACCTCCTCCAGGAAGGCTCCCTTAACTACCCACCCCCACCCCAACCAAAGCTTTGGTTTTCCTTAATGTTTGCACAGGCCCTGCTCTATGAGGGTCTCTTTTCTTACCCAACTCCCTTACCAGACTGAGTCCCTTTTCAGGTTTGGATTTCCAGCACACAGTGGAGGACCTGCTCAGTGTTTGAGAAATGAATCCTAGATGCATGAAGGAGAGGCTGCAGCTATGAGGGGCAGATACTCAGAGTGCTTTGTCCAGGCTCGAGATGGGCTGCTCTGAACTGGCCATCTCCCTGTAAACTTTCCTGGGAGGGCCACGGGGACAGAGTCCGTGCTGACCTTGACTTCCACTGAAACTCCAGCCCCAGGTCCTGACCACAGTTAGGCTCTCTGTAAAGCCAGGGTCTCAGGTGGGGACTTGAAACCACTCTGGGTGTTTCAGACTCAGGGAATTCCTCATGGGGCGCTGGTGACATTGGTGATAGAGGAGCTGAGATGCTAACCAGGCAACAGAGGGGCAACACAGAGACTGGCACCAGCAGGAGACTGTGACCACCCCTGGAACTAGTGGATGAGGGGAGACAGAGAAGCTGCCAGACCCCAGAGCTGGGTTTGCCTGGCAGAGGCGGGAATTCTGGTGGAAGCTGGTGCCTGGTGGAAGCTGGTGCCCCAGCTGGGGTGCGGCCACTGCCGGAGCTGCCACCCCAGTTAAGTGAGGGAGAAGCCAGACAGCAGCTTTCCCTTCACCCTCCAATCTCCCATCGGTGCCTTCTCTGTAGGGGTCAGCTTGCTCTCATGCACACGCACACACTCACACACTCACACAGGCACACCATCGCACACATACTTAGATAAGCAATGCAAAGCAGAACGGGGAAGGACAAGAAATAGATCTGAGAGCAAACTGACAAATGACTAACACCAGGCTCAATAAATATTTGTTGAATCAATGAATCATCTGGATTGGCCTAGATTAGGGGGAATTCAAACACACACCTCTCCACTTCATAGCCTGTCTCTAGAAACACTTGGGCATCAGAGGGACCAAGAGGAGCTCCAGCATTTGTCAAGGCCTTCGGGCTCCTAGCTGAGGTCCTGAGAAGCCTGGCTTGCGCCGGTTACGAGAGGACCTCCATCTATCCCTGGCGGCCATGCTCCCCTTTTGCAAACTCTCGCTTCCATGGTGAAACAATCCCCTTCCCTAACTGGGTGCTGGATCCCGGACACTCTTCCCTCGGATCTATCCTATCCTTGGCAATAGAAAAATCATCCCAAAGCTCAGCTCTGCACTGGTCACCTCCACAATCAAAACTTCAAACAGCTTTCTCTTGCCTACAGAATCGAGCCTGGCTTTCTAAGTTTGACGGCAAACCACCGATGACTTAGCTCCAACCTTATTTTCTACTACCCCCATGACATTGTCTCTGCTCTGCTCACCCTGAGCCACTACAGACACTCTGGCTCCAGCTGCTACATTTTCGCTTGTGCTGTTCTAACTAGAGGCCCCATCTTTGCCCTCTTTATACTTTAAATTCATCCTGTGCTTGAAGCTTTGGTTCATATCACATTTTGCATTCCTGATGGAAAAAGCGATTTCCCCCCCACCCCTGAATCCCTGCAGCATTTTATCTGAACACATGACACTTACCACTTTCCAGTTGGCCCTGGAATTATTGATGTGCATAGCTTATCTTCCTGCTCAGGTTTTAAAGGGTAGAGACCATGGCGCTCTAAGTTTTATGGTTCCCATAGCATCTGGCACACAGCAGGCACTTTTAAATTTGTGTTGCATAAATGGCTATGCCTTTGAATGAATGAATGGATGGACAAACAGACACACGTACAAATGAATTAATGGGTGAAGGAACAAGACAGGCAGCTGTCCTGAGGCCCCACGGAGCGGGCTACTCCAGCCAGCTCCAAAGAGGATACAGCTTCAGACGGATAATCAACGTGGGTTATGCTAATTACATAAATCAGGGAGGGGCTGGACCCCTCCGGACACGTTCTAGGAGGGCCACCTTGTTGGGGGAGAGGCTGGGGGACAGCCATGGGTCTCAAGCCTGCTACAACCAACCCCAGAGCCCCACCGCCCAGCCCCGTGGAGACTCTCACATCAATGTAGTTGGCGTTGATGTAGTCGGAATGCGGATCTCCATCCAGCACCAGCAGCCTCACTCGGGAATGGTCATCTGCAGAGAGAGAGCAAAAAATAAGGAGGTGGGCGGTGAGGAGCTGCGGCGAGGGGCCAGCACTGCCCACCTGCAAGGCTCCCGTGCGTCAGTAGTATGGGCATCGGGCTGCTTCCCATACCTTCTCTCGTTTGACCCCTGGTCCCACCCTGTTATCATTCCCATTTACAAATAAGGCAGTTGAGGCTCAGGGAGGTCTCTGTGCCTTAGAAAGCCACTGTATGTGCTCCTTCTCTTTTTTCCACCTGCCCTTCTAGTACTCATCATGACCCACCTGGGTGAGTCGCCTGCTTCTTTAAGTCTTCGTGATTTTGTTATTAAAAGGGTAGTAGAAATACCTTCTTCACATGACAGCGTGAGAGAGATCAGAACACTTAGGAGGCGAGAAGCGTCGGATCCGAACTAACATGTTTTCATTATTGCTGAAAAATGGCAAATTTGACTATTTTCTTCATGTGCGCAAATGCTTTCCCTTTGTCTCTTGGAGAATTGTTGCAAATAGATTGTTGGCCACATATTGTTATCAATACAATCATTCAAGGGAAGCAGGCTCCGTCATTATAAAAGAGGTCATCAATAACTAAAAACATGTTACGGAGAATGCCATTTCAGACACAATCCAGGCATAATCAAGATTTGCAGGGTTTAGTCAACGGCACGTTTACTCCAAATAACATCAAATAAGCACCATGAAGAAAAAAACCCCTCGTGCAGAAGAATCAGGCTAATTCTTTACAACTAATTAAGGCACGTGGTGACACGCTAAGGATGCACATGAATGGAACAACCTGGCTGGGTCTGGAGGGAAGAGGGGCTCAGCTGGCTGTCTGGGTCCCTGTCACCCATCGCTACATGTCCCTGTTTCTGCTGTCCGGTCTAGGACAGGGCTAGGGTTCCCAGCAAGTGGGCTGGAGCGCTCAGAGCATCTGCGAGTGTCCCTGGGATCAGGAGGCTGGGCCAGCGTATCCTGCTAAGACATATGTAGCCCTCTGCAGTTTAAGTGGCACATCTATTACTACGAACAGGAAGCCCCCGAGAACAGGGTCATTAGCGCTTCGTTCCCTGTTTCATCCTCTGGGCCTCCACTTGCAGTAGGAGCTCTACAAACCTTAGTGAGCATATGAATGGATCACCTCATTGGACTCTCGCAGTGAGCCTGGGAGACAAGCAGCATAGCCCTGTTACAAATGAGGACACTGAGGCTCCCAAGGACTGACTGGCCGCATGGCCCGTGTGTGGTGGAACTAATTCTAAGCTCAGAAACTCCTGCTTCCAAAGAGGGGTCTAAGCAGGATGTTGGAGACAGCTTCAAGTGTACATGGCAGGGGGGATTAATGCCAGAGAATTGGTTAGCCCGTGATGGAAGAGCTGAGAAACCAGAGAGAGGCTGTGTAACTCAGAGATCAGAGCTAGCAAGGAGCTGTTACCCCCCTGGGAACGGTGGGGCAGATGGTAGAGGCGAGGTTATCAGAGGTGGGGCTGGGCCCACTCTCTGGAGGGAGCTGGAGATGTACCCTAGCTTCTTCCTTTCCCTGACTTCCAATCTCCCACCAGGGCGTGTCCTTGGCCAAAGTCAGCTGAATGCCAGCTGGCTAGAGACTACAAAATGCAACCTACAGGGGTCAGTTGAAGAGAGCGAATGGTTGGTCCCAGTTGAAGGCAAGGAATGGGACTGAGGATGGACAAACAGGCCCAAGACTAGGCAGGACGTTAGTTCATATCCACTAATTAAATAATTCAAAAATTAGTCCTTGACCATGTGCCAGGCACTATGATAGACACAGAGATACGCTGGATTGCCACTTTTCTTACTCCTCATGGGTGAGAGTTGCTGGTGGGAGGTCTAACTCATCTCTTTGGGGGTGGTGGGGGAGTGGGGTGTGAAGCTGGGAGTCCAAAGTTCACCTTTATGGAGTTCATGGCCAGTGTCAGATTTTATAAACCTGAACTCACTCAGTCATTTATTCCTCAACATAGCTCTGTGGATTACTACAGTATATAATGATCCATGATGATGTAGTATGTTCCTTCTTCCCGTTTCACAGATGAAGGAATGGGGGCTTGGGGAGGTTAAGCACATTCCCAACGTTATGCAGCCTGCATGTGGCAGAGCTGGGATTCTATCTCAGGTCTATCTGAACCTGAACGCCAGCTCCATCCACACATGGTGCTCTCCCTGGACTTCCAGCATCTGGCAGGCACTGCTCCTGGAGTCTGTGCAAAAGGTTGGTCCCAGATCCTGCAGTACTCTAGCTCCCCCAGGAGTGGCACTTCCTGGGGAACCCCTCCCAACCCACTCTAGGAGAAAGGAGTCAGACAAGGCCCAGCACCTGACTCTAAGCTGACACTGTTGAGCCCCATTACCAGTGGTTACAAAAACGATAATCCTTCAAAAAGTAAAAGTACACATTGTGTTTTCACTCATTGGTCTCACTAATGACTTATTGATTCAAAAATCTCCTTTATTTATTGAGTTGTGACTGTCCCTGGAAACGGCACTGGAAACAGAGACTCTGGCTTAAAATGTAGTGACGGAATTTACTTTAACATAAAATGAAAGTTAAAATCTGAAAGCAAAAGGGATTTAAAAAACCAACAAGAAACAAACATATTTAAGTTAAATATTTTTAAAGACGAAAGGGGCCTCTACCCACCAGATGATGGTGTTTGTCGGTATCTTGTCTTCATCCATTCATAAAGAACCTACAATGTGCAGGCTGGTTGAATGGCCTAGGGAAGTACTGTCAAAATGATACTCATGCTTAAGGAATCTCGTGTGGGAGACAGACTATACACAGAAGTAGAACTTCAAGGTCTAGGAAGTGGAGAAAGGAGGGCTTTGTGAAGAGTATGTGAATGAGGAATTAAAAGTGGGCTAAGACTTAACCAGTAGACAGAGAGGAAGGGTCCTTCCATCAGAGGGAACGAAGAAAGTGAAGACAGTGCTCTTGAAAAAGCAAGCACACTGGGGAGGCTGAAAACCATTTCCTGCCTTGTGGACACAGCAGTGTGAGGGGATTATAGCAACAGAAGGAGAGAGAAAGAAGGTAGGCAGGGGCTGGGTTACAAGAGGCACTCAACCCTGTATTAAGGCACTTAGATGCAAATACCCATGCTGGGCTCTGCAAGGCATCCATATACAAGATACCTCTACTTTTCTGAGGTTGTGAAAGGCTATTTTATTATGCAATAACCAAGGTTCACTCCCAGAGGGCTAACCGGTGGCCAGTGGGGTACACCCATCATGTGAGGTATGAAGCTGAGGGTCAGGATCTGGGTTCAAATCTTAGCCTTATCACTTAGTAAGTCAACTGATCGCCCTTAGTTTGGGTTGCTTATCAAAGAGGAGCCAATACTATATAGCTTACAGAGGGTGGGGGGGGATTAAATGAGAAAATATAGGCACGAAACTTGCCAGGGTATTAACAGAATGAAAAGACAAGCCACAGACTGGGAAAAAATCTTTGCAGAATATCAGCTAAAGGACTTGTATCCACAATATACAAAGAACACTTAAATTCAACAAGAAAACAACCCCATTTAAAAAAACGGGTGAAAGATCTGAACAGACACCTTGGCAAAAAAGATACACAGATGGCAAATAAGTATGTAAAAAATGTTCAACATCATATGTCATTAGGGAATTCAAATTAAAACAACAATGAGATATCTCTGTAACACCTACTAGAATGGCCCAAGTCCAGAACACTGACCACACCAAATGCTGGCAAGGATATGGAGCAACAGGAACTCTCGGTTCATCGCTGGTAGGAATGCGAAACGATACAGCCACTTTGGGAGACAGTTTGGTAGTTTCTTTTAAAACTAAACATACTCTTATCATATGATTCCAGCAATTGCTGTCTTTGGTATTTACCCAAATGAGTTGGAAACTTATGTCCACACAAAAACTTGCACACAAATGTTTATAGCAGTTTCACTCACAACTGCCAAAACTTAGGAAAAAAAAAAAAAACAACCAAGATGTCCTTCAGTACATGAATGGATAGACAAATGTATACCCAGACAGTGGAATAGCATTCAGTGATATTCAGAGATGAATGATCAAGCCATGAAAAGACAGGGAGGAAACATATAAGCGAGTCTGCAAAGGCTTCATACTGTGTGATTCCCGCTCTGTGACACTCTAGTATGGAAACGGTAAATAATCAGTGGCTGCTAGGGGCTTGGCGACAGGATAAACAGGAGGGATACGGGGGCGTTTTAGAGTCCTGAAATGATCCTGTATGATATTGTAATGGAGGATACATGTCACTGCACATTTTTTTAAAATCCCACCAAACTGCACAACAGGAAGAGTAGACTCTAAACCATGGACTTTAGCTAATAATAATGGATCGAGATTGGTTCATTAATTGTAACAAATGTGTCACATGGATTCAAGGTATTAATAACAGGGGGATCTGAATGTGGGAGGGAGGCAGGCAGCCCATGGGGACTCTCTCTGTACGTTCTGCTCATTTCTTCTGAAACCTAAGACTGCTCTTTAAAAAAAAAAAAAGGTACTAGGACAGTATCTGGTATGCAGCAGGTGCTTACTAAATGGTGGTTCTGGGCTGGACATGAGGCTCAGGGCTGAGATGCTTAGGAATGGGTGTTCCCCACTTGTCCTTCCGTACCAGCTGTAAATCTACCTTCTGCAGAGGCAAGGAGGTATGTATGGTGAGTATTCTTGAAAGCACAGAGTTCAGCCCTGTGAGGAGTAGTGGTGTCCTCATGGTTTATTTATTCCTTCTGGGAGATGCTAATATTATTCTGTGTCCCCTTCTTCTTCTAACTTTATATAATTAGAAGGATAAAAAATTGTGTTTATCCACAGGCACATGGAGAAAGATGGGGCAGCGGGCAACGTGAAGGAGTTTATACAAGGTAATTTACAAGCAGCCCAGAACGTTCATTATGCTCTATCTACATTTCGCAAGCCTGAAGAACAGCTAATTTGGTACTCCGCATTTGATATTCCAGACGAGATGCTGAGAAGAGTCACACAGAGGAGATGCAAACTCCTCCATGGTGAGGTGAGAGGAGGCTGGCCCCACCTGGCTTTCAGCTGAGGTGGGAGATGGGCAAGAACAGGCCTGTGGGGAAGAGAAAAGCGGTGGCAAGGGAGGGGAGACATAGCTGCAAAGATATGAAGATCCAAAGAGCTCTGCCGAACACAACTCCAGGGGAACAGAAACACCGTCCCTCTGGAATCAATCTGTTCCTTGTCATTTTAGGACAAAGACCAGTGGTATGTTGCTAAATGTTTAGCAAACAGCTCTCTGGAGGGAAAAAAGGCCCTGATCGGTACAGTCTGCTGATTTCTGTGGTATAAATACTCCCACCATGACTAATTTCAAGCTACCAACATGGCATCAACTAGCTTACAAAATTCCTGAAAATTTAACAATCTGTTCTTGCAAGCTGGTATGAATCAGTTCAGGACACTACTAACAGGGAACAAAGCCCACAACGCTTTGCATGCTCTGATGGTCTGGGATCCAATTCCCAGTCTAGCCTCATGCTCCCCTCCCCAAATACTATGCTGATTAACTATATTCTTCTTTCAGTTGCTCAAATGCACAATGTCTGCTCTGACCACAGGGCCTTTGCACATGTACAGGAACACCCCAACCCACCTCCACAAAGTCTGGCAACATCTCATTCTTCAGGTCTTTGCTCAATGTTCCTTACTCAGGAAGTCTCCTATGATCTCTCCACCCCAGACTCCGAGAGCTCCCTGGACTTTTCCTCAGAACTCTTAGAATAGCTGTATTTCTGTGACTACGTGATTAACCTGTGGCTCCCCTTCACATCCTATTTAAGGAAGGGCATCCTATTTACTGGACTCCTCTACAGTGTTTGGCAGATGGCAGGTACTCAATAATTATTTAATAGATGAATTCATATCTGTGTCTGAGAGACTGAGAACCAGAAAGAGGTAAGGCCCCTTGCTTAATAGCCATACAGTTGATTTTAGGTAACATGGCCTGGGACCCAAGGCTCTTTCCTCTACACAGAACTGGCAAGGTGTGCCTAGATCCTGTGCTCAAATACCCCCTTTCCCCATAGCTGATTTGTTACCCCCCTGATCCGTTACCTCCATTCTGTCCTGTCCCCAGATTGACAGCCAGTTCTGCCTCTGCAGGAGAGACTAAGGAATCGGGCAGACTCAGGAGGCAGGTGGGAGGTCTGTCATACACTAACCACATCACCAGGGGCAAGCTCCTTATCTTCCCTGAGTCTCAATTTATCCAACTATAGCATCAAAATCTTATCTACCTTTGCGGATGTACTGCAAGGATTAAAAAAGGTGAGATAGGAAGGCACCTGGTGCGTTGAAAGAAATCAAACTCAAGTATGTAAATTCAGTTTAATTAATATTCTAGATCAGTGGTTCTCAAAATGTAGTCCCTTGACCAATAGCATCAGCAATGCCTGGGGGCTTGTTAGAAATGCAAATTCTTGAGTCCCAGCCCAGACCTGGTAAATCAGAAACTCTGGTGTAGGGCCCAGAAATATGTATTTTAACAAGCCCTCTAGGAGATGCTGATGCACACTCCAGTTTAAGCGTGTAGGTCAATGTTCAATTATGCAGCGAGGTGCCCTTGTTCTTCTCTTCAGTTTGTCTTGGGAAAGACCAAAAGATCCTTCTGGAATTGGGCCCTGGGACTAGACACCCACCTTGTGTTATGTGGTGAGCCAGAGGAATTTATCTGTGTGGCATGAGTACGATGTTCCAGGTACTATTTTAGAAGGTTAACAGATGTTTTGATATTTGATTGTCATGGTGGTGGTGGTGGTGGTGGTAGTGGTGTGTGTGTGTGTGTGTGTGTGTGTGTGTGTGTGTGTGTGTTCACTCCATTTTATGGATGAGAAACTCAAATCTCCAAGAAGTTTAACAACTCAGGAAAAGGTGTAAGATCGAGAACTTTCTCATGGACTGGTGGGATCCCTACTCCTCCTGAAACCCCAAGACCTGCTGCCCCCACCCCCCTTCTGTGCCAGTTCTGACTCCAACACAGCCCATCCCACTGTGTTCCCAACCCCATCCCCGGGAAGAGAGTTACTCCCTCTTGTGTGACAGTCTAACTCTCCAAACAAACCACAACCTCTCCTCCCCTCCTCCCCCATCAAAGGTAGCTCTACAAATGGGTCTTCTCGAGTGGAAACCACTTAAGAAAAGAATCACTAGAGAGAGGTGGGGCTGGGGAGAGACTCTCACTTGGATATATGATGTGCTTTCTTCCTGTCTGCTGGGCACTCGGGAGGGTAAAGGAAAGGTGCAATTTTTCAGAGAAAAGAGATTTGGCTCATTACAATGAACTGTGGAGCTAAAATATCATTTCCTAGAAGGATTGGAAATGTTAATGCCATCATCTTACACGAGCGGATAGGGAGGAGGCAGACAATTCCACTGAGACTGCCTGGTACCTCATTGAAGGTAAAGGTCAGCACCTTCAATCTTGATTGAATTACCAGTATCCAGAGACAGGGTGGCTGGGGTAGAAGAGGGAAACAGTCCGGCAGTCTCTGCACCTCCTAGCTCTGGCCATTCTATGCCGGCTGAAGTTGGGTGGCTTCTTTGGATGGGGGCAGAGAAGTTAGGCAGAGAGGAGAAGAGCACTGGGAGAAGTGAGAGGCACAAGGACCACCTGATGCATGGACTGCTTCATCCTAAGCAGGCTGTCCTGCCCATACTCCATTAAAGGAACTTTCTGGAAGGAAGGAAGGTTTCTCATTTAGGTTCCTTTGGAAGCAGAATCTGAGACCAGGATTTGAGTACAAGTAGTCAGCATGGGAGGTGATCCCCAGAAGTGGGAAGGGGAATGGGAAGGAGATGGACAGAGGAAGGAATCTGATAAGGGGTGTGTAGTCAAGCAAGCTCCCACAGCAGATCACTGTGGCTTCATCCTCCTGAGAGCTCCAGTGGGTTTTTCTGGCTCAGGGGAGAGGAGGCAGGGTGCTCACACACCCACTCTCTCAGTCAACGGCTGAAGGCTGCTCCTGGGGACGGTTCATTCTTGATGCTTCTTGCTTGTCCTGTAGGCAGGCAGAGAGGGCTCCAGTGGCCAGAGCAAGTCTTCCGATGAACCAGGGCACCGACGACTTCTGTACCAGGGCCCATCTGCAGGGTCCCCGTCCCGCCCTCAGAGACCCCAAAGGAGAAGGCGGACTGAGAGCCAGAAGCACTGAACAAAGCACCCGCGTTGCCGTTCCGGGTCTGTCTTCCCAGAATCAGCAAAGAAACCACTGTGAGAAAAGCCTCCAGGATTGTTTTAAACCTGAGTTCCTCCCTCGACGTGAGAAGGGCCTCTCTGAAAAGCTCATCCCAGTCGGCCATTTGTTCTGAGGTCGGAGCCCTAAGCACATTCTCCCCCCGAGAGCATGATGCGTCTTGATGCAGAAGGATTCCTTGCCGGGGTCACGTGGCACCCCGGCAGCACAAGCCAGGAGCGCTGGGCGTGGCCATCCTACAGACCCACTGTGTGACCTGGGCTGGAGACTCCACATCTCTGGCCCGTCACTCCTTGCCTGTGAGCTCAAAGAGACTGGACTAAGTCTCAGCTGGGTATAAAAGTCGCTACGCTGGATTTGGATTCAGCAGCCATTCATCTTAATGTGCCCTCGAGGGTCAGAGAGAGGAAGTGACCTTGCCAAAGGTCATGCGCCCGGTCCAGGGTGGAACTGAGACTAGAACCTGGCTCTGTCTGAGCCCATGTCCGGTATTCCAGTACACCTTGGCCCAGTGGACGAGGTCTGCAGGTTCCCCTGTCCTCCGACTTTGGGTTGGGTTTGGCCAGTGGAAACCACCTGCCAGAGGTGGAGCAAGAGAACGTGACGAACGTGCTTCCTCCCTCAGCTCTGTTTGCTGGGGTCACCATGGGTTCGCTGCAATGCTTCTGAAGGCCACGCTTCCGGTTAGGTCGTCTCTCTTTCTCAGGGTCCTGGTAGCTTCTCCTCCGAGTATTTAGCCTCGAGGGCTGCACTATTCCTTGTCATCTCCCTCCACCTACCTAGCTCACCCCTTTATACAAAATCCACTTGATTCAATTCCCTTCATACTCGCCCCCTTGAGGGTCCCATCTGTTTCCTGCGGGGACCCCGACAGAGCCGATGAAATCTGCAGCCTCTGCCATCACTTCCTCTCCTCCCTGCAACTTCTTCGCGCCAGCCCAGGAAACCCCCTCCAGAAGCACAGACACATGGGAACGCTGGGGGCCAGGGGGGGGGGGGGGGTCTTGAAATTTCCCCTTGTCCACAGTCTCTGTCCCAGAGCCACTTGAAAGCAAAGAACTCTTTGTTCTGGATCTCCGTTCACTTCCTTCCCTTTCATTGCCTTGTCATCCCGCCGCTGGAAACCCCATTGTCTCTGCTACCATGGAAGAAAGGGCTGATTTAACCAAGGTTTCTCTTTCATTGTTTCATTTGCAGGCAGTGCTCTCCCTCCTCCTCTTCCCCTTTCATCTTCTCTATCCTCCTGGCCTGGGCCTTTGTCCTCCACTCCAGCCTCCCAGAGCTCTGGGTTCCTTAAGATGCTAATCACACCCGGTTTTCTTCTTGTGCCAAGAATATTTCTATTTATCAAGCCGTGGCAGACTTTGCCTTTGGGAGGGACACATACAAGGACAGGCACACTTTCCATTCCTCGGGGCTATCTCTCTTTCCCCTTTCTTGTTTCAATTCCAGGACTCTTTCTTTGCTCGGTTCCTCTGTACATCTTCCAGGGTTTTTGAATGCACAGGTTGCTTGATCCTGTCTCCTTTTGTAGGGAGTGCAGACCGACTCGGGCTGCAGTGTCCTGGAGAATTACTGATCCATCCATGAGAAGGATTATTTGGGCCCGTTGCGGTGGTATCGTTAGGTGTTTGAATTCCCTCTGCCATCTCTGGGTTTCCCCAGAAGGGGATGCGGGAGGAGGACCCCAGTGCATGTGGTTTATGCGGGAGCAGGGGCACTGGCAGGAAGAAGGGGTGGGGAGGCAGCCCAGAGAAGGCAGCCCCCAAGAAGGGGTGTTTCAAGACTGTTCCTGTGGTGGACAACGGCAGCCCAGGCCCTGTGCGAATTCTGGAAAAGGTAGAGAACACACCCTCAGTGGTATGGGAAGGAGCTGGGCTATTTCACCGGCCAGAGAGAGACAGCCTTTTCCACGGAGTGTCTTGCCCCAGTTTTGAAGCAGGTCCTCGGGTGAAGAGAAGCAGTCAGGGAGGCCTGAGGGGGAAGAAGCAAGTGAGGTGCCCAGGCACAGCCCTCAGTGAGGTGCTTGCTCTCGGGGTTGCTCCCCCGAGCGTGGCATCTCCTTGAACGCTGCATGCCGGGTGCCTCGCTCACTCACCCTAGTTCTGGCCGAGGATGCCAGACGGTCTGCTGGTGTTCCTCTACACCAGGGGTGGAGGGGAGGCCATGGGGTGTGGGTGGGACAAGAGCGGAGTGTCTTCTGCACCCCCAGGGATGGAGTTCAATCCCCTTCATTGCTTCTCCTTGCTACTTGGAATCCCGCCTTCCGAGCTGCAGCTTTTGCAGGGGCCGGGATGGTTCTCTTCCTGCCCCTTCCTGTGTCCCAGCTCTCTGCCCCCACTCAGGCTCAGTCCCTTCTTCCTCCTGCATATCATTGTGCCCTCTGTCATCCCGCCTACCTCCCTCTGTTCTTCCCGAATATTCTCTATTTTACTTGAGAAGCCAGAAGGGAGTGGTCCATGGCTGAAGCTCTCTGGGGTCTTGCACAGAGTCTGCTTTCCAACATTAAGTTTCTATTTGTTGAGCCCCAGCCATACACCAGGTTTGGGGACACAGAAGCAGCCATCTGCCTGCTGTCACAGTGAGGAAAACAGGCAGTCAGCAGATAGTCATCCAAATGCCTCTCAAATCTCAATGATGAGGAGGGTTAAAGAGAAGACATGCATTGTCCCCAAGGAGTGAATAATGGGGTTTTGACCAAATTTGAAGGGCCAGAAGAATTCCCTGAGGAGGTGATGACTGAGAAGGATCTGAAGAATAAGTAGAACTTAGTAGTAGAGCAAAGTGAGGTGGGAAGGGCACTTTGATAGAGTACACAGAGTGTGCAAAGGCCCTGTGGCATGAAGGAGCACAGAAAGCTCAAGGGACTGAATGAAGATCAGTGTGGGTTCACTGAGGAAACCAGGATGGAGAGGACACATTACGAAACAGGAGTTGGAAAGGTGGCTAAGGGCCTTTGGATAAGGAATGTTTAGAAATGCAGGAAAGCCGTTTGAAGGGTTTTCCATAAGAAAACAACATGATCCAATTGCCATTTTGAGGATGTCCCCCTGGCTTGTGTCAGAGATAGATAAGTGGAAGGTGGGGGTCTGATTAGATGTGCAGCTATAGGAAAAAGGCTGGACGGAGTCCAGGTGAGAGCCGACGAGGGCTCAGGCGAAGGTGCTGGGGGCCAAGGATGGGCAGGGAAGTCTGGAAGACAGACAGCTTGGTGTATCTTTTCATCCTTAGCCCCCATGGGCTTTTGCGTGGATGCCTGGCCCAGGCTGGATATTCTTATCTCTCAGGGAGGCCAGGGCTCCTCACAGTGCTCTAGTCTTTATCTTTTCTTATCTGCACAACACCCCAGGAGGAAGACCTCCTTGTACCCAATTTACAGAGAGATGACTAAGGTTTGACGTGATCACCTAAGGTCTCACAGTCCATAATTTTAGGGCATGGTATGCATGGTGCCCGAGCAGAGGATGGTCAGAGTGAGCTGCTACCTGTGCCCAGCACAGGAGCTCCATGGGAGCAGAGACGGAGGGCCCAGCACAAGGCCTGGGTCAGCAGAGGCCCACATGTTGTGGGTCTTAAAAACACACATCCTGATTGTTTGAGCATCTCTTTTCAATGCTTCACTTGCAAGAAATCTTGCTGCCTGCATGACTATCTTCCAAGAGACAAATTATACATGTTTTCTGATCGGCTCTACCATTCATAGCGCATTCCTAAATCAGCACCGGAAACAGCTAAGCTAAAACTTCTGCCTCTTTCTTCCTTTGCGAGCTGCCTCTATCTTATGCTTTCTTCCTCCACGTTTTTTTCTTAGGCAATGTCTAGACAGTTAAACAAAACACTGAACTGGGCTAGAAATAATTTGTTATTCAAGGTCTTTTTTTTTTCCCCTCTGTTGTTGGCTAGACGGGGTAATCCTGAGAGCTGAGACCAGAGATGCAAGGCACACAATCGGTGAGATGTCAAAAGGTCCAGGTTGAATATACCATGGCAGACAAAGGCTGTTGCCAACTCTTGTTTCAGTCAGGCTATAGGCTCAACATTTTGCATGAAGTAACTTTGTCCTCTCTGTATTTATGCTGCTTTGAAGGCTGTACATACCAGTATTTGCAGTGATAATACCGTGTGACCTACGCCTCTCTCCCTGTCTCACTGTCTAGCACTGAATATTACGCACAGTCACACACAATGTTGTGTGTTGGCACTGTCCTTATTCAGGCTTCACTGTCCCTTGCTGGGACCATTGCAGTAGCCTCCTGTCCCTCCGTCTCCAGGCTCTCCCAATCGAATCCATCCTCCCAATCAGCTACCCTAGTGATCTTTCCAAAATGGACCCCTGACCACGCCCATCCCCCTACTAACCTGGTTGATTTCATGTCACCTGATGGGTATTCAGTGATTTCTGGTTCAAAGAAGGTGGAATTACTTATCTGTTCTGACCTTCAGGGACCACGAGAAACTAACTCTATGGCTAAAAGTAATGGTGCCAAGCACTGTGCAAAGGTTCACCTACCTTTCTTAAACGACCCTGTCTTTATTGTTTGTAACATTTCCAAGGGAAGAAACTGAAGCTTCGAGAGGTCAGGTACCTTGCCGAGGGCCCCAGAGCTGGGATAGAAGCCCAGGCAGTCTGACTCCACAGGGCTCTAACCACTCTGCATCACAGCCTTCGTAAAACCATGTATCACGGGTGATTACAGGAATATTAAAGCTCACTGTCAAGCAAAAAGTAATGACCTTGCGTGCCTCACTGACCTCTGCACAAAACATGCTTTCTTCCTGCAGGCTCGGGGCCACCAAGCGTCTTGGCCAATTCAGGCCTCTGCCACACAGGGCATGTGCTGTTCAAGGCACTCACCTTACAGCACCTGCCCCTCTCACAGTGGGGACTGGCAGAAGTCATGAACCTGCCCCTAGTGGGGGCCAGCAGAACCCATAATCCCTGCCCCTAGTGTGACCAGAGTAGCCCTGGGCTCCTCTGGGCCCTGAGTTGGCTGCTCCCCAAGCCGTCAGGGCTCTTACAGGATATGATGTTTCCATATCGATTCTTATTGCGGTTTTCATCCTCTTTGGCTGTGTCCCACGAAGCTGTCTGCCCCTCTGGTAAAGCCTAGAAAGGAAGGACAGAGTGGTTAGAATGGCCTGAGATAGGGGCTTTCTCCATGTGTGGATGAGCCGGAAGGGAAATCGGATCCACTGGGATGGTCACTCAGTACAAAGGGCTCCGTGTTCTTCGATGTGGCCTGGGGAGAATGTGAACTTGGCCCCATCATGAACTTATCTACTCGTTCATTGACTCAAATGTCACTGATGCCTTCTGTGTGTCAAGAGCCCAGATGTGGCCCAAAAGGGGAGTCATTTGCTCATTAACACAGTCATTTGACAGGTATTTACTGAGTCCCTAATATGTACTTGGCACTGTTATAGGTACTCGGGATACAGAGAAATAGACAAAGTTCCCTTTGAGCTTCTAGTCAACCAGGCGATCCCACAGATGAGGGAGAAGACATATGTAAATTCAGACTGTGGAAAGTGCTATGAAGAAAAGTAAGCAGGGAGAAGGATGGTGAGAGTTTCTTCAGATTCTACAGTCCAGGAGGGCTTCTCTGAGAAGGGAACAGTTAACCTGATTCCTTTTTTTTTTTATTTAATTTTTTTTCACTTTTCCAAAATTCATTGTTTATGCACCACACCCAGTGCTCCGTGTAATACCAAACTCCTTAATCACATGAAAAATCAGTTGTGCCAAAAGCAGGATGTGCTTTCCAGGCAGAGGGAACAGCAGGTGCTAAAATGGTAACCAAATGCCCGTATCCAAGGGTAAGGCAGGGAGAGCGGTGATGGGGGCATCTGCATGGGCTGGGACAGCTCAAACTATAAAAAGTATTGTGGTCACTGGTAATGAGTTGGATATTATTCTAAGTGAGATGGAAAGCCATGGGAGGGTTCTGAGCAGTGCAGTTAGCTGATCTGATTTATATTTTACAAAGTACCTTCTGGCTCAAATACGGGACACAGGTTCTAGGATGCCTGGGGAGGAGGCAGGGAGATCAGTTAGGAAGTTGTTGCCATGGTCCAGGTAAGAGATGAGGCTACTGTGGACCCTTTACTGGGATGGTGGCAGTAGATGTAGTGAGAAGCGGTTATTTTCAGGGTGGTCAGTTGAATACTATAGATTTTAGTTCCCTCAGAAGCAGACTTGGAAACAAAGATTTGAAGAGGAGATCTTCCTTGGGAGGCAATCCTAAGGAGCACGGGTGAGAGAGTGGGGGCAATGATATGATCACGGGAAGGAAGTCAGTACATGGTACCCCAGGAAGCAAGTCACCACAGTGCACATCCAGGCTTTAATCTCACAGGCCCATTGCAGGTTGGGGGTATCTACCCACCAATTCTCATGTACCACAGGTTGAGGACAACTCTTAGGAAATCCCTTGGCACTTCTGCCATGCTCTGTGGGTAAGCTGTGCATATTCTCTAGAAAAGTCCTTGGGCAACAAGCCAGAGGTGCTTCCAGGTGGCGGGCACTGGGTGAGCATGCATGGGAAGACGAGTGTAGAGAGGACACGAGCAGGCCAGCACATCTGCTGTAGGTGTGGACCATGAAGGAAAGAGGGATGAAGGCTGATTCCTAGACTGTTGGCTTGAAGAAGTGAGTGGAGAGCCGCAGCATTTGCGGAGATGGAGGAAGTACATGGGGAGAGAGAGACCGGGGAGGCAGGGACTACACGTTGTGTTCTGGGCACATCAAGTGCTTAGAATGGCGCCTGACACCTGCTGCGGCCATGTGCTTCTCACTGTGTTCCACACAGTAAGAGCTGCAGCAGCGGAAGCATGTTTGAGATGATTAGTAGGCACCCGAGCTGAGATGCTGAGTGGGAGGCTGGACACAGACGTTCCCAGTCAGAGCTGGGGGAAGGGTTGGGAGTCATCAATCTAAGAGGAGACAGACAAGCCAACAACCATGTGGAATGATTGAGAGAGTTAGGAGCCAAGTGTGGTGGCAACACAAGGGAGGGTATAGTCGCTTATCTCACAGAAAAGGATGCTGGGCGTTTAAGGGAGCAGGAACAGTGGTAGGGAAGCTGCAGCAGCATGAAGGCCAGGCCAATCTGATTCCTGTTTCCACCCCACAGCCTGCGGCGTGGGCCGAGTGCCCTGCTCATGGGCTGGACACTGCTTCTGAGGCTGGATCTGTGATTCCTTCAGTCTAACACCCCTGTCTGCAGTGCGGGGGGAGACCAGCATCCTCTCATCTCATTACGCTGGCCTTGCCTTTGTCCATCCATCCCTTACTAGGTTCAGCCTCAACAAGTCCATCAGCCGAATGGTCAGAAATGCCACCCATCAGTGGGCATGCAGGACCACTGCCTAGGAAAAGCCCAGCTCATTCACAGTACCCCCTTTCTTGCTTCCAATCTCCCGTGTGTTAAGCCAACCTGGGTGGGTCTTCTAGAGAAGACGTTGTCAAACTTCCTGTAACGGGTCAGCAGCCTGGGCTTTCAGGCCAAGTACTCTGTGCCGCCTCCACTTGCGGTCTGTGGTTGCAGAGGGAACGCAGTCACAGACAAAGCTGGGTATGATCTGATGAAACTTAATTTATGAAAACAGGTGTTGGGTGGGATTTAGCCTGTGGCTGCCCTTTGTTGACCTTTCTTCTAGAAGCATGACTGGGATCCTCAGCTCTGCAGTGGCTGGGAAGGTAGAACTGGTGCTCATTCTGCTACCTTGCCATTCTAGATGGAAAGGAAATGGGGTGGGAGGCCCTTGCCTAGGCTGCCTGGCTAAGCTGTGTTCTCCCAAGTTCGCCTTCCCCAGGGTTTCAGACCAGGGTACTAGAGTGTCTTCCCAGCTATTAAGGGATCAGAATTTTATTCTCTGTGTGTCACAAACCCTTAAGCATCCCAGAGGAGAAGCGAAGCAGATGCTAGGCTCTGGGCACCAATCTCTGCCCAAAATATGAGTGTGACAAAAGTGTCATGGAGAGAGAGAAGTGCTCACTTTACAGAGGGCCTGTCTCTCCTTTTTCTCCTCGTCCTCTTCCTCTTCATTACAAATGACCATCACCCTATGTCCCCCTTGCCATCGGCGTAGGGCATCTCTAGACCACAAGTGGTTCTTGCTTTTGCATGTAACTCTTAGAACTCAAAGATTCTAGCTCTGGGGCCTCACCCTCCTGCCCCAGCCCAGTAGCTCCTGCTTCTTCAGACAACCTGCCAGGCCCATCTATGTCTGGCTCTCTGCAGTGGCGGGCCATGACTGTCTCACCGGCAACAATGGACTTCTCAAGGTTTAAGCGGGTACTCTGGGGTTGGTTATTCTACTGGAAACTCTGTGTGATAAAGGCCAACTGTTCATTCCATTATATCCAACCAACCAAAGTGGTATGAAGCCATGAATAGGACACTCCAAATATTTTCATAATTATTTTGGGAGGAAAAAAATCTGTTGAGTACCTACTATGTGCTATGGCTTAGGTTATGGTTCGCTGAAGGTTTTGTTATGGCTGTACATTAGAATGGTCTGGGGAAGCTTCAAAACTCCCAAAGTCACAGCCCTATTAAATTTCATCGGACTCCCTGGGGATGGGACACAGGCTGTCAGCAGTGTTTAAAGTCCCTGGGAGGTTCTAATGCACAGCCACCCTTCTTGCAAATAATGAATTTACCTGGAGAAATACTTTCCCATGAGTCTCCTCACTGGTTTCTCTTGCTTTGGTCTTGTCCCCTCCAATGCATTCTCCACTGTAATCAGAGAGATCTTTCTAAAATGTGAATAGGACCCAGTTACTCCCCTTGCCATTATCTTCAGGATAAATTCCAAAGTCTTCGATACAAGGTTCCTACATACCCCTCCAGCCTCATTTCTTGCCCTTATGCTAATATTCTAAAGATAGGGAACCAAATGCAAGGCCACAGACCATTTCAGGTGTTCCAGACTTCCGAGACCGACTTTATATATGCTGTTCCCTCTGCCTGAAATTCTCTTCCACCTGAGTCTGCCTGGAAAGCTCCTACATACCCATTAAAACCCATTTCAAGCATCTTCTATTTCGTGAAATCTCCATTCCTGCTACCTCTCCCAGCACTCCACTTCCTCACCATCTAGTGGGTTACTTCTATGATTAGATGGACTCCTTTACATCTAATAATTTGGAAGTCCTGTCTCCCAACCTAATGATGGGCTACTCCAGGAAAAGAGCAGCTTCTTGTTCGTGTCTCTATCTCTAGAGCCCGACACTGGCCTGTATTTCATATCTACCTGAATCCCCTTTGGAATAAATGAATGGAGTGGACAGATGGTTGAAAACATTCGTGGGTGAGGTGGCTTCTGTGTGTTCTCTTTAATCTCAGAGGTGTCAGTGACCTTGAAACTATCTGGTTGTGTTCCCTCCCACGGTGACCTTCTGGGCAGTGGGAAGGCTGATCCGTAGCATCAGCTACTTGGACATGCTTGGTGACAGAGAGCTCACTACCTCATAATTCTTCCTGTCTCACTTACGGACAGTTTGGACAGAATTTTGTTTCCTCTGCCTCCACGTACTTTGCCTTTGCCCTACGCCATGGGGGACCCACAGGATTAACATACACCTCTGTGCTGTGATACTGCAGAGATATGATGATGATCCCTGTCCACCCTCGGAGTCCTTAAGTGGCACAATTTGGGAGTCGTCTCAACATCCAGGCCATAACCTTCAGGATGCACCCAGCATGCCGATATCCTTTGAAAAATCTTAAGCTGAGCAAAGCAGTTGTGTTAAGTGGCCCTTCTCTGGGAAACCACATGGGCCCCTGACATAGCCCTGGGAGGCTCTCTGAGTCCCTCAGTGGGGCTGGGGGAAGAGGGGTGAGCCTGGGGGCCACGATGTTGTTGACTGAGGTAGAGGAGGCGAGGCCTCACAGAGCCGCCTAGGAGTGAGCAGTAATGACCCCCTAATTGGCAGACTTTGATCATATGTCCATTTCCCTTTTTAGGGAGCTGCAATGTAATAGGGGATAATCTCTTGAAGGAAAAAAAAAATATGACGGGGTAAAAGTATGAAAGGGAGACTCATCTCCTTCTTCAAAGTGAGCCAGCCGAGGGCCATTATTTTTACATTAGTGGCTAGTTACAGTAGATTGACTAGGGAATGGCGGCGGTCATTAGGAGCTAATCACATTCTTTTCAAGCCAAAATTGCCATCTCATTATAATCATCCATTATCAATCTCTGCTTTCCTCTTCTCATTCTCTTCTCCCGAGAGTGCGAGCTCTATTTTTACACTCTTCTCTGAGTGTGGAAATGTTACTCTTCAACAGTGTTGCTTTTTCTAAGGCAATCATTTGGGGATATCCTAGAGGACGCATTTGGGGATGTCCTCATCCCTGGAGGTCTGAGCTGTGGTGTTCACAGAATCCTCAAAAGTCAGACCTGGAAGGATCTTCTGAGAAAACCTTTGCCTCACTTTAGAGATCGGCAAAGTGATATTTAGAAACAGGAAATGACTTGCCTGAGCATACGAGTTGAGTGGATCCATCTTCCCTCCACTCCTCCGCCCTTCTTCCTGCGCTCCCTCTCTCCCTCTGTTCCACAGCAACCATCTGGGTGCTACATGCCATTCTTAGGTTCTAGAAATAACAGCAACAAACGTGGCACCCAGGATCTAAGGAACTTAGTTCTAGTTGTGGGAAGGTGCAGGCAATAAATGAACAGACAAGATAATTACTGTTTATAAACCAGTATATCCCAGCGCGTTCATGGCAATACACAAGGTGCCAGTGTAGACAGTGCCTAGGAGCAAGGGACAGCTTCGGATAGAATGGACTGCATAGGACATTTTTGAAAAGGTGACATTTGAGAAAGAAAGAAACAACCCCTAACATCCAGCAGCTGGCCAGGCACTCACAGTCGGACCCTGGTGTCTTACTCTTGAGCATAAACAATTTCTCAGAATGCCAACATCGGACGAGGCTACTCTGAGGCCAGGATGGGGCAAGGCATAAAAATGACCACGGTGTGGTCCTAACTAAACACAGACACAGTATGAATATTGTCCAAGCCAAGAAAAAAAAATATGACCAAAGTTCCACCTATCCTGGGTCGTAGAAGAGACGGCTGCTCCTCTGTCACTCACAGCTTTAGCCTCTGTCCAGCGTCCTCTCCTTAGAGCTAGGATTTATTAAGTTCCCCAATCTTACCACTGCCTCACAATGCCCAATCCCGAACAAAGCCCCATATCCCCCAACATAGCCCATAGCCTCGGAGCCGTTTCTCATGTCCTTTTACTGAGATATCCTGCAGGATTTAAACCTGGCTTGCTCAACACCAGGTGTGTTCCTACGTGTGTCTTGTTAACACACTGGGGCTGAACACTGAACGTCGAGCAGAGGCCAGCCGTGGCAAAAGCAGGGGGAAGAACATTCTAGGGCTGAAGCAAGAGCAAGTGCAAAGACCCTGACATGGAATGAGCTTGGTGTGTTCTGGAGCTGGAAGGGGGGTTGCTCTCTGGGGTCTAGAGAATAGGAGCAAGCAAGTGATGCAGAACATGGGCGGGGGAGGGAGTGGCATGCAATGGTGGTCGGTGAACCACCACCACGAGTACGAGTTTTATTCTACACCAGTGAACATGCTTTGGACATGTTTCCAGATGAGGAGGCTGAGCCAGTCCCAGCAGCACGATAAGTGGCTCAGAGCTCTTGTCTCATGAACCCTCCCTTCATCCCTGCTGCCAGGCTTCACAGACTTGAGGGTCAAATTCAGATCTGGTGCCTCCTAACTCTCCCCGTGACTACGACCCACCCGCTCACCCATCCAGCTTCACTCCCAGCCACAGAGCTCCGTAAGCCAGACACTCCACCCCCAGTGGAGGTCATGGGCTTTGCAGGCCCTGCTGTGCTGAATCAGTCCACAGGACTGTGGAAACTACCTCAGTTTCCCCACTTACTACTTTAGTTCCCTGCTCTAACCAGGAATGGCCCCTGATGTCTGGCTGGTTCCTCCAATCTGTTGGCTTGGCTCTCCTGAGACAGGAGGGTCCTTTCTGAAGCTGGCCATCCTTCGTTGCACACTCGTCTTTGTATCTAAGCCTCTTTCCATTGTGCCCAAATAGTGAAATGTCAGAATACAGAGCTCCCAGGAGCAACTCAGCTGCCACCCAAGGCGGGGAGTGTCCTGCCATTTCATTTCCCTGTGCACCGCCTATCCTTGGCAGATTCTGCCAGTTATGATGTTCCTCATATGGTTTGACTGTATCCTTGGAGATAATTGGGTAGGATATGCCCTGGGGTGCAGTAGAACCAGGCCCAGGGAATGCTGACCAGGCACTCCTGGCTGCTGTCTCGAGGCACAGCTGATGGCCTACTTTCTCCATGAGCTGTCCAGCCTGCCAGGACTTCCCCAACATGCCTGCCCACCACGGCATTCTCTGGCATACTCCGGAGGGTCTCCACCAGGAGGCACCCTTTCCCCTGGGTCTTTCCTTCTTTTTTTTTTTTTTAATTAACTAATTAATTTATTTATTTTCAGCATAACAGTATTCATTGTTTTTGCACCACACCCAGTGCTCCATGCAATCCGTGCCCTCTCTAATACCCGCCACCCGGTTCCCCCAACCTCCCACCCCCCGCCGCTTCAAACCCCTCAGATTGTTTTTCAGACTCCATAGTCTCTCATGGTTCACCTCTCCTTCCAATTTCCCTCAACTCCCTTCTCCTCTCTAACTCCCCTTGTCCTCCATGCTATTTGTTATGCTCCACACATAAGTGAAACCGTATGATAATTGACTCTCTCTGCTTGACTTATTTCACTCAGCATAATCTCTTCCAGTCCCGTCCATGTTGCTACAAAAGTTGGGTATTCATCCTTTCTGATGGAGGCATAATACTCCATAGTGTATATGGACCACATCTTCCTTATCCATTCGTCCGTTGAAGGGCATCTTGGTTCTTTCCACAGTTTGGTGACCGTGGCCATTGCTGCTATAAACATTGGGGTACAGATGGCCCTTCTTTTCACTACATCTGTATCTTTGGGGTAAATACCCAGTAGTGCAATTGCAGGGTCATAGGGAAGCTCTATTTTTAATTTCTTGAGGAATCTCCAAACTGTTCTCCAAAGTGGCTGCACCAACTTGCATTCCCACCAACAGTGTAAGAGGGTTCCCCTTTCTCCACATCCCCTCTTTCCTTCATTTTTGTCAGGAATGCCTCTTGTCCACCAGTGGTGCCTAGTGAGTCAGGGAAAAGTCAGGGCTTTGCAAAAGGCAGACAGACTAGAAGGGAATATTTTGTCCCTCCTGGTCTCCATGAACTTTTCTGAACATGAAGTCAATAACTGCCCTTCCCAGCCCTGCCACATTTCTGAGCCTGGCCTTCAGGCTGGGGGTGGGGGGCGCGGGGGCTGCAGTGGGGACCTGCCTGTGCCACAGATTCAGCTGCTCTGCTCCACCTGGGACGTGGAGGCAAAGAGGAAGTGGCTGTTTCTATGCTCAGCACTCAGAATAGTGAGCACTAAGAACGGTTTATAGCCTAACACACTAAAAAGAAAAAAATACACCCTTCAGGTTAGGGGTGGGGGAAGGGTTTGACTCTGTGGGGCAGGGAGGGGAGTTTGTTGCCAACCGAACTGTTACCCCTCTTGGTGTTTACGTGACTCTATGCATTTGTTAAAACTTAGGGAACTGTACACCTCTGCCCCACCCCCCAATGGGTTTGATGGCATGTAAACTTAAAACAATGAAAAGCAAATACACCTCATGGAGTTTGGTGATGATTCGTGACTACCGGAGGCAACCATGGTAGGTTGCTCACACCGTGTCGGGTACGCAGGTGTTTGGAGTCTCGTCCTTCCCTGTCTTGCCTAAGGATGTGCTTACAGACACCCACAGCTTACTTCTGGAACTCACTCTCTGCCTCCCTTTCGTCACAAACATCCCATTTACTGTCATAGGACCAAAGATGGGGGCTCTTTGCAACATCCATCCTGGTTTGCCTTGGGCCAAAGGGCTTCCCAGGGTTGTAGGATTTCATTTTAAAACTGGGACCATCCTGGACAAAGCAGGACAAATCATTCACCCTAGGAACAGGTAAGATGGAATATTCAAAGAATGAGAAAGTTTTATGAAGTGTTGGAGGCTCAAGGTCTGGTCTCCATGGAGGTCCATGAGTTCAGTAAACACTGATATTTACTGAAGTCCGCTGCTGGCTGGTAGACGGGAAGGGCTGCCATGGACAGCTGTACTGGTTGTGCACAGTGCAAGAGCCACACGTCTGAGGCAGCATCATCTATTTGGTAGGCAGTTCTGTATATATTATGAACAAGTATCTTGAGACACGTGCACCTTTTGCTCTTTCACCCTAAGGAGCTGTGTGAGTTCCTGGTGGCCCGGCTGGCCTGGCAGGGCCCAAGCTTGTAACAATGTCTCTTTCTGCACTGAAAAGCCCAGCCTTAGGGATTATAAATGTGGATGGGGAAGGCAGGAGAGGATAACTAATGACATCTACTCAGAGTGGCATCAGGAGAGCAAATATTATTGCCATGTCACTAAATAGATGGTAATTTATGAGTTCTGCGGGGGAAGCCGAGTAGAAAATCAGATGGCAGCACGATGGGGGTATTTGTCTGTGACAGGAGTGCTGATCAAGGCAGAAGAGTTGAGTGCGTGTCTGTGTGTAGAGTCCCAGAGCACCATTTAAAAAGCCCCCCATTAAAAGCTCAAGATTTCTTTTAAAAAGAAATTTTAGGACCATGGGTCTCAAATTTTGGTAGTCATTCAAATTTCTTAGGGAATTTGGTCAAATGCAGAGGACTGGCCCCTGTCCCATGTCAACGACCCTGTGTCCTTATGTTCTTTCCTGACTCTCCAGGTGATTCCAACACATGTCACAGTTTGAGAACCATTGTCCCAGGAGTAAGGTAAATGGGAGCAGCAGATTTCTGGGGAAGAGTCAACTTAAATTTTAAGGCAAATACTCGGTGTCCCTACACAGACAGCCCAGAGATGTGGGAGTCATTTTGCGTTGGTGTCTTTCTTTAAGAAATACTGCCTTTTCCTCTCCCTCAAGGAAATAAATAAAACCTAAAAAGGGGGGGGGGGGGCGGGCAGTCTGTTTCTCCCTCTGCCTCTCCTAGCTTATGGTTTCTCACTTTCTGTCTCTCAAGTAAATAAATAAAATCTTAAAAAAAAAGAAAAGAAATACTGCCCTTTTTTTTTTTTTTCCTGGAGAGAACTATTCTTAATCACAAAGCCTTTTGCCAGCACACTGTAATTCAGTGAAGTTGATATTTAGTATTCATATATATTTTGCAGATGGTTGGTAGAAGAGAGAGGAGCAAGAATGTGCCCTGCCCTCATGAAGCCAATTGTCTCCTGGGGAAGCTCACACGAGGGTACCTTTTTTCCTCCCAGCTCTGAACCCATGATCTGGGGGATCCCTGCATCCCACTCTAGGCTACTGACTTATGATCCTCTCCACAAACTATCTCTGTCTTTGTTCATGAGCTTCTGGGTGGCTGTCTATGGGCAAACAGCTCTTTCTTGAAACAAAGTTAGCCAGAGTGAAGGGAGGGCTCTTACAAGCCAGGACTATTGGTCTTGTTAATTTCGTCCAGGAAAACTGGGCAAGGGGTGTAAAATTCCTCTTTATCTCCCAGCTGGTTTCATTTTTATTTCTCTTTTCATGGGCGGGCATCTTTGTTTCTCTTCCAAGAACTGGTTTGCAACATTTCAGTTCTTTCATGTTTCCAAGCCCCGACACTCATGCTTTTCCTCCACCCAGCCTCCTACTTTTCTTCAACTCGGTGTCTCATCTTTTGTGAAGATTCTGATTGATCTTGGAAGTAATGACTGATAAAAAGCAAAAGCGAACACCACCCTGACCACCCCCCACATTGATCCTGGGCTGGCCTTATTCACCTGCTACAAAACATTTTAACTGGGGTTTGTTATCTAAGTACAAGCTGTGGTAAGACCATGATCTTCCTTTAAAGTAGGGACTTCATTTCCTTTGTTGAGCTTTCTAACTATCTCTGGGGCTCCAAACAGTGCAAGGTATACAGTAGGCACTCAGTGAGTGTTTCTAGCCACATAAAATAGAAGCATACTGCAAGAGTCCATGCTCTGTAGTCAAATATTTCACAGGAGGTGAGGTGGGGACACGCCGATGGAACAGTCTTGGCCAAGACCCCCCAGCATGTCAGGAACAGATCAAAAACCAAGTCTTGACTCTTGGTCAAGGGATTTTTCTCTGTTACCATCTGAAAATTACTCGCTTGGTTATGGAGGCCTCTCATATCAAATGCAGAAAAGCCTGTTTGTTTGGTTACAAAGAGAATTATAAGTAGAAAATAAAAATAAGCTCAAAAGAAAGCACTGAGTTAAGTCTCTCCTACATGAGCTTTTTCCTGCAAGAAAATCTCTCAAGTCCAAACCCACGTGGTCTACTGATGTCTTTGGGCCACCCTCTGGAAAGGGTGGCCCAAATTTTCTCCAATTTTAAGCCACAGGGAGTGGAGTGAAATGAGCAGGTGGAGTCCATGTTTTCCTATTTTGGTCACTAGGAGTTCCCAGAGTTGGAGAACAGCCATGGTCTTCCCTTTTGTGGCTGGGACACCTGCTGCTAATTCCCCCGGTCCCTCCCCAGAATCACCCTCATTTGAAAATTAAGGAGGGGGACCAGAATCTCTTTGGAGTCACCTGCCTGCAGGATGCTCTATGACTAATTTTATCAACTGAGAGAAAACGTTGTGGGAGAAGCAGAAGGTCTACTCTGCTTCTGCTCAGGCGGCTTTGAGCAGAGAAGGGGGCCCTGGGTTGTACCAAAGCATCGATCTCCATGGTGACGCCCCATGCCAAGGCCGCCCGCCACGATCACCCACAGATGACTAGGAGAAACATGGCAACACTGGCTTTGTCCCCCAGAAGCCATGCATGAGGCATGTCCATCCAGGGCTGGAGAATGAACAAATGTTTGCTCTCCATTAGGGCTGTGTCCTATTCCTCACAGCTGTTCCTTGTTGCCTTAAATAGTCTTAATGGGGCTGTAATCACCAGATACCTTCTGGCCGCCCTACTGGGCTCATCATTCGTCACGATGACAGACTGCCTGGATTGGACTGGGATTCAAATGCTTCCCATGGCAAAGTCACTACTTCCTGTTGTTCTGCATCTTCTCCGAGCCCGCTACTCTTTGACCACGATGATGCCTGGGCTTACCCAGCTCACAGACAACCCCTCTCTCCAGCCAACATCTCCTAGCATTTGCTGGCAGGCTAGGGTTTTTTGTTTTGTAACTGGGGAAGGTGGGAGAATCTGGACTGGATAAAACAGGACAGGGAGGAGTGAAGACTCTGCAGTCCAAGATCAGGGATGGAGGCCTCTTAGCTTCAATGTGGATGGGTTCCATCGCCTCTGGGAGGGGCTATCACGTGTCCCCTGGCATCCGATGTGACCAGCAATTAGTAGAGCAGGTGAGGTGATGGGTTCGGGGGCACAGGCAGGGCATGCACTGGGGACTCCATGGGTCACCTTAGACCAGTGTCCCTTAACCTTGAAAGTGCATTATAGTTACCAGGAGAGCTTAGAAAATACAGATCTCTGGATCCCACCTCCGGGAATTCTGATTTAATTGGTCTGAAGAACAACCTGGGCATTGGTATTTTTAAAATTTCCCTACATAATTCTAATGTGTGGCAGAGACTGAAAACCTCCAGGCCTCATATTTGTATGGGAGGTGCAGTTAATATGCCTTAGGTCTCCTTGAGTTCCTGGGAACTGAGGGCCCCTGGTCAGTCATGGTTGCTAGGACTTGAGATATAACTATATGGTGGTGGGGGGGTGGTAGCCCCAGAAAGGGGTCCGGTAGAACTATCAATAGGAGGGAGATCCAGCTGGCCTAGAAAATTAGTTCTTACCTAGGCTCACAAAATTTGTGGGACATAAACATTTTCTAGATCACTTGAACCAATCCCTTTTCCCTCATTACATAAATATGGAAATGGAGGCCAAGAAAGGAGAATGACTGCCCAAGGTCACCCAGATAATTAATGAAAGAGACAGGACTTGAATCCAGGCATTTTGACGATACACTCAGAACGATTCATACGTGAATTCAAGTCATTGAACTGAAAATATATATATTGAGAGACTCAAGTTTACACGCCAAAGAGCATGAGCTGATTTTATGTCTCTACATGAGAAAATGTGTGTGGGCTTGTCTGGGCTTTGGGCCCAGTCTCCTGGTTTGAGCAATTCCATCTTTTCCTTCAATTAGTGTCCCAGCCGCCTACCTGCCTACCTGCCCCTGGTCTCCCTGCTCTGATCTATGCCAAACAATTATATCTAAAAGGCTAATTCAACTTAAAAAAAAATGCTGCTCCCTTCCATGGTTCTGCATGACCCCTAGAATAGAATCCAAACTCCTTAGCCTGACAAGTGTCGCATTGCTTCCCTACCCCAGCCCACTCCTTCTGATAATTCCAGCCCTCTCTCCCTCCATGCTTCATGCACCAAACATAGTTTGTGTACCAAACTGCTTCTGCTTCTTCTGGTTCTCTTCACTCAACCTTCCATGCATATCTCCACACCATACCTGGTCTAGTCCCTCTGCCTAGAACACCCTTCCTTGCTTTCATCTGAATATTCCTATTTCTCAAGCTTTGGTTTAGGCTTTATGTCTTCTGGAAAGCCAGTGGCCACCCATCCCCAGGCTAGGCTGAATGCATGCCACCACCCAAGGGTTCCCATAGCACTCTACTATGACATTTTGCCAAGATATTAAAGTGATCAGTTTATATGCCTGTGTCTAAGAATAGGCTCAAATTCTCCCAGAAGGCAAGCGCTCTATCTCTTCCCAGTTCCTAGACCCTAGTACAATGTCTAGTCTATGGAGAGCACTTACACATTGAGCTGAAATTCCACAAGACTCAGTCCTTGGTTATCATCTCTGTCGGTGCTCACTTGCTTCCTGACTTTGAACAGTTTTATGGCTTTAATCTATTAATCTATTAATCTATTAATCTATAATCTGTTATCTATATGACAGTAAGTCCTGAAGTTTTCTCCCCAACTCAGGCTTCTTTCCCAAATTCCATACTAATATATATCCAAGCACCTACTATCCATCTCCACTATCAGGTCTAATAGGCATCTCAAACTCAGTTCAAAATTGAACTCCCAGTTGTTCCATTGGCCCCAAGTCTCTTCTCTCTGTGGCTTCCCCATCTCCATTAGTGACAACCCCATCCTTCCAGTGGCTCAGATAACAGCCCTGGAGCCACTCTTGGTTCCTCTCTGTCTTTCACACGCCATGCCAATGTATTAGGAAATCCTGTTGGTTCTATCTATAACATATATCCAGAATCCAACCATTTCTCACCACCTCCACTGCCTCACCTTTGTCTCTCACCTGGGTTACTGCCATGGCCTCATGACTGGTCTCCCTGATTATACTGTTGCCTTCCTATGTCTCTTCTCAACACAGTAGCTAGGAAGAGCATTTCAAAATAATGTCAGATGGTAATTTGTCTTCTCAAATTTCTGCAGTAGCTTTCCATTTCATTCAGAGTAAAAGCCAAAGTCCTTGCAAAGTCTTATAAGGCACTACATGGTCAAATCCCCCTTTATTTCTCCAATAACATCTTCTATTACTCTACTCATGTCTATAGTCTACCCTTGGCCTCCTTGTACTGCGCTGATCTGGAACTTTCTTCCTCTAGATTTCTTCCTCCTGCTCAAAGCTTATCTTTTAATTAAGGATGACCTTTCTACCCTATTTAATATTGGAATCCCACTTACTTTCTGTCCCTGGAATATACCATCTCCCTCCTTTGCTCTACTCTTTCTTTTTCCATGGTACGTGTGGGAGGCTGTATCATCCAAAGACTGTATTTGCTAATATCTCCTGTTCTGCAACTTCCTCTCTGTCCATTCAAGAGAAGGTGTCTAATTCCACTTCCCTGGAATAGAGGCCATTATTACTTGCTTATGACCAATACAATGAGGTGGTAGTGATTCTTTATGACCTCCAAGTCTAGGTCACAAGGGATGATGTACTTTCTACTTTGGTCACTAAAAGGCTCACCTTTGAAGCTATGAGCTACCATGTAAAAAGTCCAACATCCTGAGGTTACCATGCTGTGAGGAAGCCCAGGCCTGTTCCAGCCAGCAATCCTACTGAGATCCCAGCATACAGCCTGCAGAAATCACTAGATATGAAAGTAAAGACACTCTCTCGTGATTTCAGCCCTAGCCCTAGAGCCTTCCCTGTCAAGATTTCAGACACTTTATTTTTTTTTTAAAGATTTACTTATTTGAGAGACAGAGAGAGTGCACGAGTGAGCATGAGTGGGAGGAGGGACAGAGGGAGAGTGAGAATCTTGACCAGACTCCTCACTGAGCACAGTGACCCACTCCACACTTGACCCACTCCTCACTGGCTTGATCCCACAACCCCTGAGAGCATGACCTGAGCAGAAATCAAGAGTCAGTCACTTAACTGACTGAGCCAGCCAAGTACCCCCGAGAGGTCAACTTGTATGTCAACTTATCAAACCCACTCATTTGTATGGAAAAATAAAACAAAACAAAATAAAACAAAAAACCTGAGCAGGAAAGACAGGCAAGAAAGAGCACATAGCATGTTGGTTTGACAGTAGGATTGGAGGCTGAGGAACCTTATGTCTACAAAGGAGCACAGTCTTCAAGCAGACCTGTGACTCATATACCCATTACACAGATTCCAGACATCATGGGAGCTTTGAGGATCAAAGCAATATCCAGCTAGAATCTAGGAAAGGGGACAGGCACACCATGGAAAGCTTTCCATAAAGTAACGCTTCCCAATTCATCTCCAGTTAATCAGAAACTGTGTTAACCAGAAGCTAAACATCCCAGTTAACTGATTAATATAATCTGAACAGATTGAATGCAAGGTTAGTCTAGTTAGTGGTGTTTCCATCTGGGGACTAACTGATGGAACAACAGGCACTGTTTTCTCTCTCACTATAAAAGTAGACCGTTTCCATGCCAGAAAGTTTGGAAAATGCAAAAAGGCACAAAAATAAATTTTAAAGATCAACCCAAATCCTATCACACAGGGATGGATACTTGCAAAAAAAAAAAAAAAAAGATATCATTCTGGAAAGAAATGCACTAAAGGAGTCAAATGTATTTGTATTTTTGTTTTCAAATGTTAGAACGCAGGTTCTAGAATAGTGTTTCCTGGTCTTTGACTATTTGTTCCTCTTCCTGATAAGTCATCTGTCTCCCTTAATGCTATGCAAACCTTAAAACAAATGAAATAGTAGGACTAATGATTTACTGGACCACCATGACACTAAAAGTGCCTTGCCAACAGCACACTTTCTCCTGACATTCACTCGCCAAGTAGATCTACATAGGTGTGCAGAAGCACATGCGTGTAACACTTTCAGGGGCTGGGACTATTCAACAAAACCCCTAGGAAATATGGCCCAGGGATGGAAGGTGATGAGATCACCTCCTCCAATATTACCCCAATTCTCCTCCAAAATTTGTAGACGGAGCCTATGAAAAAGGCTCTTTAACTTGGACCATATTTGAAATTAAATGTATGTTCTCTTGAGCTGGTCATTACTCACACCCATCAACATAAACGTTTTTGTTCTCATAAATGTGTCAAATATGCCCCCTGCCACCGTGTTTTATATGCTCAGAAAGTTTTAGGACCGATAGGTCCCTTAGAAATCACCTTATCCAAACTCTCCATTCAACTAACAAAGAATCTTAAAATGCAGGTAGCAAAATGATATGCTAATATCACACAGTTTATTGTGTTGGAATCTGGCTGTCTGGATCCCCAGTTTAGCACAATTTCATGACCTCACACAGCTTGTGAAATACTGCTTGGTAAGCTCTTTCTCAGAATATAGTCTGAGAGATAAACTTAGCCTGCATTAGCAAGAATTCCAAATGTGTAGAGTCTGAGTCAATGCGTTCCCACTGCACACAGTGTAACTCAAGCAAGCATATTTGGGGCACATGCTGCATGTGAAAAAAAAAAAACACCCACAAAAAACTAGTACATATAACTCGGAGCCTGGCGTACAGTAGATGCTGGAAAGATATTTTGGGAAGGAAGGAGGAGAGGGAGAGAGAGAGAGAGGAAAAGGAGAATCAAAGAAAGAAAGGCTTGTTTTTAGAGCTGGTTTCAGGAGGACGCTTGCAAAATTCCTCCAGGGGCATGAGGTCTTCTTTAGTTCAGGAAAACATCTTAATGAGTTTTTCTTCCTATTTTATTTCATTCTCTGCAAAAGGTGAGGTCTAATGGACCAGGTCTCAATCAAAAGGAGGGAGACAGAGAAAGCTGAGTTCCTCTGCATAATAGTGAGGGGAGTGTAGGAATTCTTTTCCAGGTTGCTGGGATGAAGAAAAAAAAAAAGGAAAATTTGAGGACACCACAAAGGACTTTTGGGAGGGATTGGACAGACATTGTGTCAGGAGACCAGAACCTCAGGAATACTTCTTTTCAAGCATTTTCTGAACTTTGCTGCAACCCTCTTATTCCCCAAGCCTCAGTAACAAGTGCTACTCACAAAGCCCTTTGCATTAGGGATGCTCTGGGGAGAGAGGAGGGGTGAGGAGAAGGTACACAGAGAGGGAAGACAGCAGACACCAGAGGTGATACTGACTTGGTGGGGGGGTGTAGGATGGGTGTTGAGAACACAGCAGAAGCAAGATAACAAGGCCAGAGGCGACTATGAGCAAGTAGGTCTCCCAGAAATCACTGGCTTTTTTTTTTTTTTTTTTTTTTTTTTTAGAACAGGTGGGATGGGGTTTGAGCCATTCTGTCTTCCTATGGCAGGAAGGTATGAATGCAAAGTGATTCAGTAAGTCTGGGTGGGGACTGAGATGGTGTCTCTCCAGCATGCCCCCAAGTGATGCTGACACTGGGGACCAGACCTTGAGTAGCAAGGATTTAGCACCCATAAAACCTCTGCATGCTGGTTGGTCTCTTACCTCATATTCCTCCTTGAACCCGTAGCCCTGGCCTCTCTTCATCTGGGTGATGTGCTGTAGCAGGTCGGCCACCCGGATGGCAGGCTGGAACTGGTCCCGGGGATAGCTCATCTCCACGGGGTCGCAAGCCCGGTAGGGGTGAGTCTGGATCGTGAGGGTAGGCTGGGACAGCTCCCCACGGCTGCCATCTGCTTCAAAGAGAAGGAGGCAAAACACTCATCACCTATGAGAGTTTTGTCCTCTGTCCTCCCTGCTTCCCCCAGGGCGGGGAAACTAATTCAGGACACAGGTGATCATGAAGTTGCAGGAAGAATAGAGACATGCTGCTTCCCTCGTGTGGCTGTGGCTGTGGCAGTTGATCTAGAAAATCAAAAAGACAAACCAACCAAAGAACACAACAGCCCTTGGTTTGTTTCTATTCCAAGGGTGTGTATTGCGGAGCAGAGACAAAATTCCAGGTTGCTTATCGTCCTCTGTCTGTCTTGGTCCTTGACAAGTGTGGTCTTGGCTAATCATGGCCAACCCCAGAACAAGTGAGAAGCCAGAAAGCTCTTTAGGAAAGGAGGATGCCTGGAAATCATCTCTGGTGCCTGCCGGCAAGTGAGAAGAGCCCCAGGTGTCTGGAGATCAGAGCCACATGTCTGCTCCTGGTCCATTTGCCTCCATCCTTGAGAGGAACTGAAACCAGTCTTGGACCCCCAACTGATAGCAGGAACCCTCCTGACCCATTCAGCTGCTTTCTCTAGCTGTGGGCTCTGCAACAGTGATCACCTTCTGCCTGTGGTCTAGTTTCCCTGTCATTTAACACTCTTGATCCAGAAGTGTCAGTGAACCTTCTTCGCAGGTAAGGAAGCCCAAACCTCTTCCTTTAGTCCTGCCAGCTGCTTCTTCCAGGCCTGGGTCCTATGCCCCAACTCCTTTCTCAAGATCTGTACTCTGCTTCATAATTATCTTCATGCCCACTGGGCTGTTCTAACTACCCTCTGCTAGCTTGGCCACCCTGGAAACTAGCCTGCTGGGGCTAGATGTGAATTCCCCCGTTCCCCTTGGACCAGAACAACCACATCCTTGCCCTACTGACTCCCTGGCAAGCATACACTGCTGGTCTTTCAGGGCTAGTTCGTCATTCTCACAACTATCTAGGCTTAGTTTCTCCCACCTCCTCCCAGAGACACAGACAGTCTACACCCTAGACCCTCCTGGTGTGGCATGCACAAGTTGAGAACTGTCATATTTGATGTGACTCACTCCAATATTTTCAGGATCCACAAAGTACCCCACTGAGCCCATGCCATGTTTACTCCGGAGGCTTTAGCATATGCTCCTGACTTTCTGCAACTCGTCTTTTCAAAATTCATGTTTCCTTTAGCTTGTCTGTTGCTCATGTCACAATAATCCCCCAGACATTGATTCTGTATGTAAAAGGGAAATTTTCTTTGTGACAGCAAGAGCAAAACTGTTCCAAGCAAGGAAAGGACTGCTAACGGAAAGAGCTAGAGTGTACAGGTTTACGTACAGGGGAGAAGGGCCCAGGTGAGACGTTAGCACAGCTTTCCTGACTGCCCAGAAGAAAAATACTGCTTACTTCTTCTCCTGGGATTGTAGGAAAGAGGTAGCACATCTTTACCCGCATTGTTTAAATGTAGAGCTTTACAAACATGGGTGTGGCTACCCCCTCCACCACACCCGTGGGATCAGGAGTCAGATTTATTGAGAACTCACTCTCAAGGTGCCAGGGACTGTGGTAGGCACTGGCAATGCACAGCACACAGATTTCACCCTCAAGACTTGATCGTCTGGTACAGCAGACCGACCAGAAGAACCATCTGAAGCAGGAGAACAGAAGCTGGAGAAGCCAAGCACATCGAGGGAAGAGCAAGGAGGCTGGGATGGAGAGAAGGTGGTGGGTGGAAATGTGAGGGGGCAAAGCTGTAAGAGATGATGAGAGGTAGGTCAAGGAGGCAGTAAATGGGTGAGAATCTCCAAGCCAGTGGGAAGATGCTGAAGGCTTTTAAGAATTCCTCTCTTTAAAGAAACAATATAAATATATTTTTTGCAGGTGTCCCAGCTGTCATAAGTATGAGGCCTCCTTCCAGGGACCATCACTCCTGTGATGCTATGGTGGACCTGGGGATGGAGAAGGGGCACTTGAGCTTGCTTCTCTAAATGCTGTATTTCACGATCCCCAGAACAGCAAGAGCTAGAGTTGGTGCCCAGAACCCTGTGAGTGTCTCCCACCTAAATCACCAGCGCATATGGGGACAGATGTCCTTGGAGACCCATGGTCTCCCAAAGGTCCTGGGGTGTGGATTGCCCAGGAGGCTGGCTCCCTGGCAGAGAAAGGCATCTTCGGAATGGGCACCTGGCAAATTTTGTAGGATGTCAAATGTTCCCCAAACCAATATGGATATTTTCCCTAAACACATTGCTAGACAGACTGTAAACTTGGTGTCAGCAAAACCAACACTGGAATGGAAAACAAATGCATTTGAAATTTAACAACTTGTATCGCTGTAACATTTGTAATAACGTCAACGCTGGTGCTAATGATGCTATGAAGACTCAGAACCAAGGGGCTTTCAAGGTTTATTAATTCAGCTAGGTTGGACTCCCTTTTCCAATGTATCTTACCTCACCTATTCCCTTATTAACCTCCGATAATGCAGAAGTGATGCCTTTTATCACACCCCATTTCACCAGACGCACTATACTTAATTTCCCATCATTAGGTTTAATGAAAACCCAATTTCACAACTCACTTCTCTCAGGAACCTACAAGTAATGCTACGTTTTTATCAGCCCCAATTAAAAAACATTATGATGTTCCTATTCGAGAGGGAGCCTTAAAAGTAATGTGCGATTCGGCTGCTAATTCAACAAGGGCGCTAGAATTCACATGCTGCTCATAAAATGTAACTCAAACCAGCTGGCCCAGGGAGAGAACACTGCTCATTTTTCTCCTCACCAGACCCTTAATTTTCATGCCATTTCAACTTCCCATGCATGGGTCTTGCATGTTTATTTATTATATAATCATATTTTGGGTGTCTTCTGCACCTTTTCTATAGCTGTTGCCTAAAGCCTGTGAATTCCCCTGGAACTCCTGTGGCTGCCTGTCAGGGGATTGTGGGTGATGCATATGACATCCCCCATCACCACTGTCCCTTACCAGTTCCCTTCCCGTCTGGACTTGACTTTTCTATTTTTTTTTTTTTATTCCCCCCGTTACCAGTCATTATTGATCTCCCTCCAGCTGCAGCCACATATTTCCAATTAGTTGCTAGGAACTGCCACTCCAACTGGTTAACAAATATTTACTGAGAACCTATATTGTGCAAAGCATGGTGTTAGACACCACTTACATACAGGAGGGTGGAGGAAAGTGTGTTCAGAGGGAGATAAGCATGCCATAGTCCTTGCAGGAAAGAAGAGGTAAGGTGTGCATAAACAAGTCTAACAGAGGTGGGAAGGGACAGGTGCCCAGGAGATGGGAGGGGGGTGTGCCGCAGAGCTGGGAACCTCAGAAATGTTTCTCAAGCTTTAGGTACTTACCCCCCACCTCTGTGGTTTTTGCCACAACTATGTACAACCTGCATCAGCTCTGTCTGATAGAACTTCCCAGGATGATGGAAATGGTCCATATTTGTACTGTGCAGTATGACAGCTACTAACCCCAGATGTCTCCTGAGCATGTCACCGAGGCTAATGTAACCGAGGAACTGAATTTTAAGTTCTGTTTAATTTTAACTCATTTCAATTTAAATATCCACATGTGGCTTATGGCTACTGTACTGGGCAGCATAGGTTTAGAGAAAGAAAAAGGGAACTAGCATTTGAGTCACACAATAGGGCAGAGGTCTATTGGAGGCCCATGGAAATATAACGCAAGCCATATAAGTAATTTAAAATTTTCTTTTTTAAAATTTAAATTCAATTAGCCATCATTAGTTTCAGATGTACTGTTCAAGAATTTATTAGTTGTATATAACACCCAGTACTCATCACATCATCTGCCCTCCTTAATGTCCATTACCCAATTACCCCATCCCCCCACCCACCTCCCCTCCAGTAACCCTCAGCTGACCTCGGCTGCAGCCACTTCTTGCTAGACACGTCTTCAAAGGCAAGGGAAACAAAAGCAAAAATGAACTATTGGGACCTCATCAAGATAAAAAGCTTCTCCACAGCAAAAGAAACAGTCAATAAAACTAAAAGGCAACCTATAGGATGGGAGAAGATATGTGCAAATGACATATCAGATAAAGGGCTAGTATCCAAGATCTATAAAGAACTTATCAAACTCAACACCCAAAAAAACCAAATGATCCAGTCAAGAAATGGACAGAAGACATGAAGGGACATTTTCCCAGAGAAGACGTGCAAATGGCCAAGAGACACATGAAAATACGCTCCATGTCACTTGGCATCAGGGAAATACAAATAACATTTTCTTATAGCAATGAAGTAAGGTAAAAGGGATAAGTGAAATTAATTTCAATAATACATTTTATTTGATCCAATCCATGAAAGAGTATTTCAACATAGAGTCACTATAAAATTATTAATGACATATTTTACTCTCTCTTTTTTAAAGATTTTATTTCTTTATTTGAGAGAGCATAAGAGGGGAAAAGTCAGAGGGAGAAGCAGACTCCCCACTGAGCAGGGAGCCCGATGCAGAACTCAATCCTGGGACTCCAGGATCATGACCTGAGCTGAAGGCAGTTGCTTAACCATCTGAGCCATCCCAGCCATCCCTGTTTAACACTATTCATGCTAGGGCTTTGAAATCCAATGTGCATTTTGCACTTACTTTAGTGTAGTCTCATTTCATTTCAGACTAGCCATATTTCCAGGGCTCAACACCGACAGGTGACTGGCGGAAGGTGCAGGTGGACATAGACTTATCCAGAGCCAAGTCAAGTGCCAAAGAGAGCTGATTTAGAGTTACAGTGAACGTCAAAGATCCGATCTATTGGAAGGCAACTCTAGCACAGCACTGCCCAATAGGGTGTTTTACAATGATGGACGTGTTCTACCTTTGCACTGTTCAAGGTGGTAGCCCCTAGACCGTTGTGGCTATTGAGCAACTGAAATGTGGCTTGTGTGACTCAGGAACTGAGTTTTTACTTTACCTTAATTTCAATTTAAGTTTATATAGCCACACGTGGTCCGTAGCTGTAATACCAAAGAGTGCACATCTATACGAGTATGTCTTAAATTTTTTAAAAACCAACGTCCTACATTTTTAAGCTTTATTTCATTATGAATGATAATAAAACATAAAATCATGGGTGCAATATGCCAGTTTTTGTTTCATGCTCACTAAAACATTTACCTAACAATTTTAAAAACAGCCTGGCCATGTCCTGCGAGATGAGCATGACCTTGGTCAAGAGACGACAATGTCTGAGCTCAGGGCTTCATCTATAACATAGGGAAGGTCAGTGTGAAAGATTTGAAGAGAGACCGCCCACAAGCATGTGGACAATGCCTGGCTTCTGTTAAGTCATGAAGAAATATTAGCTGCTCTAATGTTGGACAAGCTCTGCCATTCGGCATTAGAGAATCTCAGACCGGGGGGCGAGGCATCTGGGGAGTCTATTAGGGCTTCTCTCCTTCTTTCCTTCATGACACACTCCATGGTCATCTAAATATCTTATTCCATTCCTGCTGCTACTGCCCTAGTTCAAGTCCCCATGACTTGACTATTCCAATCAGGTTCCTCATGGGTCTTTCTGCCTCCATGGTTCTTTCTACACAGCTTTGATTAAGTCATTCATCTTAGCAGAAGCCTCCGCAGCGTCCAGACAGAATTTCTTCACTAGCCAACCAAATTCCTATAGTCTCTATTTCTCATTTCATCCATCATAATTCCTCTCTATCCATGTGCCCATTAGGGCAGGAGAGCATGAAGAGTGGTTGGGTAAGTATCTGGAGACTGCTCACTGAAAGGGGAGAGTCTAAGCCTGGAGAGAGAGCTTGAGGTGGGGATGAGGCTGGCTCACTGGCTCAGAGTGGAGACGTGATTAGCTCAAACACAGTGGGCGCTGTGGCAACGGCAGGTGTCAGGGTCAAAACACAGAATCTGAAGACAAAATCTGGCTTCAAATATGGGCCTCACAACTTTCTAGCTATGGGATGTCAGATAAGCTACTAAGATCTTTATTTGTAATTGGCATTAGAGATGGCGATGACCATTAACACCATCTAAGAATGTCGCTATAGCTATGAAATGGGATCCATTGGAAGAAGCCTCAAGGTAGCACCTTGCCAGCAGGCAATGCCTCAACCGCATCATTCCTACCAAATATCAGTCAAGCCTCAAGAAAATAAACTTGTAATAGCACTGAAATCGAAGTCTGTGAACCAGCCTAGCATCAGAATTCGGGAGGAATATCCATTAATCATGTCAATATCACACTGCCTATGTGCATAAAGATGAACACTTCATTTTGTCAAGATTTCTTAAAAATCTCTGAAATCATATAAAATCACCTTTCGCCTGATTCAACATAGGGGAATTTTCCCTCTGGAGTTGAAAGAGATTGCAGTTTCTTTGGTGAAGCTTCAGATGAAGTAGTTGGCTTGTGTTCAGGAGCCCTGTTGTAAGAAAAATGTATTCTGTACTTCCAAATTCTGGACTTCAACTAGGAAAAGTGTATAGACTTGTGACCCCAGAGGCACAGTAGATCTATACTCCCATTTCATAGCCACTCGGGATGTGCTCTCACTCGATGGAATGGTAGATGAACTAAACTTCTCTTCTAATATGAACCTTACAAATAGTCATAACCCTTCCAGGCATGGCACCTGGAAACCACTGCTCTGTTTTCTGTTGTAACAGTTGCTTTTTTTGGAATATAAATGTATATGTAATCATACAGCATACAGAGTTTTATGACCGTGTTTTTTCACTTAGCAGGAGGCTTCTGAGGCTTTTCCATGTTGCAAATAGCAGTAATTTGTTCCAATTGCTACATTTCCTCACCAACACTTGTTTGGTAAGGTTTTATTAATTTTAGGTAAGCTTTATTAACTTTAGGCATTCTAGTGGTTGTATGGTAGGATCTCATTGTCATTTAAATATGTGTATTTTATGTACCAGTTTGACATTTGTTTTCTTTCTTTGGGTGAGGAGTCTGTTCAAATCTTCTGCCCATTTTTTTTTTTTAAATTGGGTTATTTTATTATTGAGTTGTAATCATGATATAGGCCCTTTATCATATATATTTTTTGGAAGTCCTTACTCCCAGTCTGAGGCTCTCCTTTTTATTTTCTTAATAGTGTCTTTTGATGAGACAGGAATCCATCAAAATCCTAGAGAAGAACATAGGCAGTAACCTTTTCAACATCAGCCACAGCAACTTCTTTCAAGACACATCTCCAAAGGCAAAGGAAACAAAAGTGAAAATGAACTTTTGGGACTTCATCAAGATAAAAAGCTTCTGCACAGCAAAGGAAACAGTCAACAAAACAAAGAGGCAGCCCACGGAATGGGAGAAGATATTCGCAAATGAAACTACAGATAAAGAGCTGATATCCAAGATCTATAAAGAACTCCTCAAACTCAACAAACACAAAACAGATAATCACATCAAAAAATGGGCAAAAGTCAGGAACAGACACTTCTCCAAAGAAGACATACAAATGGCTAACAAACACATGAAAAAATGTTCATCATCATTAGCCAGGGAGATTCAAATCAAAACCACATTGAGATACTACCTTACACCAGTTAGAATGGCTAAAATTAACAATGCAGTAAACAACATGTGTTGGAGAGGATGTGGAGAAAGGAGAACCCTCTTACACTGTTGGTGGGAATGCAAGTTGGTGCAGCCACTTTGGAAAACAGTGTGGAGATTCCTTAAGAAATTAAAAATAGAGCTTCCCTATGACCCTGCAATTGCACTACTGAGTATTTACCCCAAAGATACAGATGTAGTGAAAAGAAGGGCCATCTGTACCCCAATGTTCACAGCAGCAATGGCCACAGCCGTCAAACTGTGGAAAGAACCAAGATGCCCTTCAACAGACAAATGGATAAAGAAGATGTGGTCCATATACACTATGGAGTATTATGCCTCCATCAGAAAGGATGAATACCCAACTTTTGTATCAACATGGAAGGGACTGGAAGAAATTATGCTGAGTGGAATAGTCAAACAGAGAGAGTCAATTATCATATGGTTTTACTTACTTATGGAGCATAAGGAATAACACGGAGGACATTAGGAGAAGGAGAGGAAAAGTGAATTGGGGGAAATCGGAGGGGGAGACAAACCATGAGAGACTGTGGCCTCTGAGAAACAAACTGAGGGTTTTAGAGGGGAAGGAGGTAGGGGGGTTGGGTGAGCCTGGTGGTGGGTATCATGGAGGGCACGTATTGCATGGAGCACTGGGTGTGGTGCAAAAACAAAGAATTCTGGAACTGAAAAGAAATTTTAAAAATTCTTTAATTAAAAAAAAGTTTTATTTTTGATCATTCGAATTTATCAATTATCTGCTTTTACGGTTTGTTATTTTTTTTTGTCTTGTCTGAGAAATCTCTGCCTAACTCAAGGCCACAAATATTTTCTCCTGTATTTTCTTCTACCTTCTCTCTCTTAATTCTAACCAAATGCATAGGGTTGAACTTGTAAAACTAATAGTAAGTACAAGGCCACCCCACTGTGCCACATTTTGCCGAGCTGAAATGGACATTATATACTTGGCAACTGACACTGATACACATAGTTACTTGAAGTAACACTAGTCTGAAGGATAGAAAATACATGCTTCACCTTTTTCTAATTTCCTTTTCTGGGCTCGAAGAATCAAAGACTAAGCAATCAAATATGGGGGGTTGGGCACCTCTGAGCCCTTTCTTCTCCTCAATCACATTCACAGGGGTCTCTGATGTGGCAAAGACAAAATAAGGAGGATAAAGACCTTTATATCCCAGGAAGCAGAGTTAGTATTGGGAAAACAAACTGGGAGAGGAACAGCCATGGGGAAGGTGAATTCTGGATTCACTTGCTCCTTCTGATAGAGATCAATCCTCCTCTTTGTGGGGAGAACATGAATTCATCCTCCACAGTGGTTATATCAGATAGAGGGATGGTGTCAGACAGTCTGCAGAGGGATGGGGCCTCCGAACATCAATTACTCTTCCTGCTTAAACCACAGGAAAAGCGTTCCCGCTATCGGGGTAGTGAGGACAACCATGAGAATCTGCCTGTTCTGTTTGCAGCAAACACCAGTCCTGAAGAGATCTCTCCTCCTTTTTTTTAAAGGTAAGTAAACAGAAACAAAACAACATGGTCTTAGAACAATTTACCATATTAGAAATAAGGAGAATGACACTCTGAAGGCTGAGAAAAACATAATTTTCAAAAGAGAAAAAGCCACTAGTTTTGACTATTTCCCTAACCACCATCTCCTACCTTCTTCCTTGCCAGCAAAGCCCTCAAATTAGTTTAGGTGTCCACACATTTTCCATGTGACTCAGGTGGATGACCCTATTCCCAGATCTAGGAGTAAATCTTGATGTCCTTAAGCCGATCAGGTGCTCTTAACCTCTTTGCCAATTTTTAAAAAATTTTTAGTGAGATAGGAGGGGCGTTCTATTAAGGGACTTCTCGGAGAGTTTCTCTTACTTCTAAGGTTATTGCGGTGGCCCCTCTCTCCCATTGGACATTATACCATTTGTGGGTTTGATGCTTGGACTTGCTAAAGCAAGCCTATGTCCATGAGGACAGTCCAGCTATAGGCAATGCCAACACGACATGGCAAAGTGGGGAGCTTGTCAGGACTTCGTCCTTAATGACACTCTCCGGCATCTCATTCAACCAAACCTGGAGCCTGCTCGAACTCTTGCCTTCCAGTTCTGTGAGCGAACACAAGGATTTGTTGTTTAAACCAATTTGTTCTTGTTTTTTTTCCCCCCATTACCGGTATCTCCACCTACACATCAGTAAACAGAAATGCATTTTAGATTGTGTGCATTTTGTTGGAAACAAAATCCAAGAAAACACAGAAGAATAAAGGAAGCAAAAGACGAATGAGAACAGATTTTTCAAAATGTGGATCAAGAAGCAACTAGGTAAAAAAACTCGCTGGGTGAGGAAAGGGAAGATTGTAGGGAAAGCAGAAAGCAAGAAGCATTATTAAAGTGGACACTGGAGTCTGTAATGAGAATATGTAACAGGCAGAGACCGGAGGTTATACCTGAGAACCAGGAGGCCTCCATGTCCTGTGTGCCTATCTGCTCATGCACGCTCATGTGTTCAGGCACCAAAAAGTCATTTTCCGAGAACAGAAAACAGGCACAGAAAAGACAGATAACTGGTGTTACTAGAGAAGAGAGCAGAATAAATGACACAGAAGCTATAATAAAGGATATTTGTAAAAACAGCTCTTTGGCAGAATAAAAACCATAGTCTTCAAATGTAAAAAGTTCTCTGTGTACAACTTAAAAACTGAGCAAATTTCCTGATGCTTCTGCTTAAATACTACGGATGAAGGAGCACTTAGATAAACATGTAGGCTGGAAAAAAAATGGTTATCTAGAAAGGAAAAGAAAGTAAGCTAACTCTATGTTCTGTTGCCCAAATTTCAATGCCAGAAAGTTTTTGAGGGATAAAGGCCGTGAACCCCCCGAATTGTACATGGACATAAGTTGTTTCTTCATTTGTGAGGCTCCAGGAGACATTCCTGGCTACTCAAAGATTCAGAAAGTACACCTGTGCTGATTCTTTTCCAGAGGCTTGGGGAGGTGGAGAATTAAGGTGAGGGGAGTAAAAACCCTGTGATATTGAAGGAAATCATGTTATAAGATAATGGATTCATTCAACATCGAAGCCAGTTAAACACAGATAGGATCAGTAAAACCAAAACAAATATGAATAAAAAAGGATGAGCTACAAAAATGAATTCTTAAAGAGAACATAGGTTAAAAAACTCTGATATAAAAATTCTTGGTGGGGCACCTGGGTGGCTCAGTGGGTTAAGCCTCTGCCTTTGGCTCAGGTCATGATCCCAGGGTCCTGGGATGGAGCCCCACATCAGGCTCTCTGCTCAGCAGGGAATCTGCTTCCTTCCTCCTCTCTCTGCCTGCCTCTCTGCCTACTTGTGATCTCTGTCTGTCAAGTAAATAAATAAAATCTTTAAAAAAAATTCTTGGCCAAAATCTGAAATTTCACCAAGAAAAAGGAATGGATGACTGATACATCACCAGGAATATGAGTGTTAACAACTGCTCTGTCTTTTATACACAGATAATTGACACATACTATTTTAGTCTTGATCTTAGGTCAAGGATCTAATTTCAAGCATCGATGTGCATATCTAAATGTGAATGGACAGATTTCCAACAGAGGGAAAACAAAACAAAATAAAGCAAACCCCAGACCTCTACTATATGGGTCTGGGGTCTACAATTCAGACGACTTGGATGGTATCAAACTGCAAACATAGAAACCAACATTATAAAACCTTCTGTCCTGAAAAGCAAATGAGAAACCAGGGTATGGAGGTGTTTTCATAATCCGAGACACGCGAATTCCCCCAGAACCAAACCGCTTCCACTAACAATGAACTCAGAGTGGGAAAAAATAAAATGTAAAGAAAGACAAGCTAAAGAAAGACAGGGGAGAGATGGCGGATGTGGCACATGGAGAAATATGCCTCCCAAGAATTGAAAATAACACAGCAATCAAAGAGGCCATCAAATAAACACATTTAGAGGGATTAAAGAGAAAACAGGAGGACTTGGAACGGCGGCAATAGTGCAGCATGTCACGAGAAAAGGTGGAGTGGCTCTGAAAAGCACAAACTTCACTTCGAGAGATGAGACATAGTCATTGAAAGGAAAAAATAAGTAAATAAATATAAGAACAGATGTTAATGGAACACAATGGAAGATAAACACAGAGGCTGGAGAAAAGCAAAAGCGGGCTCTTTCCTTCGAAAACATCAATACATTAGAAACAAACTTCTACCAAACATGATTAAGGGGAAAAAATAAAAAGAGACACAAGTAAGCCACTTGGCAGTTGCTAGAAATTGGTGGAGTACTTTTGCCGCATGCTGGAGCGGTGAGTGAGTCAACGCCTGGGAAAACCAGGAAGCCCATCCGAAGACATGGATGGATGTGACCAGGGCCAGAAGTCCTGTACCAGCCCACCGCCAGAGCACCAGCTTCTTTTAAGTGCGAAGTTTTAATTTTGAGATAATTGTAGATTCTCATGCAGTCCTGAGAAATAACACGGAGAAGTCCCTGATACCTTCCCCGTGGTCTTCTCCAACATTAACATCTTGGACAGCCACAGCACCTGTCACAGCCAGGAAACCGATGTGGACACAGTCACTGAGTGTAGTCAGATTCTACCCATTTTCTACACACTTGGGTGTGATGAGTGTGTTTCCTTGTATACAGTATTATCACATATGTAGACTTCTGTGAGTACTACCCCAGCCAAAATGCAGAAGCGGGCACAAGGGTCCTTCACATAAGAAGACACTAGCCTTTGAGTTCCTCTCTTGTCTCTGGGCTGAAGGCTGGTTACTGGACCCTGGGTGACTATCACACTAATAAAAAAAGAAGGATCTCTCGGTGAAACCTTTCCTGGTGCTCCTTTAGCCCAGAGGCCCACAGGGCAGCCACAGTGGCTCCTCATGTTGTGCACTGCTCAAGGCTGGAATGTGTCATTTACATGAGAGCCTTACTCTTGTGACCCATGCCCTGTTAATTAAGAGCCACCAGTCTTTTTCTGTTTGAGTGACCAGTGATTGGATTCACTGTGTTTGTTTTTTGTAAATCATACAGTGGGAAGGTTCAGCTATGCGGTCTAGAGGGAAAGGAAGAAGTGAATTGTTAGTCTATGGACTTAGTGTCCACAATGGGCCAGAGTTAGGAAGGGAGACCTCTGTTCAGAGTCTCTTCTGTGGGTCAGAGGATTGGACCTGTGATGAGTTTTGTTTCAAAGGAACAGACCACTTGAACTTTGACTAGCAGAAAAATACCACATAAACAGATAATGAGATATGTATCTAAACACTTTTGTAAATGGATGATAAAGTAGGGTAGAAAAACTGGCTGGGAAAGAATGGGAAAGAATGGGTTTCTGGGCAGTGTATTACTTGTCAGACGAGAATGGCACCTGTATCAGTAAGAAGAAAATGAGGTCACTTAATGTTGGAAAGATCAATATTATTGTGAAGTTCTTTAATATTATCAGCAAGAAATTCCGTATATGGCTCTAGCATGTTAATGTAAATAGAATATTCAAAATAACTTTGAAGAACACATTTGGTTGGTTACTTGAAGTAGAAATAATAAAGAAAAGTGAATAGCATGGTTTTGATATTCTTGCCGACATGAAAAAAAAGGGTGATGTTCGGATGGCTTTGGGGAGGAGTTTGAGCAGAGGGAAAGACTGGGGTTGTATGAAGAAGGATGTATGTTATACACAGAGGGATTGTGCTGCAAGCACGAGAAAATTCAGGTGGCTCCTGCAGGTCATTTCTGTGTTTGGTACAGTGACAACCAGCATAAATAAGAATAAATAAAACTGGGTATTGGTTGAGCCATGTTGGATCACCTGCCCCCATCCCAAAACCATTGTTTAAAAGAAAATCTGGGCTATAGATGATGAACTTATCCTCAAAGTACACCTTAGCTGGTTGGGATTGCTACCAGCTGGGGCAGTCTTCCACCTTGAAAATTCTGGAGTGGTTGAAGAGTCAGATATAATGAGGGAAGAATGATTCCAATTAGAAAGGCTGAGAAACTCCCATCATTCCCTGAAGAGAGCAAAGTAGTGAAAAGTATAGACTTCGCAAAACACACCTAAGCGAGAAACCTGACACTGCCCCTTACTGGCTTTGTGACTTTGGGCAAGTTACTTAATTTCTCTGAACCACAGTTTCCATAAAAGCTTTCTGGATGATATTGCTGAAAAATGAAGATAGAAAGGGAAAACCAAACATTGTGATTTATAGTTGTTAGAACACATCTGAGGTCAGCACTAAAGAAGGGATGGACATGGCCAGGACCCTCATATATGCTACCCCTCTCTTTCTCCATAACATCTGAAACAGTGTCTTCACACTTCCTTGAATCCCCTCCTCTTTCTCCATGTTCTGCTCTCTACAGTGAGGCATGAGTATTGTTCAGAAGTCCAAAGCTGAGCATGTCACTTCCCTGCTGAACCCATTTATGGGCTGTCCTTCCGCTACATTCCTGATCATTATTAGTATGGCCTCAAGGCTCTGACTGGTCTAGTTTCCACTCTCTCACTTGCCCCTTCTATGTTTCTCTGCCCTGTGCTTTCTAGGTCACAGACATGCACATTCTTGTCCATCTGAGAAACTGTACATGATGTGTTATTCTCCTGGAATGGTTAATCCTCTTGAACCTTCCAAGGCCAAGTGGACTCCTATTCATCCTTCAGAACACAGCTCAAAAGCCACTTTCTCTTCTAGAATAGACAAACTGATCATGGTAGGGAAAAATAACAGAACTATGGTCACCTATTGGGAGGAGTGGGGGCAGGGTTTGACTGGGAATGGCCATGAGAGGTCTTCCTGCCCTGCCTTTGTATTATTAGGGGTTTGGGTTGCTCAAGTGTATGGAATTGTTGAATTCATGGAATTGAAAGCTTAGGATCTGTGTATTTCTTTGTATGTAAATTTCACCTCAAAAGAAAAGAGCACACATGGAGCCTTGCATTGCATTGATATGCATAGTGCAATACTGGGGGAAAAGGAAGTGTACTAATGTCTGAAATTTCCTTTGCAATGAACAAAAAGTCAAGAGGGATTGAGAGACCAATGATGGGAAATAGGTGATAAAGTAAAAATGTTAATAGTAAAATTTAGGTGATGAGTAGCAGATGGGTGTTTACTTAAAAAAAAAAAAAACAAAAAACTACTAACTTTGATGAATGCTTGAAGATATCAAGGAAAACATTCCTGTCTGCCTCTCTCCCCATCTGAGAGTATTGTCTTAGATCCTAACAATATCACCTTCATGAATCACAATGCATCTTCCTGAACACAGATATCAGGTCCATGAATTACAATAATTAGGTTATAGGTTGAATAATTAATAGTAAAATTATTCAATGTCTAGTATCCTTCTCTAGACTGTAAGCCCCATGGAGGCAGGTGCCATATCTCTGTTGTTTCCTGCTGTATCTCTAAGATCTAGCAGTTTCTCAGTAAATATTTGTTTGTTAAGTATACCTGCCTCTCTAAAATCCATCCTCCAACTTGCTGATAGACATGATGCCTGTTTTCAAGGTTCATCTCTCATGCATTTTTACATCAATGGTGAGAATAGCAAGATCTTCATTTCCATCAACCTTGATGGGTACAGGGACAAAGAAGCCACATATACCTCAAATGCATTTCTTCCCCAGATAGGCTACTGGTGATTTTAGTTATACCCACATCCAATGTGCTTCTCTAATACTGAAGGCTGTCAGCTTCCCTCTAACTCCAGCTTGGGCTGGACATGACCTGGAGTTTCTCATTGTCCCCACAGTTGTGCTCATCCTAAAAATGGCCAGCCCAGCATTTGGTGTTGTGTATGTATCACTACACTCCAAAACCCCCATCCTCATAGGAAGATGTGTGATGAGAGGAAAAAAAAAAAAAAACCTTAAATAATGCCTGACACCAAAAACATGACTTGTCTTATTTTCTCCCTCTCATTCATCAAAATCGTAATAAGACAAAAGTATGCAAAATAGTTGCAGAGTAATACTTAGCCAAACTAGAAAAACTCGATTTTGACAGGTTTTACAATCTTCAGGCTGACAGGTGACTTTGTCTTTCATTGATGTGTAAGATGGAGAAAATGAAATGACTAAACTTGTCTGGGAGAGGAAATTTAAATGTGCAACAGCTGTTTGAAATGAGTTTACCATTGTACTGGGTGGATAGCAGTCTGCTTTCTCCATTTCAAACTATGCCCCAGATACTTAAGCAGTTTGTAGATATAATAAACCACTAAGACAACAGAGCATTAACAGAATGGGAATAGCACAGTATTGGTGTTACAAGACCTGAGTTTTCATCCTGGTTTTGGCACTAAATTGTCTAGCACAATTACTTTCACCTTTGTGGATCTTTTTTTTTTTTTTTTTAAGAATTTACTTATTCATTCATTCATTGAGAGAGAGAGAGAATGCATGCACACAGGGGAACAGAAAGAGGCGGAGGGAGAGCAAGACAGAGAGAATCTCATGTAGACTCTCATTGAGTGTGGAACGAACATGGGGCTCAATACCAGGATCCTGAGATCATGACCTGAGCTGAAACCAAGAGTCAGATGCTTAACTGACTGAGCCATCCAGGTGCCCCAGCTTTGTGGATCTTAACTTTAAAATCAAGGAGTTGGATTAGACTATTGCTTCTCAAAGTTTAATGCACATTATCTGGAGATAGTATAAAATGCAGATTGTGGTTCAGAGGGCCTGGAATGTGACCTAAAAGTCTGCATTTGTAATGAGCTCCCAAGTGATACTGATACAGCTGGTCCATGGACCTGTACTTTCAGTAGCAATGGATTAGAAGATCTCTCTAAGGGAATTTCCAGTTAAATACAATTTATGTATTAACAGTTCTAGAGTTGCTCATAAGAAAAGCAGGGGCTTTGGGATGGCTCATTCAGCTGGGCAGCTAATTCTTGATTTGAGCTCTGGTCATGACCTCAGGCTCCTGGGATCAAACCCCACGTTGGGCCCCTCACTCACCAAGGAGTCTGCTTGAGATTCTCTCTCTGCTCCCCACCCCCCAACTCAGAGAGAGCAAGTTCACTCTCTTTTTTCCTCTAAAATAAATAAACCTTTACAATAAAATAGGGAAACACTATCCTTTCTGCTCTTAGTGAATGAATGAGGTACTATAGCTTAGTACTGTTCAAAACCCACCAAACAAAAATTTTCAAGCAACCAGAGCTGACGGCCTTTGCTCTGGAAGAACAGATATCCAACAGTTCTCTCATAAGAATTAACAAAGCAGGGGCGCCGGGGTGGCTCAGTGGGTTAAAGCCTCTGCCTTCAGCTTGGGTCATGATCCCAGGGTCCTGGGATCGAGCCCCGCATCCGGCTCTCTGCTCAGCAGGGAGCCTGCTTCCTCCTCCTCCCCCCTCTCTCTCTCTCTCTCTCTCTGCTTGCCTCTCTGCCTACTTGTGATCTCTGTCTGTCAAATAAATAAATAAAATCTTTAAAAAAAAAAAAGAACAAAGCAGTGTGCACCAAATTTGTGAACCAAGCAATGCACAAGCAGTGTTGTGAATGAATAAAGCACATCATGGTTTGGCCTAGCAGCCCTCAGCTGCTGAATGACAGAAGCTGATCCCTGAAATGGCAACCTACTTTCTTTGATACAGTGGATCCCCATCCTGGTGCTGTACCAGGGTCACTGGAGGAGTATATGAAATAGAGATCCCTTAGCTTCACACTCCGACCCAAGAATTCAGTAGCTTTAGTTTGGGCCAGCCATGTTTGGGAACTACTGTTATAACCATATGATGGGGGGAACAGGGCAATGACTTAGGGCCAGAAAGGAAATTTTGACTCAGTTCCTGATGGAGAGACAGTAAAGAAGAGCAGCTCCACAAACCAGCTTCTCCAGAATCCCAGTGGCATCTTCTCATGGTAATGAAGGTATACAAGTCACAAGAGAATCACTGTTTTAGAAAAGCAGCCTCGGAATAGAATGGTAAAACTTTAAGGACCCCTGAAAGCTGCAATGAGAAGTTTTCACCATAGTTCATTTTCTTTCTCTCTCTTTCTTTCTTTTCTCCCTTCCTTCCTTCCTTTTATTCTTTTCTTTCTTCCTTTTTTTTTTTTTTTTTTTTTTTGTCTATAGTAATGCATCAGAAGAACTGGGGTAAATGCTGAATCCACTACCTATTAAATAAAAGGGTTTTGGTAAATTATCATAACATCACACAGGTTAAGCCATGTAGTAGTTATCTAATGCTACATAAGAAATGACCCCCAAATGCAGCAACTTAAAATAACTAACATCTACTACCTCCCAGTTCCTGTGGATCAGAAATCTGAGTGCAACTTTAACAGGTACTTCTGGCTCAAGGTCTTTCCTGAGTTGGGTGTTCAAGCTGTCCGTTGTGACTATGGTTGCATCTGAAGACTCAGTGGGGTGGAATCCAATACCAAGTTCACTCATGTGATTGTTGGAAGACTAATTTTCTCATGGGATTTTGGAGTAATGGTCTCAGTTCCCTGAAGGCTGTTGGCTGGGGAGCTCCCTCAGTTCCTCGTCCAATGGATCTCTGCACAGAACCACCCCCAAAATGGCAGCTGGCTTCCCACAGAGCAGGTTAATGCAAGAGTGAGAGAAGGCACCCAAATGGAAGCTACGGTCTTTTTATAACTTAATATTGAAAGTTATATCCTAATAGTTTGTCATATTCTATTATTAAAAGCCAGTCACTAGACCAGCCTACATTCAAAGGAAGGGATTTTTACATGAATATATTAACAGGAGGCAAGAATTATTGGGACTATCACAGAGGCTGCCAACCATAAACTCCAATGTCACTCCACAATGCCTTTGTGAAAGCACCCCACCTAATGTAAATGAGAGAGGACTTAGAGACATTACAGCAATATGTGTATAAGAGTATAATAATTTATTTCAAGGAGTCCAGTGAAAACTCTCCAGCTAATTTTATTCAGCTTTGCCAAGTGTTCTGAGCCTTTCAGTTAATGAAGGTTCTTTCATTCTTGCAAGGTTCCAAACTACCCTCTCTACACTTTTCCAAAGATTTTTCTCACCATCTGATACTTCAAGAGAAATAAATGGTTTAATTTTCCTTACAACATGAATTGCCACTGACAACAATCTTTAATCATTAAAGAGTTAACAGTGCACTTTGAATTGCTTTACCCAGATAAAAAATTCATTCCCTAAGTAAATGAATTAGCCACATAATTGACAGTCAATTCCAGTAATAAAACACTAATTAAGTGATTCTGCTAAGTAAAAAGTACAATGTGATGAATTTGCTAAACAATGGCCTAACTAATAAATTTTCATGCTAAATAAATGGTTTGGAATGGTGACTAAACACTCACCATGTCTAGGGTCAGTCAAAAAAGCAACTATGCTTTTAGAAAACAATGACAGAAGTGACCAGCTTCTGTCAGCTAGGTACCAGCTAACATCCTTAACAGCACTACACTGGGCTCCTTGCCAAGCAAGAACCAAGTGAATAAGTGTGAATGGGACAGATGTACTAGATTCGGGGATTGGGGGGCAGGGAAGTCCCTATGGGTATAAAATGGGTGAGTGGCCTAAATGAGAACTTGGAATAGTCTAGTATAGTCAGATTGGAGTCATAGCACAACCCAGTATTGGGCAAGCAGAGGCAGGATTCAATGTTAGACCTTATCAGGCTAAGGTCAGAATCAGCACCAAGGAGAGATCCTGGGAGCAGTGGCTTCGGGAGAGATTTCTATAGACGGATATATGTTTTATCATGGACAAGGGTGCTGAAGGTTATAAAGTTTGCTCTAGTGTGGTACCTAAACAATGAATTCTGGAACACTGAAAAGAAGTTAAAAAAATAAATAAAAATTTTAAAAAGTTTGCTCTAAGCTTCAGAAGGCTAGCATGGCAGTGGGACTCAGTCATCATAGGTATAAGAGTATGTGTTGTCCTTTAGAAGCATCTTGGGTTAATCCCATTTGCAACGGTGTTTTTTTGGAAGGATTTAGATACAGAGATGTCCACGCTTCCCTTGGGCTCCACTCATTTGGATTTTCAAATCCTATACAATAAAGAACAGTGCAGACTTTTCATCATTAAATCCTTGTTCTCTGGACCCTTGAGCTGGAACAGGGCCTTGGTTTCCTTGCTTTTCCTTGAACACATCAGGGACCTTGGGGGCCTCTAGGAGGAATATCCTTTCCTGATTTTCCAAGACATTGGGAAGATCCATAATGAAATAAATTTGGAGAAGGGCAAGCCATGACTGGCGTGGGGAAATAAAAATATTAGAAGCACAAAGCCCTCTGGAAGAGAAAGAGAAGGTCATGAGACGAGGGGCATCAGGGGCTGCATAGGAGCTCTGAAGAGTGCTCCTTCTGTTTTCCAGGACTGCGCTGAATGGAGTCCAAAGAAGCCAGTATTTGGTGTTGAGCACTTTTAAATTAATTATGAAGACAAAGATACCAAGATTAGAGCTTCTAAGAAATGGAATTGCCAAGTGTATCCTATATGTCTTTCTCAGACTAGTGCAGTGGTCTCCCCTCTGGTTTCCCCATCCCCACCACTGGATCAAAACCTGAGTAATCTTAGTCACCTCTATATTTAACGATTCTTGTTTTCCCAGCAACACACAAGAACAATTGGTTGAATACAGAATAGTTAAAAGTGAGTCATTGTAATCCATCTTGATCACAAAATTGACACAGTGATTCATTCAATAAATACTGATCAAGCATATATCATATGCCAAGTACTAGTCTCCAGGGGTACAGTGTAGACAAAAACAGGCACCATCTTTGTACTTGGGAGCTTACAGTCTAGTGAAGAAGGCAGACTTGAAACAAAGAACTCTTCAATGAATAAACATTTGTGTACATGATACTTGTGATACATTCTGGGAAGGACTAGAACACAGTGCTAGTAGAAAAAAAAAAAAGGTCACTGTTTAGATAGGTGATTGGGAAGCCCTTCTAAGTTGACAGTTCATCACAGATCTGAAGGATAAATAGGGGCCAAACAATGAATGACAGCAAGAATATTCTGGGAAGAGGGAATAGAATTATGAAAGTCATGATGTTGGAAAATACTTAGTGTTTCCAAAGCATAGAAAGAAAATCAATATAATTGGATTATAGTGAGAAATCCAGACAGTGGCCAAAGATGAGACCAAAGATACAGACAGGAATAAAATTATTCTGAACCTTGTAGCCCATGAGATATATTTTAGCTTCATCCTTGGAACAATGGGAAGCCAGTGTCAGGCTTTAGCTGAGCAGTGGCATGATGAAATTTGCATTTTTAAATTGCAGAACAGGCTAGTATTTTATATTATATTATATAGTATACTATATTCAAGTAGCTATTTTATAAGTAAAGCATAATAATGATATTGAATTGTTAGGCAATCCTCTGCTGATGATAAATTTGAAAGGAGAGTGATGGGACAAAATAAGAAGGGTTACTGATGAGAGGGCCCAGGGACAATTTGCGAGTGCATACATTTGCTAGAACATAGCTGGATGAAGATTAGTGGAGGACCACATAGGTCTTCACTGTAGCAGCAGCAGAAGTGACTCTGCTAGTCTGGAATGACTCTCTACTTTCTGAGCCTCTGTCTCATCTGTAGATCTGAGGGAATTTCATCCTACCTAGATCAAAGACCCTGAAGATGAAAGGGGTTTTCACCTTGGAAAAACTGAACTGACCCAATGAGATATTAGCTGAATAAGGATACTCATTTAAAAAATCAAACATGTTCAAGTATTTCAGGGCATCAAACTATCAAAATATTGACTGATCAAGAAAATATGGAGCAAGGAGGAAGTTCCTTCCAACCAGTACTTCCGGATTTAACAACAGTCCCAGGAATGGAATGTCACAGAGTATCCATTCGCTTACCACCTGCTTCACTACAATGAGTTGGTTACGCTAGCTGGGTTGTAGTGACTATTAATTCTGTGATCAGGTATGTGTGGATGTGAGTGTGGGTATGGATGAGTATGTAAAATAAAATTTCCATGGGCACCACTATTGTGTGCTGTCCCTTTCCTTGAATCTGATATATGCAGAGACAATACTTATTTTTTACTGGTCATATTAACTACCACCCCAGTAACATTCTCCTCATTGTTGCTAGGATGATCTTTCAGAAATTAGACTCAGTCTTGCCCTTCCTCTTCTTAAGATCTGTGTTAGCCCCTTGCTGAGAACATAATAAATTTCCAACTTGCAGGTTTACAAGATCCTTTAAGGTGGGGCGCCTGGGTGGCTCAGTGGGTTAAGCCTCTGCCTTCGGCTCAGGTCATGATCTCAGGGTCCTGGGATCGAGCCCCGCATCGGGCTCTCTGCTCAGCAGTGAGCCTGCTTCCTCCTCTCTCTGTCTGCCTCTCTGCCTACTTGTGATCTCTCTCTCTCTCTGTCAGATAAATAAAATTTTAAAAAAATTAAAAAAAAAAAAGATCCTTTAAGGCATAGTCCTTGATTACCTTTCCCAGTTAGTCTCCCACCACTTAACCTCATGGAACTAACGCTCCAAAAGATCAGAACCCTCCTGATTACAAGTCCGAAAGAAGGGACTTCCTGAGAAAAGGGTCAGGGTTGGCTTGACTTCAAGGACAATCAGCACCTTGAACAAAGACCCCTAAGTTTTATCTTCGCTATTCACATTTTCTCTCAGGCCCTATGGAGAAGTTAACATAACTGATGTGTTTCAGACACCGTATTTTAGGGAATATATTTACACTTACAAGGAGCTATACAAGTGAGCAAAAGCTCTTTCTAGATTTTGAAAACCTTCAGAGATGCTGCTAGACCATGTGCTAGTAATGGAAGAGTTATCAACCTAACCAAGGTAGAAACTGGAGATCTAGAAAATATTCCTATTATTCTTGATTATATCAACCACATAGGCTTTCTTATACCTCTGTACCCTTGTACAGAACAGTGAAGTGGTTTATCTCTAAGATTACCACCAATGATTCCTGCCCTTCCTGTAGGCATATGCCATCTCCCTGATTGAGAGGTAGAGTCTGTTTCTCCACTCAGGCTGGCTGGTGACTGGTTTTAATAATGGTAAGCCACAGAAGTGATGTTAGCCAGTTCTGGCCAGCAGAAGTGGCGCCTAGATTTTAAAAGGCCGGCATTCCTCCTTGGCTTTCTTGGAACACTCACTCTGGGGGCAGCAACCATTATGCAAGAAGTCTGATTGCCCTAAGTCTGCCATGCTAGAAGGGAGCCCAAGTTAGATGCACAGGGAGAGAGCAATGCCAGCTAGCCCCAGATATTCTAATCATTTCAACCCAGGAGTCAGATGTGCAAATAAAAGTGCTATTCGGGCATTCTATCCCTAGCAGATGCCACTTGAGGAAAAACTGAGGCCCCAGACATATGGACCTCAGATAACTGTCCCAGTCATTTCCAGCCATTAAAGTCATTCCAGCTGTCTCCTCATTTTCACACAGACACAAGATATCCCTGCTGCGCCTTGCCCAAACTCCTGGCCCACAGAATTGTGAGCAAAATACAATGATTGTTGATTTAAGCCATTAAATGGTGACATGGCACATTATAACAAACCAAAGAACAATGACACATTTCTCCCTTTCTGTCTTGACAAACTCATACCACTCATCCTTTAAAATTCAACTCCTCCATGTTTTCCCTGATAAGCTGATACAGCCTGAGAAGCCTAGCTCCACTTCCTACTGATATTCTCTGAACTCACTTTGCTTCTTCTCACCTAGTAAACCAACGTGGTCCAAACCCCTTCTTTTCACCTAGTAAGTGAGTCTCGATAACTGAAGAAACAGCTCATCTCCCCAAAACAAGGGGTGTAAAGAAGCTACCTCTTCATGACCATAGAAATTGGATCTACGTAATAGGTGCCCATTGTCTCCCAGAACCTTCCCAGGCAACTGATGTTCCCATGGCTGCTTGTGAGGCTATCCAGCCAGTGGAGAACCACAGTCTGTTGCTATGTCTGCTTCTTGTATTTACTACTGTTTTTGGCTTTTTCTGCTGGCAGAGCAGAAAGCAGTCCATCTGAGTTTTGCCCATATTTGTGTGTGGTCTGGAGACTGCCAATGGGTCTTCTTTCTTTTTCCTATGATTGGAGGAATGACTGTATCACATTCCCAGACCAGCCAATAGTTGACCACTTGGGGATATTTTGAGTAGCAGCTCCAAATTTTGCAGGAACTATGAAAAGGGTCTTGTAAAATTCCTTTGGTGTTGGCAGACTAGGGATTGGTGGCAGGGGGTGGGACACATATTAAGATCTGGATGTCAACCAATTGGCAAAAAAACAAAATTCTTTGATTCCTTTGTCTGCATATACTCAATTCTGAATGCAGAAAACAAGATGATAGTGTATAGTGTCTGCTGAACCAAGGTCTCTAAATATTCCTTTTTATTCTGACTTAGTATATAGGATTACTTTGTTTGAGTCCTGTCTGTATACACATCCATCCAGTCATTTATCCATTCAACTAAATAAGCATTTTTTTTTGTATCAGTTCTGTGCCACACACCATGCTATGTGCTAGGGATACAATTATATGCAAAACATTAATGGTCCTCCTGTCTTGGAACCTGGCATCTGTCAGAAGGGTTGGACCTTAAACAAACACATTCAGAAGATGAAGTCAGTGGTGAGAAGAAAAAGGGAACAAAATTCTATGAAGCACCGAATAAAAGAATCCAATCTGGTCTGGGGAGAAAAGGGCTAGGAATGGAGGAAATCTGTGAGCTGAGATCTAAAGGAGTCAGTTAGGAAAAGAGTATGGGTATAGTCAGATGAGGAGTTTGGAAAACATTTCTGTTAAGTGCTAGAGAGTAAATAATTTAGGCTTTGTGGGCTAGATGGTCTCTGTATCCATCATTAAGCTCTACTGAAACAGCACAAAGGCAGCTATATATATACAGTTTGTAAACAAATAAGCATAGATGTGTTCCAATAAAGCTTTATTTACCCAAACAGAGAGTGGGCTGCATGTGGCCTATGGGCAGTAGTTTGTGCACCCTGCATGAGACAGAGCAATCGCATGGACAAAGGCCCTGTGGTAGAAGGAATATAGAAGAGGTGAAGCACTGAGAGAAGAAGGTAATATGACTGGAGCTCATAGAGAAGGAGGCAGTAACATGTGAGAGCTTGGGAGAGGTGGACAGAGCAAGACCTGTATGTAAGGTAAGGATGAGAACTTTGGTTTGTAGCTTAAGAATAATCAGAAGCTGTAGAATTGTTTTAAGTCAGAGAAGGATGAGGCAGCATGTTCCAATTTGCGTCTGTTAAGAAGAACATGGACTAGAGAATGACACGGATGAATATGATGATTATTTAGGGGCTGTGGATCTTATTGAGGTAAGAGATGGTGGTAACTGGGACAAACATGGAGGGAGTGGGTGTGGATGGAAGGCTTAGAATAATCAAAACATGGTGTAGAACCTGTTATTGAGGGTAAGGGAAAGGAACTCATCAAGATGAGTCTGTACTGTATCTCCGCTGAATGTATCCTTAATGTTACATTGAATGCATCTCCACTTGCTTTGGTGCTAAGGAACTGAAACCTTATTTTCATTTCCAGCCTCCACGTAATTAAGAAGTCAACTTGCATGGTTGGTGAGGTGAAAAGTAAATCACTTAAAGAGAGATGAAGCACATGGCTAATGGGCCAGGGTGGCTTCCCTTCACCAGACACCACTCTCCTTGCAGCTTCCCACGCATATCTCTACCAGAAGAATCATGCCACATCACTGCTGTTTGCCATTCCTGTGGGCTTTTTAAGGGAAGAACTACCTTTTTCTTGTTAATGTCACCAACACTTCCTATTCTGGTTGGGGGATCTCCTCACTTGAAATCTATACACTCTAGAGGTAGGTATGGGTGAGAGATATATTTGATGTAGTGTGGGTAGTTCTCTCAGTTGAGTCAGGAATATCTCACTGAAAGTCAGCCTGAATAACTAAACCTCATGACACCATCCTCCAGAAATACATAGGGCACCATACAGAGAATAGTGAGGATGGTAATGATGGGGACAGACAGATTTTGCCTGTCCTTGGCCCTGATCTTTTCTTCCACTTCCTCAAATGCTACTTCTTTTTTTTTATATAATTCTTTATTATGTTATATTAGTCATTATATAGTACATCATTAGTTTTTGATGTAGTGTTCCATGATTCATTGTTTGCATTTAACATCTAGTGCTCTATGCAATACATGCCCTCCTTAATACCCATCACTGGGGCTTACCCATCCCCTCACCAATTCCCCCGCAAAACCCTCAGTTTGATTTCCAGAGTCCATAGTCTCTCATGGTTCATCTCCCCCTCTGATTTTCCCCCCTTCATTTTTCCCTTCCTTCTCTTAATGTCCTCCATGCTATTCCTTATGTTCCCCATATAAGTGAAACCATATGATAATTGTCTCTCTCTGTCTGACTTATTTCACTTAACATAATGCTACTTCTTAAAGATGTTCCCTTTCCAAACCTCTACTTCCTATTTATACCTCATACCTACTGCCCATCTCTTTGGCAAAAATTTTAGGTGGGCTCCTTGAACTGTGTGATGGATCCAACCCTACAACTACTCCTTCGTCAACTTTCCAAGATATATAGATCCCCTCCCAACCCACTAACATATATCAGACCTCAGGTTCTTTCAATTTCTAATTTGAATCAGAAAATTCTACTTTGAATATTGAGACTCCATCATAATCCAGGCTAAGTAGAGAGCCATGAGGCTACCTAATCCATTAACTTCTTCATACACTCTGAGTTCCATCTCAGAGTCCAGGTAGATGACCAGAACTTTCTGCATTTGGATCCCATTCACACAGTCCCCTTTATAGTCCCATGTTTTGCCCCTCAGTTGTGACTGCTTTTCTATGGGTACTCCTAATATAGGAGTCCTGGTTCAACATTCTGGCTCTTCCACTAACTTGCTAAGTGACCCAAGGCAATGTGTTTCATCTCAATGGGCCTCAGTTTCCCTATTCATGGCAAAGTGTTCAATCACCTTGTGTATACAGTGCAGCAAATATTTGTATCTCTAGGCTGCACTCCTCCACTGAGCTCCAGGCACACAGATTCAGCCGCCAACGTGACATCCCTTCAATGACTCAACAGCACCTCCAACTTAACCCTTCTAGATGTAAACTCCCCCTCTTCTGCTCCAAATCTGGCCTCTTCCTGTGTTCATGATCTCATTTAATGTCATCACCACCCACGTAGGCTGAGTATGAGCAGAAAAGAGAAGATTTTGGACTAAGCTCTGGGGTACTTCAATGGTTAGAAGATGGAAAAAAGAGGAGGAATGGATAACAAAGAAGGAGGAGAAATGGCTGGGGAGGAAGGAGAAATACCAGAAAAAGAAAAGTGAAGCAAAGAAATTGTTTCAATAAAGATGGGGTGCTGACAGGTCAATCATATAAACCCAGATTCAAATCCAGACTCGACCTCTTGGTAGCTAGATGCCCTCTAGCAAGTTAGTTAAATTCTCGGAGCCTCAGTTTCCCTAAAGTGCCTCATAGAGTTGTTAAGAATACGAAATGAGGCATGTAAAGGACTTTGTTCAGTAAGTACACATAAAATGTTAGCTAGGAGAATTATTATTTATGCTTTCAACTCATCAAGGCTGTAGCACTGGCTGAGGGAAAACAAAACAAAAAAACCTGGTCTGGAAGCTTGGTTTATTCTGCTACCTAGCAACTATATATTTACATTTTCAACTTCACTTCTTTATCCCTGAGTACTTTAACAAGCACTTTCTAAGTGCCCTGTTGTAATTCAGGACTCCCTAAGAGATATAGAGAACAATCTCTTTTCTTCTCAAGATGTAGTGGACTAGCATAAATTGCCAAAAGCAACTTTAGCTTTGTGGATTTACTGAGGTCGTTTTGAGAAGGAAAAGCTGGGCTAGCTCATGATGAAATTAAAGGTCTAGAGCTGATGAAATGTTGTTCCTACTTATCTACAATGGAAAGCTGAATCTATACAAATGAAGGAGAATATTAGGCCAGGTTTCAACAACATCCAGAGGCTCCTAACACTGGGATCACTCTAATTCCCAAATAGGTTGCCCCTCCTGTAAAGTGAATTGAAGTAGGCTACAACTTGAAGACTCTTCTCAGCAGGTTCCAGCCATATCTCTGGCCATATGCTCTCAACACAGAATACCCTGTACTCTAAGTCCCCTTTTCCGAGCCCACCACGATCTCTTTCCAAGCCTTTGTCCCTTCCACCAGGCATAGTCTTCCTCTTCCACCTCTCTCAAGTTAAAATCCATTCTCTCACATATTGTCTAAGGCAGAATCAATCACTTATCAAGCCTATGATGAGTGTTCCTAGGGCACTAAGTACATCTTTTCTCTATCACTTATCATATTTATTGAAATTAATCCACTTACAAGTCTCCTCTTGGAGGACAATAATATCCTTGAAGGCAGAGACTGTGCCTTATTTATCTCTACAACCCCTACAGCACTTGGCATACAGTTGGTATTCAATGAATATTTAAAGGAACACCTCAGTTCCCATAACCAGGAGATGAAAAGCATAATTCAATTTGAGAAGATTCTGTTTGTGCAGAAATTGGATTGGGGGTCTACAGATACTGTCTACAGAAGACAAACCATTACTGACCATATTTCATTCATCCAAAGGAGGCAACTCCCACTTCTAGCCCAGGTTCTTTTGCTGGTGACTCAATGAGTGACCTTGAGGGAACTCTCTGGGACTCAATTCTTCATCTTTAAGATGGGAAGGTTGGATCAGATGGTGTCTAAGGTAATTTTAGTTCTGATGGTCTATTATGTCCCTTTTTGAGTCTATGTCCTTCTCTGAAACTTGTGTTAGTTTAAGTCAGTGTTTGTGATAGACAGTTTGTCTACTTTTTCAAGGCCACTTAAATTTCCATTTTGCACTTCCAGGGAATAAATAATTCCATTCAACTCTGGGTTGCCAGGAATTAAATAAGTGTGTCCTTTAATCTGTCAGCCAAGTAGATGATTACAAAATATTCAATAATCCCTGTAAAATATTCAATAAAACTGGAGGTGGCAAGCTTGTAACATTCAATTCCTCTCCTAGATTCAATTTAATCTTGGAGCAACCAGAAAATATAATTGTCCTTGCAAACAGAATTTCGTGCACTTTTTTTTTTTTATTTCTCTTCATGATGTTCTGTTGAGCTCTTGGTTTCACTGTGTGACTCATGATTGCTTTTCCTTGTAAATTTCCACTCCTTCCATTCTCTTAGGTTGTTTGCTATTCTGAAAAAATGAGAGAAAGCTCCAGAGATTGTTGAGAAAGAATGCCTACAAATGGGGCACAGCTATAAATGGGTTTTAGCAAACTTAAGGCCCAGTACCTCCAAGAGGTAATGCCTTCTTGGTGCCTCCACCCTGGAATATGGGGAGCTTGTCTGTCTCCCCCAGTGTGCTGTAACTCTCCTATTATCAGACACAACTTGGCACATAAAGAACAAGGCCTTTGGAGTCTGACAGTCCCAGGCTTTACCTGGAGCCAGTGACTCAAATTCGAGTGTGGATCGGCATCATTTGTAAGGCTTGTTAAGAACAGTGATGGCAGGGCACCTGGGTGGCTCAGTGGGTTAAAGCCTCTGCCTTTGGCTCAGGTCATGATCTCAGGGTCCTGGGATCGAGCCCCGTATCGGGCTCTCTGCTCAGTGCAGAGCCTGCTTCTCTCTCTCTCTGCCTGCCTCTCTGCCTACCTGTGATCTCTCTGTCTGTCAAATAAAAAAAAAAAAAAAAACAGTGATGGCTGGGCCCCACCCACAGAGCTTTGGGTTCAGTAGGTCTGGGTGGGGCCCAAGAAGTTGCTCCCACGTGATGCTGATGCTTCTTATTTGGGGACCACACTCTGAGAACCACACAATGACTCAGTACTCAGTATCTGGGGGACTTCGGTTTCTTTCTCTATAAAATGGGATAAGTAACACCTGTGGTTTAGTGGCAGGGTCTTGGCTGTAAGCACGTCAGATCCTGGTTTCAGTTCCAGCTCTGCTATATCAAGCTATGAGCCTTAGGCAAGTTCCTGCTGTTTAAACCTCAGTTTCCTCACTTGTAAATCATCAGAATAATCACAACACTTATTTAATCTTTCCAACAAGATAATGCCTATAAAACACTCAGTTGGAAATAGGCATATAATTAATGTTCAATAGAGGATAGCTGGTATTAATCATCATCATCATCATCATCTAATAATTAGTGCATTTTGAAGCTCCAAACTGGGAGGATTAAGTGGACTTGCTGGCTAACACAACAAGAAATAAAAAATACCTCAGTAGGCTGGGATAACAGGGTCAAATCTAACGAGAAGATATAGCACAGAGGAAAGTTCTTTGTCTGGGCCCCCAAGATCATCTTTACTTGGGCTGAATGAAGTAGCCTTAGTTGGAAGCCATGAGCTCTGCATTAGGCAGATATGTGACAGACATCTGGAGGTTCACTCAAATGTGAGCAGTACATTCTGCACTCAGATTTGGAATCCAGAGTGAGGGTGATGGCAGGTCTCTAAACTTCCAATGACTAAACCTAATGCAGAGAATCACAGTAATCTTGGAGACCATGCACTCCATGGACATGGGCCAGATGGAGACAGAGGTGCCAATCAAGATTTTGAGCAGACCAGAAAATAGAAATGTATCCTAAACGAGGCTGATGGCTGATGTGGGCTGCTCAGCCCGAGGGAAGGAGCTTCAGGGCACACACATGGCCACAGTCCGACAGCATGCGGTGGGAAGTGGGTACTACAGGAAGAGAAAGACTGACTTCACTACCTTATGTGAGATCAGAGAGCAGACAAGGGCCAGCATATGGTGGTTGACCGATATGTACTTGGGTGCAAAAACAGGAATAAATGGATGGAAGTTACATACAGCAGATAGCCGCTTAAAAGGAGAGAGAATTCACTACCAGAGGAATTGGAACCAGATGTGGGCTCAGAGCTAGAAGATCTTCACTTGATTTCCAGCTCCATCATTGGTTCTCTGGTTCATACATTCAAACAAATACTCAGTGGGTATCAGATAGGCCAGAGAGTTTGGGCAGTGGTCAGGGTACACACTGGTTGGCAGCCATGGACAGCCTAGGAGTCCATGCTTAGGACTTCAGCCTTTCCCTCAGGGGCAACAAGGACCCACTGAAGGGATTTAAGCAAAAGGGAAGGTCAGGTTGGAGTACTACAAAGATGGGACAGGGGAAATGTATTTAACTTTATTGAATTTAGGATTCCTTATGACACCAGGATAGAAATGCCTACCTGGTTGCGATGCTTTGAGAAGTAGAGATAATGCAGCATCTAGCAAAATTACTGTCCCAGTAGGTGACAAACAGAGTGAAGATATCATTAGCAATCTTTAATATCACACATAATCAAGGGCATAGCATCCCAAGGGAGGGTCACAGTCAAACCAGTTTTCCCAGAGACCCATTTCTCCAGTTGCCTCAACACCCTCCTGACACGGGGGAAGGACTCTTCCTAAGGAGTTAAAGGCAACTTCAGCCATTACACTTTTAAAGTCATGATCTGTATTCCCTATTTGAATCACTTTAGTTACATAACATGTCCCTAAAATAATCAGGTTAAAATTCTGCCTGGTTCTTCCTTCTGCCCGCCCCATCTCTGCCAAGCCACTCTGCAGGGTATCAAGCTTGGACATTCCCTGATGTACTCACAAGGACATCCTTTTAGGAGGTCTGTGGGCTGAAGGTCACGGAGTACCATCAGGTTTCAGGATCATCTGTCTTCATCAGCAGCAAACATCTCTGAGGCCACGGTAAGCTCTGAGGCTACCAGGTATATTTTTGGTTACACGGGAGGTACAAAGTCAGGGGAAGAGTCCTGTGGCTCTTTTTGTAGGCTGTCATTGCAGCCGTTGTTGGGCTCTGCAAAAATCTTTGTGGTTGGAGCACCTGTTCCCCTTATGAGCTGCGAGCTCTCTGTGCCTGGGGCCATCCCTTACTCTTCTATGTATCTGTCTAGAGCTTGGTCCAGATCAGAAATGCCTGAGGTTGGGGACATCTGGTCTACAGTCCCACCTCCTGGAAAGCTCCCAGTGGGATGATTCCTACAGATCCTGCCTGTTAGAGCACCCCCGCACCCCCCACTCCCACCCCAGGCAGTTGCCTTCCTGTGGGCTCTTCAGTGGACAGAGGAACCAAGAGGAGGCGCTGTCCTCCCAGCCGGCAGGGCAATTCTCCTTAATCTCCTTTCCCTCCTTCACTGAGCCTTGCAGTGGGCAGAAAGTTAAATGTTAGAGGGAAGACAAAGACAGTCTGTAGTCCAGACCTCACTATCGATTCATCATGTGGCTTGAAGATTTTTCAATATCTCACAGCACCAGTTTCAACTGTAACATGGGTTTGATAATACACCACTGCAGAGGGCTCTGTGAGCTGGCTGGTCACGGGGAGAAGAGTGGCGCTCCCCTTTTCTCCTAGCTGTCAGGGGCTACCATTCATAGTCCAGGACAAAGTACACTGGTAGTGCATTCAGATAACCCTATTTGGCTTCTAATCCCATCCCCACTCTTTCTGGGTGCAACGTTGGACTTATTTATGTCAGCTCTCTGAAACTCAGTTCCCTCATTAATGAAGTGGGAATATTATATAATTTATAGGGTTCCTACGAGACTTAAGACTTGTATAAATCCAAGGCATATGGTCTAGTATATAACCAATGAAAGTTACCTTCCTTTAGGCTTTTGCTACTAGAAAGCTCAGAACCAAATTGGAATTTGAAAGTACCAGCCTGCATATTTAGATCACTTTCTAATATAATGCAATTACATTTTAATCCAACCTGATCTTGCTCTTGTCTTCATTTATGTGTTCCTGATCTTGGTTATTTCTCTTATTACTGTATTTATATTCTCTTATTACTTATTACTGTATTACTATTACTTATTACTTACTACTATAAAAGTAGGCACTTTTATTGGCTATGTTCCCAAATTCTCTGCAGAGCTAGATGGATAGAATCAAACTGAGGTCAGGAGAAACGGAACCTTAATATAACTCTGCAAATGCCTATGTGATTGGGGCATGGAGTCTCTCTGAACCTCAGTTTCCCTGTCTGTAGAATGGGGTTAATAAAAAACCTACAAGCTATCTTATGATGCATGAATAAAGATTTTTGTCTCCAGCATTTTGCAAAAAGACCTTTGTAAATTATGAAAAACTTGGCAAAAACACTTCTTATATAAAAGACGCTACTTTATACATGCCTCAGAAGGCAAACTGTGTATGTTCTGCTTGTAAGGGGCAAAGGTTTAATGATTTCCTTGGAACAGGTGACATCTAAGGAAGGATGAGGTGAAAATAACTGCATGAAGCTGCCATATGCCTATTCCAGACCCTGGCATTAGACATCTTGAGGCCAGGACCCTGTGGCTCCAAGGAGGCTCTCCAGTCAGGCTCTTGTCTTTGTTTTAACCTGTTCTTGGAGGTCTGAGTGACACATATACCAGACCACCATCTTCTGTAAAGCCCCCCAGGCCCCAATAAAGATAAGACTCCCTGCTTTCCTTTCTGAGTCTCCCAGACACTCGTACCTTCACTCTCTCTGCTTTCACCTCCTGCTGACTTGTGCTTGATTTCTAGCCTGTGCACAGCTAGGGACCTTCATGACTGGTCCTCCAGGACCCCCTCTGGGTCCTCGGACCTGGCCTGCCAGCATCACTATCATAGAAATTCAACAGGGATTTGTTTTGAAGCACTTTGATTTGGACTGAAATGAACACGGACAAAATGACACCAGGAACAAAAGAGATAAAAAAGAAGATGTAAGCACAGATATAAAAAGATAGCATCAGAAGAAAGACCCGGAAAATTATCCCAGCGAGCGAAAGATTTCAGGGAAAAAAAAAAATAACAATCAGGTACACAGGGCGATAAGATCAAAATAAGATTACTTAATAAAACCCAGCATTTCTTCAAACCGAAGACAATACACATTGTTTGTCCTTGAAATGTGGCGTGCCCTCCTTTCTCAAGAATGCCGCAGTCCTCCGAAGCCAGGCCCAGCGCTGACAGAGCCCTGTCACCCTTGCAGCCCCGAGGTCACTGTTCCCGTACAAAATCCACAGGCTTGCCTGAATGGCTGCTGCACAACTTAGCAGTCATTTGGAATAGAAAGCCCCAGAACATCAACGTATGTAGGGAGAAGGGGAGTTTAAATTAGGCAAGAGTCCACCTGTTCAATAATGAAATAATTGCTCAGGGCACATTCTTCTGTAATCTTTTCTGATGTGACATGTATTCTCGGGCTCTGCCTTTCTCAGTGCTTCCTCAACATTTGCAAATCATTTCAGGGCCTCCTAAAGCCGATGCAGAAGCCAGGCAGTCACTTCCCTAATGCTGCGAAAATAGATTCAATTTTACATACATCAGGGTGATTTCAGAAGCAATTTCTACATCTCTAGTGTAAGCATTACTTACATTTTTTTCCCCTCAAATCTCATCCCAGCGGTTCCACAGGGCATTTTAAAAGGTACCTGATGCATTCCAGGGCATTAAAAAGAATCCCCAGAGCGTGTTTGTGGCTATAGCCTGAGGACACCAGATGCATAGATAGAGTCCTGAAATATTCAGGGATGCAAACAAATGAAAAATTTCTTAACAATTGAGTATAATGCCAGTTCAATTTTTACCCCTGTCTTTCTAAATGCAATATCATTAAAATGTATATACATGTATATCTGTCTATATATGTCTTTGCCTATGTACATATGGATATGTCTGTGTTTGTATGTATAAATCACACATGCATATCACTCATTCAGAAATATTGTCTCTCTTTACACTGAAGATATCTAATTAGATTCTATTGGACAGCTTTCCTCTTCCTCTCCAGCTGGCCAAACTACCTGAGTTGTGGGTGCTTTCTTGTAAGTTTTAGCCCATGGGGAAAACAGTGGTGATGTTTCCCCTTGAAATCCAAGAAACTGGTGTTACCCAGGTTTTCCCTTGAGATCAGAAAGCTCAAGATCAAATACCTATAATTTTGAGGGTATGTATCTATGACTATAATATTTTTGGATTTCAGTCTTCCCAGGGCATTTCTACAAATGGAAAAAAGATGTGCACAAGAATCTGGCCTATCCAGGAAAGGTTTTGGGTGAATGGGTATCACTTGGCCAGGATGTTCTATCAGCTAGACTCACTGTTGAACTTCCTGGCCCCTGGGCCAAAAGCAGGAGAATCCGTGAGAGATTAAATCAGGCAGAGACTCTCGGGAAGCTCTGGACGGGCTTTTCCTTAAGGAAAAGCCCATTTCCCTGTCAACACCCTGTCTGCTTCTCCTGGCCATCTATGCCACTCTGCCCTTTTCCCAGTCCTGAGGGAAGGTATAAATCCCTGTGATTCATCTGTGTTGAGAAAGGAAAACGCACTGGATTTGTGGGTAGGCAGACTACAAACTTGCTCTGCTCTCTGAGGAAAACGGAAGTTAAATATTTGCTCATGAAATAATCAGTATGCGATGTTAGATTTTGTCTTTAAAGCCATCACACAATCTTAAGAAGGGCGCAGACTCAGCATGGCCAACAACGGGCAACAGGATAGCATTTGTCTCCTGAAACAGCGCAAAAGGGGGGTATACGATGCCACTGAGGTCGCATTTTTGCTGACACGTTAACCTGAATGTGATCACGATGAACAAAATCAGATTAATCTGGATTGTGCCACATCCTATGGGACCACTGGCCTAGACTTTTAAAAGATGTCATGACCCTGGAAGAAAAAATAAAGGCGGGAGGGCCATTCTAGGTGGAAGGTGATAGAGAGACACGATGACCAAATATAATGTGAGCCCCTTGACTGGACCCTGGACTAAAACAACAACCACAACCACAACTACCACAACAACAAATGCTTGGGGGCCCCTGAGGAAATTCAACTGTAGACCGGTATATCAGATACTGAAATAAGGTTACATTTCTTGGGTGAGATAATTTTATAGTGGTTCTGTTGAAGAGCTGTCCTAGTTCTTAGGAAGCACTTGCTGAATTCTCTGGAGATACAATGTCACAATGTCTACAAGCTACTTCTAAATGGCTCAGAAAATCATATATATATATATATATATATATACACACATATATATATACATATGTCTATTATATGTAGAGAGATAGAGATAGAGATATACACACACACAAACACACACAAGAGAGAGCGTGTGTGAGTAATCAGTGAATCTAGGGACAAGGTATATGAGTATTCATTTTACTATTTTTTCAACCTTTTTATAGATTTAAAACTAATTTCTTTCCTCAGGCAGCATGTCAATATTTGAAAACGGCTATTGCTCCCCTCAGAGTTCAGGGTTCTTAACCAGTGTGCCTGTAGGAACTGTCTAAATGACTTTTACAAAATCCACATCCCACCTTACCCCTCATCTTCCTCCCCCTCTTCCCTCAGGAGATTTCAATTTAGTGGGTCAGGTGCACAGCCTACATATTTCTTTGAAAACTTTCTCAGATGGGTTCTGTGTTGGACCTGACGTTAGCAATCATGGGTCTGCATTAGCCTCAGAACCTGGATCCATCGGGAATTAGCTAAGTCACTCTGAGAAGGTCAGCCAATTGCATGGACCTTTGGATGCCTTAATCTACAAAATGGGGCCAATCATACAAAGTATCTTACAGGGTGTGGAGAAGACAAAGATGGTCAATAAATATTTGTTTCTTTTTTTCCTTCATTTTCTCATGATCCCTCACCACCCCAAATTGACCCTATCTATGTCACTTTTACAAATTATGGTTTCTTCCATTCGTCACTGACGCAGTGTGTGGAGGACATTTGTCTATGCTCATAGTTTTTAGAGTTTCTGAATTTCCCCAATCTGGAGGAGAGGCTGTGGGATCAAGCATTTCTAATAAAACCAGGAAAAAGATTGGCTTAATGAAAAATGAGTTAGCTCATTTTTAGCTCTCTTGAGTCTGACCACCAAGGTAGCTTTGAATGTTGCCAGTCCTGAGGTTCTCCTCTGGACTAGGCTTCGCCCTGAAATCTTAGCCACTTCTATTGGCTTGGGATCCTGTATCCACTCTGCATGAGGGCTCAGAGGCTCTTGACTAAACACCACTTGGAACACTGGCTCTAGGTTAGACCTGGCCAGGCTTGGGAGTTCTGGCTTGCAGGTCTGGATGTGTTACTCATCAGCCATGGGACACTGGAGAACTTGCTTCTCTGAGCCTCAGTTTCCTAAGCACTTAAAACACAAACCATTATAATCCATGATGCACCTACCTTACATAGTTTATATGAAACGTTGTTTTGAAAACTGTAAGACACTCAATTCAGTGTGGCATGTTTTTCTCGTTATGGGCATAACCAGGTCCTCTTTTTTTAGAAACAAACAAACAAACATACCCCAAAACTGTTAATAGTTTTGTTAACAAGCAGTTAAGAAGTCTGCTCCCATTTCCATCTGCTTTGGGGGACAGTCTTAAATCCTTCTTTTCCCTCGAGATGGGCTGCTTCAAGTCTCTGCCAGGGAGAACCTTCATCCTTGGAACATCCCAGGGAAGCATCCTGAGCCCATGCCCTATAGCATCTAATCACTGCGAGGGGTCCATAGCAGAGGTACCAGGGTCAAGTTGGACCATGGGCATTCCCTTACACTTAGTTGGCTCAACTTACTGAATCCATTAACGTCCTGAGAGCTAGAGGAGAAGCCTTCATCGTTGCGGCTGGTGCTGAGCTTGGTGGTGGGTTTGTCGGCTGAGGCCACAGGTCCCATCTCCCTCTGGGCTCCACTCTGTGTCTCCTTCTGCTTCTTGGCCAGCTTCCTTTGGGACATGTGCAAGGGGAAAAAATCACAGTCAGATGGTTTCAGTTGTATTAAAGGATTGGGAAGACCAGATTGCTCTTCTTTCCCACTCATCATCCTCAATGCCCGAACCTGTTTCATTCTCCAGAAACAGTCATGGTGGGTCTTCCAATGCCGAGGTGGAATAAGCCTAAGGCCTCCTGAAATCATTAATGGCTTTTCTTTACTCAGAAATATGAGACTTATCCTGGCTCATTTCCAACAACAGGTATGTTCTTTACTTGAACTTAAAATGGGAAATCAATGAGACTTGGGTGATGCTTCCCTTGCTCTCCTTCCAAAGGAGGGGGGGAGAGATCAGATGGATCTTTCTGTCCTAGGGCTCTGAATGAGATTCACATTTCTCAGGGACTAAGATTACAAAATAACACACCAACCAATGGTAGACTGAAGTAGGGTCTGCTGGTTGGTGAAGGGTAAGGCTGGGGGTGGGGGTAGTCAGCCTTGTAGCTCGAAGGAGAAAACTGAAAGGTGAACTGGATGACTAACTATTCCCATAGGAATAAAAGATCCTCAGATCCAGATGGTGTTTATAATAATACTAGCTTAAAGCAGTGGTTCCCAAACTTGGGTGTAAATTAGAATCATTTCAAGAGCTGATAAAAGGACACAGAGGCCCCGGCTCATAAAAGCAGGGTAGAGGTGAGGTCTGTGTGTGGTCACCTAGTTCCCTAGGTCATTCTGACATCATCCACTGGAGGTTAGAATCATTGGCTTTGTCCAGGAAGGCCTGGGTTCATATCCCGTCTCTGCTGGCTGCATGACCCTAGCAAATTCTTTAACCTCTTCAAGTTCTGAACTCATCCTCTATGTACAGAGGGGAAACAACTGGGCCAACGCCCCAGGGTCATGATGATTAAATAAGAGCAAGTGTGAAACACATCGAGCACAGTTCCAGGCACACAGAGAACATAACACGTGGCAACTGCTCTTCTTGCTTTTATGGCATCCCTACTGGTCCAACCTCATTCCAGGAGACCCACCGTGAAATCCCTGGATATCAAGTGGTAGAGATTTTGACACCTTCCACAGCAGCTGAAGGGTTAAAAAGCTCTTCATATGGATTCCAAATCTAACTCCCTTTAATCTTAACTGATTGTTCTGAGATCTGTAGAAATATAAGAACATGACTAATACCTCTTGCATGTAGCAATTCTTCAAATATTTCAAAAAAACCAACAGGGTTCCTCTGAGATTTCCCTACACTTCTGATTCTAAATATAGTTATTTTGTTCCTGTGATGTGGAAGGTGATGGGCACATTAAATATCTTGGGGGTAAATTTTCCCAGGTCTGCTGCCCCATTTTGCACAGGTCTTGGCTTCAACTTCAAACTTGATCACTCCTACCTCAACATAAAAACAACAGATCTCTCAGAGAAGTCAAATTCAGCACCGTGTAGGAAATAATTTTCCAAAATGGAGCCTGTCTGGTCACAAAATAGGCAGTTCAAGAGGTAATGATCTCCCTATCAGAGGAGGTGTGATACAAAACAATAATCCCAGACCTAGAAGTATTTTTTTATTAAGTATTTTATTTATTTGACAGAGAGAGACACAGAAAGAGAGGGAAAACAAGCAGGAGGAGTGGGAGAGGGAGAAGAAGGCTTCTCACCGAGGAGGGAGCCCGATGTGGGGCTCGATCCTAGAACCCTGGGATCATGACCTGAGCTGAAGGCAGATACTTAATGACTGAGCCATCCAGGGACCCCTAGACCTAGAAGTATTTTAGGGGAGTTCATCTAGGATCAGTTCTGGTTTGATAGTATGATAGTAACCCCTTCACATGGTCCATCAACGTAGACACAGTCTTCACAGAAAAATAACAGATGGCACACTCAAGAGGGGATAACTTGGGGACAGTTTATGTGTAAAAGGACTACTGCCAAAAGTAAGAAGGGTGAAGGGGAATGCAAGGTCCACTGTAATGACAGGTGAGCTGTTGGCCACCATGTGTCCAGAGGGACAAGCACAGGAAGCAGTGACCAGAACCCCGAAGGAGAGAGTTGTGAAGACAAGAGAAAACCACCTGCCCAGAAGAAGCAACTCTCTCTCAAGGGATCCAGCCAACACCCCCCCAGGGAGGGAACTAAGGGGCATAAAGACACTGACTACATCCTCCTCTCCCCGCTTACCCCCAAACAGCGGCTCTCATTAGCTAAACCCAGCTGGAAGCCGGGGGCATGGAGTCCATGTCGATCTAGCATTGAAAGCAGAGAGCACAGTGGTGAGGCAGGAAGAGTGAATCTGGATCCAGGAAATCCCCACCAACAAGAGAATTTTATCTTCTCAATTTGGGCCACAATTTGAAGACAAATGCAGCCTAAAATGGAATTCTTTCCTTCTTTCCTTCCTACCTTTCCTTCCTTCCTTCTTTCCTTTGCTCCCTCTCTCTCTCTCTCTCACTCTCTTTCTCTTTCTTTCTGTCTCCCATTGGCCTGAGGAAAAGAAGGACCCTCAGGGGAAGGAATGCATCATTTGGTTAGGATGCTTTAGCTATAGGCATTATGTTCCAGCTCAGACAGAAACAAGAAGGAGCAAAGCATTAGACCAGTTGGGCCTTTTCTCACCATCTCCAGGCCATCAGACTGAGTGCAGGGGGAGCACCAGCGAAAGAGAAATGAGTGGGTCTACTACTGATGACATTTCAAAATTTTATTCTCCATTTATTATCAAAAAGGAGTGTGTTTAAAAATGTATATGTGACCTTCTTAATCATAAATTTGAAAAGATATACAGCAGATTCATTGCCTCTCTCTGAGCTCTCCTCACATTGCCCCAGCAGGAAACAAAAGGAAATCCAGTAAGAAAGTTAACTTTCAAACTAGAAGTGAGTGCGTACTAGAGGCTTTGATATTTCTGTAAGGGCAGAACTCCCACCAATCTCATTCCATTAAGGGTAAAATGATATGGAGAGAGTTGTCTCAGGCACAAATCATTTGTTTCCAAAGGAATAATAATAATAAAACAAAGGTCTTGCTGCATCTATGAAAAATAGGCATTTAACAGAAATGTTTGGGTAGCTCTGAAAACCTGGATGAAAAATGAAAAATCGAGCTTCTCCAAAACATAGATATTTAAGAACTGGACAGCTAACCAAGTTGTAAAAACTGAGGATGGCATGCTTAGTATTTAAGCCCGTGGCTGACAGTGTTTGCGGTGATAATGATACTCTATGGTAATTTAAAAACGTATAGGCAGGTGTTTCGGCAACTGGCAAATACAGCTACAAAGCAGAAATAGAGGAAAAGGATGTAGAAGGAAATAAAACACAAAACGATAGTTTTGGAATCTGTATTCTATCAGAATTCAAAATTTAAGTATTAAAAAACCCTCTTGGCAATATAGGAAAAAAATCATGTTTATTCTTATAATCATGAAGCTTAACTGATTCCCCTCCCTTTTTTTTCCTTAAAAGAGGGGGAAATCCAAGCCTCTGAGTAGGACATGAAAGTCCCTCTGCCTATGGCTCTAGGCTTCAACTCAGCCTTATCTTCCACACACACGTCCTCTTGGGAAACACCTACTGCCTATCTTCATCCCCAACAATTCCTCAATATTCTCTATTCCTTAAAGTGTCCCCATTCTTCTCCACGGGCCACCTTCTCTGCATCCCCCAAGGCTCAGCAGTATTCAAATGCCACCTCTCCTTTGAGGTTTCTCTTGCTCCTCTAACTAGATTTGTGGGTTTCTCTTCTTGGCTGACTCATCCACTGTACAAATATTTATGGAGCACCTACATGTACCAGTCTCTGCTAGATGTAAGATCACCATGACAAGAGCCAGACATGACTTTGACCTTCACAGAACACAGACACTACTGGCAAAGACAGGTGCTAAACAAATAAATACAGAAACAAATATAAAATCACGAAAATGGGGAGCCTGGGTGGCGTGGGTTAAGCCTCTGCCTTCAGCTCAGGTCATGGTCTCAGGGTCCTGGGATCGAGCCCCGCATCGGGCTCTCTGCTTGGCAGGGAGCCTGCTTCCTCCTCTCTCTCTCTGCCTGCCTCTCTGCCTACTTGTGATCTCTCTCACTCTCTCTGTTAAATAAATAAATAAAATCGTTAAAAAATTTTTTTAAATCACAAAAGTGATGAAAGCCAAGGAGAAGAAACACATGGAGCTAGGAACATGCCAACAGGTGATTTGAACCCTCTCAGCAGATTAAGGAAAGCCTTGTTGCCATGTCAGCTAAGCACTTGTCTGGTTGAACTGAAGTGAATTCCACTCTCCCACCCACTAGGGCAAGAACCTCTTGGGTGAAGGGCTTTTGACCTCTTGCACCTACTCCAATTTCTTGCTAAGTGTCTGGCACACAGCCAGTGCTCAATAAATTTGTTGTACAAATTTATATTTAAAAGTCTACAATTTGAAGTGCAGAAAAAATCGCCATGCTACTCCGACTGCAAATTATAACCACTTTAAAAAAAGATACATACAAGGAAAGAGGAAGAAAAACTTGCACAAAATTAGTTTGTGACCTGAAATATTTCTACTTTATGAATATTTTTGGCTGACAACTTAGCATTTTCTTCCGGTGGTTGTCACAGAATTCTTGTGATGTTTGCAGAATTAATGGAATGTTTACAGAAGTTGGAATTTTTTTTCACTTAGAGCCCATGGAATAGCCACAGCCACAGAATGTTTTTTTTTTTTAATCGCATAAAATGGTTACATGATAAATAGGATAGTCATATCACTCATGGAATCTTCAGATCCTTCAAGACTCAAGCACTTTTGACTTCTGAAACTTGGGATTTTTTTTCTCTAGCTGTTCTGAGATTCTTGCCAACTGGGTCACACAATTTCACCAGCAGGGGGTACCAAACGCTGGTAAAAAGAGAACACGCATGCAAGTGTTTCTATTCCTCTACAGGGACATTTTTAGAGCTGAAGAATGTTTTAAGACCTGGCAATCCAAAGTTTACTCTTTCTGACAGGTGGGGACAATGTGATGTGACCATAGCTCTTGGCATTCTTTCTTCTAACAGATCACTCTGAGGTCTTTCTGACCTTTGCTTGTTAGCTGAGTGAGTGTAGGTGGCAGGGGAGATGCCCCATGATGGACTGTGAGTCCTATGATTTATTCTCAGCACCACTCTTTATAAGGGGTAGTGTCAGGTGGAATGGCTCAAGGGAGAGGAATACGAGGCTGTGAAAGGTTCTGAAATCACACTTTGAGAGAAGGAGCGCTGGAAACAATGGGGATTATTTCTCAAGGAGAGGGAATATTTAGGAATGCTCTCTTCACTCATCTGATGTCTGGCTCTGTCGTGGCCCCAGGGGCAGAATTAGAAACAGGTTGGCTTGAGACAAGGAAGAAAGAACCAACTAGAAGTGCTTGGGTCTCTTCTGGAAGTGCTGATGCCCGACTGTCCTTCCCGTTTCTTCTTCTTTGGTGATCTTCTTTCTCTACATCTTTTAAGTCCCAACTCAAACGTCCCCTAGTCTTAGAAGTCTTTGTTTCCTTCCCAAAGTTAATAGTGTCTTCCTCTTTGCTCACTGGAAAAATGTTTAATAAACACCTACTTTGTACCAGTAGCTCTTAGAAAGAGACCATGATGTAAAAAACCAGGCATGGCCCTTGCCCTGCTTAAGCTCTCAGAAGTAACGAGCATTCCTCACTGGAAAAGTTCAAGTAGAGACCGAGAAGCCACTTGGGAAAGAGGCGATGGGGAATTCCACCATCTGGATTCTGTAAAACCCTTGAATCTATTCTGGGCTGGGAACGGGAGGCTCTAGCCAATTGGGGGAGAGTATTGGGGGTTCCACATAGCATGAAGAGCTATGCCCATGCTCCTACGGAGACATGGATAAGGCATTCTTTCTTTTCCCCACAGGGGTCTTCCTCTGACCCATCCTCTATTGGTATCTCTGGACAGACGTTCCTGGGAAGCAACAAAGATGAGAACACTAGAGCCAGAGAGAGATCCTCAGCCCATAGAAGGTGGACAAAGAAAACACAGCTGAGGCTCTACTCCTATTACAAGCTGGCCCTCTACCCTTTGGAGCCAGGTTGTCCCTGCGCTGGCAAGATGGGATCTTTAATTGAAGCTATTCATCAGAAATATAAGGGAACTGTACCATCCGCTCATTTTATTCAAGAAGAAACAGGCCCGGACAGAGGAGAGGCTTAGCCAAGGCACATGGCACAATGGCAGAGGCCACAGGACCCAAACCCTGCTTTCTATCTGCCAGCGCAGGACACCTGTTCGAACAACCCTCCACCTCTCTTTTTGGAATGAAATGAGAAGTGCCAATTCAGTCCATGGTACACATGATTTTCGTCCCTTGTGAATGCAGCCAAACCTCATTAATCCAAACCTCACTAACTCAGAATTACTGTAATTGAGGCAGGGGCTGGGCTACACCGCATCAGAGTTGATAGCATCAACAAGGCTATGGATATGTGCGGAATTTAAAGGAGAACACACCGCTTTCTCTCAGGAGGCAGAATGGCAAAGCAGTTAACACACTGGCGTTGGTGCCAGACAGCCTGGCATCAGAACCTGGCTCCATCTCAGACGAGCTGTATGAGCTCTTGCAAGTTACTCATCCCTCTGCATGTCAGTTTCCTTCAGTCTGAAAAGAAGGAAAAATAGTACTTTCCCAGAAGGTGGTTGTGACGATGAAATGGTATGTGACTGGCAAAGCAGTGATCCTAGTGCATGGTACACAGTAAGCACTCAATACATGCTCTTTGGTAATCCTTTAAATACAGGAGACAGCCACATTAATTTAAACTGCCTCATTACTTATTAAATAGGAATCTTCTAAAGTGGGTGTCCTGAAGAATGCCTTTTCTCTAGAAACATCCTTTGATGTGTCCTAGAGCCACACTTCTCAACCTTGGCTGCACAAATCATTTGGGGAGCTTTGAAAATTACCGATGAGCTTCTAGTTTAATTGGTCCGGGGTTCAGCCTGGGCATGTGGGTTTTCAGAAGCTCTCCAGGTGATTACCATGGGCCACCAAGCTTGAGCACCACCGATGTAGAACATTGCTGTCTTTGGACCAGCAACATCAGTTTCACCCGGAAACATATTAGAAATGCAATTTCTCTGGCTCCACCCCTGATCTATGGAATCAGAAACTCTGAATGATTAATAATCTTTCCAGGGAATTCTAGCACAAGCTGAAGTTTGAGGACCCTGGTGTTGAGAATCCACTCCTTGGCTGGTCTGAATCAGTGAAGAGTCCCTATCATGTTTCACTTGTGGAAGTGGAGGGACCAAGAGGTAGGAGATCTGGGGTGCCTGCGTGGCTCAGTGGGTTAAGCCTCTGCCTTCAGCTTAGGTCATGGTCTCAGGGTCCTGGAATCAAGCCCTGCATCGGGCTCTCTGCTCAGCAAGGAGCCTGCTTCCCCTTCTCTCTCTCTGCCTGCCTCTCTGCCTACTTGTGATCTCTCTTGCTCTGTCAAATAAATAAATAAAATCTTATAAAAAAAAGAAAAAGAGGTAGGAGATCTGGATGTCAGCTTAGGTCTCCCAATCCCCTACTGAGTTACCGGGGACATGCCCTTTCCCCTTTCAGGATATTGATTTCACTACAAGGGGCAGTTGGTATCTTAGAACCAAGGCAAGAATAGATGTTTTTTAAATGACTGTCCTTGGTTGCCTTGTGTCCCCTCCTAAAGATATATTGAAATCCTGACCTCTGGTATCTGTAATCGTGACCTTCTTTGGAAACAGGGTCTTTAGAGATGGAATCAAATTAAGATGAAATCATTAAGGTGGGCCCTACTCCAACAGGTTTGGTATCCTTACAAGAAGGAAATTTGGAAATTTGGATGGAGACATGAAGGGAGAAGACATGTGAGGACAGAGGTAGAGAATGGAGGGAGGCAGCTGGAAGCCAAGGGTTGCCAGTATCCCCCCAAAACTAGGAAGAGGCAAGAAAGGATTCTCCTCAGAGTTCTAGAGGGAGAACGACGCTGCCAACATTTCAATTTCACACTTCTACCCTCTGAAACTGAAAGGGAATACATTTGCTTGTTTTCAGCCGTCCAGTTGGTGCTACTTTGTTATGAAGCCCTAGGAAACAAATAACATTTTCATGAAACAATAAATACCAAATTTATTTCACTTCTTTAATAAACACATATATAATAGCACTTATTCCATGCTAGGCACTATTAAGGCTATCACAAACACAGAGTATCGACTCCTTTAATTCTTCTAATTACTATATGAGATTGGGAGCTTTACATCCCCATTTTACAGATGAGAGAGGGAGGCAGAGAGAGTGGAAGGAACTCACTGAAAGTCCACCCAGGCTTTAAGAGATGTAGCTGGGATTCAAACTCAGGCAGTCAGGCCTCTGAATGTTCTCTAAGGTTCCTTGTTAAGTCACGCTTGGCCAAGGGCCTACACATATCCACCCTCATCCCAAAGTTTTCTCAGCTGGTTCACTTCCTTCCCAGGCAAACACACACTCACACACATATGTACACACATGAAGGCAGAAAGCTCACACTCATACCCACTCACGTCCAGCTTGCTCATGACCTCTGTGGGGTAACCATTCTGGAAAGTAGCTGGTGGGTCCTTCCTCTCTGACCCCCATCACTGTAGCCTGGGGCTTCTATATGTTTCCACCAGAATGGCAAGGGTATAGAAGTAACTGTAACATATCCGATCATAACTTAAAAGGCCAAAGGACCCCAGCCACTACCTGTTACCTCCATCTTTCTGCTCTCTTGCCCTCCATGTCTGTGCCTCTACCTGTCTGCTTCTGCTTCTCTCTTCTGGATGTGACTGCCCCTCTCTCTTCCTTTCCTGGGTTTCCTCTCTTCTGTATCATACTCTTTCCACTAAGGACAAAGTCAGACTCAGTCTGACCATCCTCTAGAGGGCGGGCAGGAGAACCAGTGCAGCAGAAGGCCTAAGACAGGTGCCAGGCCCTCCTCCCATTGGCCATATGGCCACACCACCCCTTGGACCCTGAAGCAGGACCCAGACCCAGTCTGGAGCCAGACTGCCTGGGTTCAAGTCCCAGCTCCCTGATTTACTAGCTATATGCCCTTGGAAAATTACTTAGCTTCTTTATAACTCAGTTTCCTCATCTTTAAAATAGGGATTAATTACAGTGAATTCTTATGACACCCATTTGCAATAGATACTGACTTATAAATATTAAGCACTTACAGTAGGATCTGTCACCCACCAAATAAGTTCTCTACAAGTATTTGTTAAATAATAAGCAACGAGAAGGGAGTACATTCCTCACAGGAATCTCTGGTTGAGACAGTAGCAAGTGCCCAGAATGCTTTCAGGCCACTGAGCTCAGAACCCCCTGGGCTAAGCAAAGAGCCCTCTGTTCTCAGGGCTGTGGAAATGGACTTTGGCTCTAGACTAACGTGGTTCTAACCTGCTGTGTAATCATAATTGTGTCTCCATCTTTGGGACTATGAGACTCAGTTTCCTTCTCTGTAAAATGGTATTTGATAAGCTCTTGTTTGCAGAGTTACTCTGATGATTAGAAATAAGAGGTGTAAATTCCCCAGCATGGTCTTTGGCATGTAACCGACATTCCGTAAATGCCAGTGCTTTTTCACATTAGCAGTCTGCATGCTTTTCCCCTGCTTTATTTTTACCTTAAGTTTGTGTTTCATCTGCTCCTTGGGATGAGCGCTCCAGGGAACCAACGTGATGAGCTTTCTCCCCTGCCCTCCTCGCTCCATCCATATCTCGCTTGGAAGACCAAACCAAGCCAGACACTCCGGCAGATGTTTTTCTCCCAATCACACTCTGATCCTCAGTTTCAGGTCATTATAGGTTACAGAGTTAAGTTCTCTGGGCTGGAATGGCCTTTGGGGTTCTCAGAATCATTCTTCCATCCTAACTGGGAGGCCCCTGGCAACCCCTCAGCATGTGGCCATCTAGCCCCTGATTGCCAACTCTGGTGACAGGGACTCCTCCCCTCTGCAGCCCTTCGAGAGGTGCAGATCCCTACCTGGGGATGTTCTCCTCTGAGCTGCGGCTGAGCTGAACTCAGTCTCCTGTCTACATCCTCTTGGAGGCTGGTCTGCCTGCTCTGCCCATCCAGCCTATCCATGGATGGATGGACGACCACGAATCCTTCAGACTTTATCCAAAGCAACCTCTTCCAAACCATCCTTCCTCATTGTCGAGGCTCTTTGGTTCTTCCTTCCTCAGCTCTGTGAACCTCCTTCTGCATTCCCCATCCCCATACCCACACTTCTTCTCAGATCTCAACCCAGGGCACACTCTCTTTCTCACCTCTCACCCCAGGCCTTCAGTTCCCATCCAGAAACCACACTGTCCTGCCAGATGGCCAGCCCCCAGAGTCACCTTCTCTGCTATACTGTAATCACATGGGCAGGGGCCATGCTGGCCTCGTGCACTTCCCATGCCCCGGGGCCCTGGACAGCTTCTGGTGCAAGCACTGTAGAGTTAATGAATCCACAGATCACAGATCTTTCAAGCTCCATTCCAAGCACTATGTCTTCCAGGAGGCCTTATCTGATCTCTCCCTGATGGGACAATACCTCCACTTCCTATCCTTGTCATCTGCCTGCCACTCTCACCATCCTTCATTATAATCACTTGCATAATATGCATTAGGTCACATTTCTCTCTTCTCTAGCACCTAGTTCAGCACTTGGCTCAGTGTCATAAAAGCTTTAAAAATGTTGACTGACTAAACGAATGAATGAATGAGTCACACTTTTAATTCCTTTACTGTTCCTTAGTTTCCTATTTGAGGGTGCCCATGACTTTGACCTGACTTGTCTAATCTATTTCTGCCCCAAGGGTTTGTCCTGGAATGGTATAAGTGGGCCTTTCTCTATAGATGGTGTGTATAGTGATTCTCAAACCTGAGGGCGCTTCAGGGTCACCTGAGGGCGCGTGAGAACAGGGATGGTTTCATTCCACCCTCAGAGGTCCTGATTTGGTGAGTCTGAGGCAGGACCCGAACGTGCATTTCCTAGTTCCTAGGAGACACTGGGACTATCCTTGGAGAACCCGTCTACGGGATGTCACCCCCTGCCCCAATGGGGAGCACATACCATTTATCTGCTGCCTCTTCTCCTGAATCAGTCACCTCCAACCTTATTCCCATCCCCCACCTCACCCATTTCTCCCAAAACTGCCAGTGGGCATAATATACTCTTAAGCATTCCTATTTTCTTAGGACTCTATCCTAATGAAATAGTAAAATGGAAAAAAACAACATATATTCTGTAGATCACATTGTAAATCAGCTTTGTGTACAACAGGGGTTCTTTATCTCAGCACTACTGACACGTGGGGCAGGATAATCTTTTGTTGAGGAGGCTGTCCTGCGCGGGCTTCTACCCACTGCATTCCAGTAACTCCTCTCACTCCCAGATGCAACAAATCAAAAATGTCTTTAGGCATAGTCACATGTCCCCAGGGGGAGGCGGGGGAGGGCAGGATTGCCCCTGATCTACGAGCACAGGTAAGACGTGTGAATATAATAGTTTAACATACAGTAAGCACCACCATGTGCTCGGTATCTAGAAAACACCTGTAATCCTCCCAGCAACACTACAAGGGAGTGGTCATTTCTTTTGTTTTAGAGGTGAGGGATCGGAAGCCCAGAGGTTAATCCCAAACTCATTAAACTGGTAAAGGGACCAGGTGGGATTGGAGCCCCAAGTCTCCCGGCTGCAGAACCCTGCTCTCTCCTGGAGCCCACGCTGCTGCTTCTCTTGAAGAGCCCAGCGCCAGTCACAGCCTCGTAAATGTCTACCGACAGGGGACCAGTTCAGTAAATGACAGTGCATCCCCTGGATGGAATATTATGCAGCTATTAAAATGATGGAGTGCCTTTAAAAATGAAAACTATGTAACAACACTAAAGAATGCCAAATGGCTTACGTTAAGTTAAAAAAAAAAAAAACAACAAAACTAGACAATGAAACTGGGTCTGCATTGTGACTGCCACTATGAGGACATTTATCCGCACTAATGTGTTCTAGGGAAGGTATTAAGGACAATTTTCATTTCTTCTTTGATATCCATTACTGCTATCAGAACGTCTCTGCGATCTTTATTTTTAAGTAGTCGCAGGGTAATAAAATGCAAGATGTTCGGTTTGTCACAGGTCTTTCTTCCACCTGAATTAGTAGAACGAAAGCGTCTCTAAATCCTTTGTGTGGAGCGGGGGTTTGACACACTCTCACTTCCCCTCAGAGAGCCCTGTTGCATGTATGTTTCTGAACCAGGACATCTCTCCTTGAACTGACCAGCGTCCCCGAGGCGCAGCGAGCTGGAAATGTGGAAGAAAATATTGCTGAAGGCATCGGTGTGGCTCACTCAGGGAGCTGGGGCTGTGCAGCCTGTGAACAGCAGATGTGTCTGTCTGTCAGAGGGTACAGAGCAGCGTACCGGCTTCATACATTATGCATCAAGAGTGGCCTGGCACCCTGGCCCGGCCGTGCGGGAGAAGGCTTGCATAAAGGAACATCTGATGAACTGATTGGAATGTCAAAATGTCATTAAGGATAAATTAATGGATGTGTTGCTTTGGCTGTAAGAGGCAGCGCCAGCAAGACAACAGGCTGCTGGCGGGCTGTTCCCTAGCCCAAGACAGACGGCGTTTGCAATGGAGATTCATGGTCTTTATGCAATGTGAGGTGCTTTGCAGGGAGAAGAATCAACAGAAATGCTCCAGCACTTAAGCACCGTAAAATCACAAGCATGAGATAAATTAATTAGTGTACACGAGGAAGGCGGCTGGTCTGTCTGCACTCCTGGGGAAAGCCAGAATGGATGGCACTGGGCTGGAGAGGATGGGTCTCAACACCAGACTCCTAAAGAAAGCAATTGAATTTAATGTGTAATCATAAACTGCAGCTGATGGAAAGATAAGTCTGGTCTGCATTTATTTATTTTTTTTTCACGGATACCATTTCTGTCTACTGCTTCAAGCTGTTTGTGTCTGTGGGTCTTGTGTCTTAGGTGATCAGGGAGACTGGAACCCACTGCCACTTGCTTCTAATGTAACTCAACACAGGGGAAGCCCTCTGGGAAGCCTGACTTCCCTTGGGACATCCTAGGTAACGGTGGTCTATTATTCTGATGGGAGGCTCACTACTACACATGCAGCCTATTCTACTGTTCAACAAGCATTGTTAGAAAGGCCTTTCTTGGGCTCTCTAGCATCTTCCTCCTTGCAGCTTAGCAACAACAACAACAACAACAACAACGCAATAATGAAAGTAGCTAACGCTTACTAGGCCTTTGCCAAGTACCAGGATCTATGTTCTCGTCAAGTTACCAATATACCTTGTATCATCTCCACTTTGCAGTAATAGGAAACTGAAGAACAGAGAGGGTGAGAGACATGCTCCAGACCACACAGCTGGTGCATGGCAGAATCAAGATCCAAACCCAGGTCTGCCTAAAACTAAGTCTTACCATCCTCATTATCCCATAACTCTAATTTCCATAACTTCCACTCATGGAATAGAGCCTTGCTTTTAGAGCAATTCAGAATGCGAGAAGGCAAGATAGGTGGAGCTAATATTTTGAGCACATACTGGGTTCTTGGCTAAGTATCTGGCCTAGGTTAGCCTAACCTTTTTTCCTTTATTTTTTTTTTTTTTTATTTGAGGACAGTTGACACACAATATGACATCAGTTTCAGGTGTATGATATAGTGATTCAACTTCTGTGTTCGATTATATTCACCACAAGTGTATCTACCATTGGTCACTATACAGCACTATTTTATATATTTATGTATTATATATATTATATATCCTAATATCATTGCTCATCATTCTTATTCTATCTTATTCCCATGACTCACTCATTCTGTAACTAGAAGCATGTCTCTCCCAGTCTCTTTCCCTCATTTTGTCTGTCCCCCACCCCTTCTGTCTGGTAGCTATCAGTTTTTTCTCGGTATTTACAGGACTGATTCTGCTTTTTGTTTATTGTTTTGTTTTTAAAAAGATTCCACATGAGTGAAAGCATATGGTGTTTATCTTTCTCAGTCTAACTTACTTCACTTACTATAATACCCTCCAGGTCCATCTAGGTGGTCACAAATAGTAAGATCTCATCCTTTTTTATGGCTGTACAATATTCCAGTGTGTCTGTCTGTACACACACACACACACACCACACATACCACATCTTTCTTACCCATTTGTCTTGTCTAATCTTTCATGCAATAGCCCTGTTTGCTTGAAGTAAGGTACTACTTCTCTACTTGAGACCTCTCTTTTTGGTCTTTTTTTTGTTTCCACATACATTAGAATCAGGTGCATTTCTATATATTAACAATGAATAATTAGGATATGAAATTTAAGAAATGATACCATTTACAGTAGCATGGAAAAAAATGAATCATTCAGGTATAATTCCACCGAAACATGTACGGGACCTGCATGCTGAAAACCACAAGTGGGTGATAAAATAAATCAAAGTAAACCCACACAAATGGAGAGACACCTGTGTTCCTGGGCCAGATGTCAGGATATTGTTACGATGTCAGTTCTCACTAAACTGATCTATAGATTCAACACAAGCCCAACCAAAACCAAGCACAATTTCCTGCAGGTACCAACAGCTGACTCTAAAATGCCACTGTACACTTATTTTTAAGAAAGAAATGGTGGGGAGGACTTCAAACCTCAACTTTCCAGAAAATGAAACCAGACACTTGTTGTCTTACTAAGTATCATATTCATCTGGGTACATTTTTAAGTAACATGTTTCTCTATGTCTGGCATAACTGAATTTGAATAAAGTCCTCTCCATGGCAGAAGTTATTTGTAAGACAAAATAAACAAAGACACATTAAGAGACAAAAGTTTATCCTATAAAATTAAAAATGGGACTTGGGGCACCTAAGGGGCACAGTTGGTTGATTTTGGCTCAGGTCATGATCTCATGGGCTGCGAGATCAAGCCCCACATTGGGCTCTGCCCTCACCACGGAGTCTGTTTGAGTTTCTCTCTCCCTCTCCGTCTGCCCCTCATCCCCACCCACCCCACTCTTTCTCTCTGAAGTGAACAAATCTTACCAAAAAAAGGTGGGACTCAAGAGGCCTATTTAAGAAACAAATCACCTTGTCTTTAATCTTTGTCCTTCTTTCTCCAATGCAGATTATAAAATTTCTTCCAATTATAAAAAGATGATTGACCTTGATCTTGTTCAAGTTTTGTCCCATTTATTATGGTGAATGTATTTAATGGAAGAAAGGGGTTGGTACAGGTTTTTTTTCCTTTAATTATAATTTGGAGCAATGGTTGTAAACTTTCAGGTAGTGACCAACTCTGGACTTTATTCATTGCATATTCTGCCTGGTCTCTGAGGGCATAATTCTGACCAGCTCTGGTGCCAGATCCCTGTCACACCCACCTCCCAATCCATCCTAAGAACATGGTACCAGTAATGGGCCAGTCTGTTCCATGAATTTCTTTCAAATAGCCTGTGGCCCTCGTCAGTTAGGTAAGCCCTCATTTCCCTACATTTAAGAGGATACTTCCTCCCTTGACAGTTATAGGAGATACCTGTATAAAGGTACTTTGTAAAGTGCAAAACACGTGTAGACCTAAAACATAAAATACAATAACAGCTACAATGCACTGAGCACCTACTATGTACCAGGCCCAGATCCAGACAGTGTACACGCAGTGCTTTCTCTTATGCAATCCTGGTAAAGCCCCCCAGAAGCCCCCCAAATCTGGTATCGCTGCCCTCCTTCTACAAATGAGGAAACACAGGCTCAGAGAAGTTAGGTTAGAAAGTGGCAGAGGCCAGGATTCAAACACTAATGCAGTCCACATCTTCTTTCTATAACACTGCTTCTAGGTACTGAGTATGGTTTTCCTTGCCATTCAGAGCTAAGGCAAAAGCACTTTTGAATACCTACAAGAGGTGGGAGACGAGATGACGGAATTATCATTTATTGATCAAACTGCTCCTAGCTTAGATGGCTGGAAGACACCTGCATGGTAACACAGTGGACACATATACTTTGAATGAGCCATCAGTCTCCTGGAAAAATCTTAGATCTCACATCTTCTTGGTAGTTTTGCAGTATAAAGCAGAGCCAAAGCAAAAGAATAGTATGAGATCCCTTATTAACCGTATGTGAGTTTAGATTTTTCACCACAAGTTCTGTCTTCATCAGTAGATGTCCGAATCATAATGACTTGGGAAGGGAGGAGAAAGTAAAATAGAGACTATCTAAGCTTTTCTTGATATCTAATAATGTCCCTTATCGCTAAGCTGTTTTCCAAAACAAAGCAAGTCATCTTTAATCTTGAGGCTCAGTTTGGTTTATAACCTTAATAAACTGTATTTTTCACTCTTTACAAAGTCAAGTCTTCCAGTAAAAACAGGGTCTTGACTACACCAACCTTTTAACCCTTCCACTTAAAAAAGTGGACAGTTGTAATATACCCAACAATCCCTCACCCTCCTAGAATATTCTGCACAGTGGCTCAAAGCCATTGGAATGAGAAACGGCTCCAGAATGAAGCTCAGCCAATATTCTTTTATTCTGTTAAAAAGCAGATTTCATAAGCAGACGTAATGGGCTTCTTGAGGTTTCGCTGATGAAAAGAATGCTCATGAACAGTGATTTCTCAGGAGATTGCTCATGGCTGAGGGGTCTTTACTCCTCATGGTAGCACCAACACCACTATGAGAAGTGATTGTTATGAGAAATTAAATGCTATTTTAAAATGTGTCTGGAGCATTTTTGCCATTCGTTAAATGGCCTCTACACATTTGTGAACAGCATACAGATTGTCTACCTCAATATCTAAAGGAAGGAAATGGTGCTGGCCAATAGGGCTCTGTCTTCTAGTGCTCTGACCTCCAAACTCAATTTCCACTAACATAACCAAAGCTATGTCTAGATGATGATACAGTGGAATCAAATTCTCAGCTGAGGTTCTGGGTTAAGCAGACCTAAGCAGGCCCTCGTGCTCATCTTCTAAATGCCGATATGCGATGACCTTATATTCTCAAGCTCTCTCAGATGGATGGTTCTCAGCCATGGTTTCAGATCAAAGTAACCATTACAACCAAAGTAAACCACATTTAAAATGTGTAGCCATCCCTTGACACCAATGGAATCAGTTCTCCAGTCTTTATAGGTTTGGCTTACAGTACCCTCCCTACCTCACTGCCCTCCCCAAACATGCACCAATCCTCTGAGCTCTGCTCCCAGGAAGGGGGCAACATACCCAGTGGGACAATGGGGCTGTTCACAATAGAGTGCATGCTCTGCATTCTGCCTTCTGAGAAACTTGCCTCTTTTAAGGCAGGTTTTGGGAGCCATATTACAAAAGACAGACCTGTCATTCCCCAGCCCCGATTTTAGAAATCGCCAAGGGTAGACCTTCCACCTCCAACCCCAGCCTTTTTTCTGACCACTGGTCTACAAAGTCTTCTTGTGTTGAAATGACATTGTCCACCTTTGTGGTGCTGGCCAGAATCATTAACTGACTGTGATCTCTCCTACTGATGTGGAGTGGATGGATGCCAGGAGAAAGGGCGTTTATCCGATTACTCAGGGGAGAAATTATGTAAGTTTAAGCATCACTACCTACAACTGTTCCACTTCATTCTGTCCGACAAATTCTTCTTCCATTTAACTTGTGTTTGGAAGTTACAACTTCTGTCTTCCCCCAACCCTGACACAGCCAACCACAGCTCTGTCCTAGCTCAGCTTTGTCATTTAATAAATGACAATTCCCCTGGCACACATACTATGTCATTCAATTTCTTTAAGATTTTATTTATTTATTTTGAGAGAGAGAGAGAAAGCATGAGTTTGGGGGAGGGATAAAGGGAGAGGGAGAATCTGAAGCAGACTCCATGCTCAGCATGGAGCCCAACGTGGGGCTCAACTTCGTGACCCTGAGCCAAAATCAAGAGTTGGATGCCTAACCAACTGAGCCACCCAGGTGCCCCTCATTTCATGGTTTAAGAAAATCTCATGAATTGGGCACTACAATTCCCATTTTATAGGTAAGAAATAAACTCAGGATGCTTAGGATTCACAGCTGCTCAGTAGTAGGTCTGGGACCCACACCTTCTCCCTCCTCTTTTCTTGCTCTCTCTACTCCATTCTTTTCTTCCCAAGTTGTTCTCCAGCACATCAACTATTTAGTTATACAGTGTGTGTGTGTGTGTGTGTGTGTGTGTGTGTGTGTATTTTTAGATAGTAAGGCCAAGGAGAAACATGGGTGTCATTTTTCCAGTAAGGGGTTCTATGTCTTTCCCCTATTAGGCATCCTATTAAGCCCTTTGGCCCACAGATGTCTTTCCTCGAAGCAGATTTGGTGACTTCTACCTTTGTCATATCTTCACCTCCCTCTTTCATGTACCCTTAACATTCTTTTATAACTTTCTAACATGGGCAAGTTGCCTTTTCAGCTGTGAGCTTCTTGAGAGAAGGACACTTCTTTCTAAACACTTGACACCTAGCTCAGTACTTAGCACAAGAGGAACTGCTCTGTAAACACTTATGAATGAGAGAACATGTCGCTTAAGCAGTACAGTCTTTCTAAAATGTGGGTGTTGTCGCTCCCATTTTCCAGATGAGACACTGAAGGTGGGATTGCGTCGATCGTTCAAGCGCCCTAAGCTGCTGAGCCAGCATGCCCAGGGCTCTTTCCTGCACAGCACAGTTATCTGTCTGATGATACCTTGTTAAGTACCTCCAAGCCCAACCAGACAACTAGGTAATAAGTGGGAAAGCACTTTGGAAGAGATAAAGTTGTATACACAAACGCATGTAATCATTATCATCATTATCAACATTGCAGAGCTTAACTAAAGCACTTCCTTCCATTAAAAGCACAGCGTTGAAACACTTAGAAAGGCATTTTCTAGTCTGTGCCTCTGGATCCTATCTTTGCAACAGCCTTAGCTGCAAGAGACATTCCCACTCTGGGGATATTTGCTAAAGGCAAGTGCTTTCAGGGTTAAACCCATTCCTGCCCTGGAGGGCCCTGAGGAGTGCCGTGGTGGGCACTTCTGACCGTCGCTCTCTCCTCTGGCCAGATCAGCAGTAGCACAGTCTCTTCTGTGATACACAGTGAGCTCCCCCAGCAGGGGCTATGGATGAAGATGCCCACAGCCCCCCACCCAGGACAAACACAAGTGAGAATCAAATGCCTGTGAATGAATCACTGTCCAAGGAAGAACTTTTTAGAGTCTATTTTCATCAGTAGGCAACAAGGGGTGACCCCAGTTAGTTGGCCATGGTGTGTCCATAGGCAATTCCATGTTTGTGTGCAGGGGAGGGGCATGCCATGTACTAGATCTGCTTGCCTCCAGTGGCCAAACTGAAGAGAAGCTAATGGAAGTGTGGCAGATTGTGTTCCTTGAGAATGAGACTTTGAGACTGAAATTGACGAGCAGGAAATGAATTGGGGCATGCTTCTGGGGTCAACGTCTGTGGAAGGGAAAGGGGTACGGAAGGTGCAGGAGGGGAGGGGAGGGGAAGGGGAGGATATGAAAGGGAAGGAGAAGGCGTGGGTGGAAGGGGAATTTGGTGATGCAGGTGCAATGAAAGCTTGAGGCAACCCCATGGGAAGTGCTGAAGGGATGACTTTCACACCCCTCATGACCCTGGACGAGGCAGCTCTGAAGAGCTAGTTGTCCCAAAGGGGGCTGACAACCAAGAGCTCCTCCATTCTTTAAATTTAAAAAAAAAAATTTAGTTTATTAAAATTCTCAATTTTAAATTAATTTAAAAATTGTATAATTGATATATAGTGTTACATTGGTTTCAGATACACAATATAATGATCCAGAAATTCTATACATATGTCAGTGCTCACCAAGATAAGTGTATTCTTAATCCCCTTTATCTATTTCGCCTATCCTCTACCCCTACCTCACCTCAGGCAGCCCCCAGTTTGTTTTCTATATTTATGTGTTTTGTTACTGCTGTTTGTCTCTTTCTATTTTCGTAAATTTCACATGCATAAAATCATATGGCATTTATCTTTCTCTAGATGATTTATTTCACTTAGCATTACACCTTCTAGGTCCATCCGTGTTGTTGCGATTGGCAAGATCTCATTCTTTTTATGGCTGAATAATATTCCATTTTATACACACACACATTTATATATGCATTTTACACACACACGTACACACACATGCGTGCGCACACACTTCCACAACTTCTTTATCTATTTTTCCAAAGAAGACATCCAGATGGCCAACAGACACATGCAATGACATTTCCACATCACTCATCATCAGGGAAATGCAAATCAAAATCACAATGAGATACCACCTCATACCAGTCAGCATCGCTAAAGTCAAAAACACAAGACACAACAAGTGTTGGTGAGAATGTGGAGGAAAAGGAACCCTCACACACCGTTGGTGGGTGTGCAAGCTTGTGCAGTGGCTGTGGAAAACAGTATGGCGTCTCCTCAAGAAATTAAAAAAAAAAATAGAACTACCCTACGAACCAACAGTTTCACTACTGGTATTTATCCAAAGCCCTTCATTCTTGAAAGCAGATCGGAGTAGGACATCACAACTTTCTCCGAGAACTTGTCTTTCCAATCACATTTCTGTATGTCACCACTCTCTGTCAACACAGAATCCCCCACACTCTCTTTTACCTTCTTTATAAAGTTCAAATGCATTTACAGAGTAGAAGCATTTAAGATCACAGGCATACCTTTCTAAGCCTCAAGGCATCACTAATACCTAGTTGGTTTTAAAACTTAAAGTATAAACTTAAAACTGAAGTATAAACATCTTCCATCTTCTTTGGAAGGGAACTGCTCATTTGTATTTTCCCTGATTAAGGTGACAGAGCCTCTGACTTGTAGATGTGTTCTGCTCGCTATTCATGACTGATGTGTTTAGACTCTAATTCAATAGAGTAAACAATAAAGCATCCATTCAGTTGCACTCCCCATCCAAATCTATCTGTTCACATGATCTGCCCCAGTGCATTTATATCTATCTTGTTGCAACAGCATTCATTACTTTTACGCATTTGTAATTGTGACACGCAAGTACAACATTTCTAAACCTAAAACCAATACAAAATTACAAAACAGGTCTGATCTGAAAGTCCTGCCCCATCACTATATGCCAAAATAAATGAGAACAGATACTAACTTCTAGAGAATGGAATAGTCTAGTTCAGTGGGAGATCAGACAAAATGGGGGCATCAACCTCACACATACACCCACCTGTGTGTACTCATTCATGTGATCAACACGGTCTTACGATGTCTGATTTGTTCTGGGCTCCAAGTTAGTCATCGGGAAGCGAAAGATGAGTAATACACAGTCCTAGTCAACAGGGAGACAGACGTGCAAATACACCGTGGGCAGTCTAACCTGTCTAACCGGAGAATGGCTCGTGAATGAGTGAGTCAGCAGGGGATGAATGAAAGCCAACCGAATGCAATGACAATGATGAGGGCACAGTGCTAGAGATACTATGTCCCCTCTAAAAAGACACTGGAATTCTGCAGGCACAGATGGTGCCAAGGCATCCCGGGAAGAGGGCAAAGGGCAATACTTTCCAATACTGAGAAAGGGACAGTGGCATCGGGGAGAGAAGTTGTTCTCAAAGTCCACACGCAGAATAATTTATCTGAGGTGTGTGCGCACATGCAGATTCCCGGGCCACACCTTCAGAGGGACTGAGCTGCTCTGGGGTAGGGCCCAGGAATCAGAATTTTTGCCACGGTCCTCCTCTTGGCGGAATGGCAAGCGGCAGCATGGCACTAGCCTCTGCCTTGGCCTCGTGGCAACACCTTCTATTTCTGCTTGTCAACACGTTTGCCATCAGCTTTTGGTAATTGATACTTATCATCTCTAAATGGTTTCCTTCGATTCCCATTTTTCCTTCATTTTTATTTGAAGTGACTGATGAATTACATAAAATGCCTTTTGAGTATCTCTTGATATAATCATTTTAAATTCCTCTTTACATGTATTGAGGCAAAGATACTTGATTTGCAAAAGCCTGTGGTGTGGAAAGGTGTTCGCAATGACAAAAGGACATGGCTTCTTACTTTGGATGAGTATCAACCGTGTGCTAGGCATTTTCCAAGCATCATCTCCTCGAGTCCGTGCAAGCTGTCTGTGAGGTATGCACTCTTGGGCTCCACTTTACATATAAGGAAACTGGGATTCAGATGCGGAACAGGACCAAAGATTGCCTTAAAGATAACAGCAGCAAAGGGAGGTACAGGGTCTGAAATTCCAAAATTTGTTGACATATTTTTTTTCTTTTTGAGAACAGATCATCTCTCTGTTGACTTTCGTTGTTATGTCTTTTAATATTATCTTGTTCTTCTCATTCATTCCACACACACTTACTGGGGTTCACTGTGCCTGTGTGGTGGGCACCATGGGGGAAACCTCAATGAACAAGAAACATCTTTAAGACACATTTGCTCCTGCCCATGATAAAAGGCAGCCACCATGAGAGTGCTGACAAAAGGCCCATTCCCACAGGTGGAGAGAATTAGGTAAGACTTCCTGTAGGAGGCGCTGTTAGATCTGGACCTTGTAGGGTAAATGCAGGATTCAAATACGCTGCCATGGGGAGAGATAGGAAGGATAGACGGGGGGGGGGGGGGGGGGGGAAACGACACGACATGAGTTTCAGAGCGTCTGCAGACAGGGCTCAGCCCAGGTCACCGTTTTTCGCCTCCTTGATACTTGCATGGCATTTATCCGAGGCTAGGTGAAACCGTTAAGTGCTCTCTCTCTGCTGGAACAGTTGGTAAACATCTTAGTGCTTTTTCAAGAACTACTACACTAAAATGTCTCTGTTTGAAACAATTACTGTGCCCATCACACACCCTGAGATAAATTAACCCGTGAACACATGCCAGCTCCTGAAACCTTTTAAAAAACAGACACCGAAGTTGTTGGGTGCTTCTTTACTATAGGAAGGCAAAAAAGGCATTCTAGAGAAGTATTTCTGTCAGCTCGGAATGCAAGGAATCATAGCTATTATTTATGAAATACCTCCTTTGTGTCAGCCACTCTGCATATACCCTCCCTTACCAGCCCTCTCAAAAATGCTGGGGAGTCACCCCTGTCATCGCCGCTCTGCAGATGTGGAAACTGAGGCTCAGAGTGGTTCCATGATTGTTCAAGGTCTGAACAATCTGGCAGAAGAGGTAGACATTGGACTGTGATCTAGGTCTGATATCAAAGCCCACATTATTTTGCTATTTTTTCTCGTGTGCTAGACAATGGGGGACCGCATTCTAGACTCTCCTCTGTCCCTAGGTCTCAGTTCCTTTGATCTATAGCTCTGTTTGTCCTGGTCATGAGCACTCTGTGGGGCACTCTTCACTCTAACCTTGGCTGCCTCTGCTCTGGCATTCTGGTGCTCTCAGCTCTGACCAGGCAAATCCCCAGGATAGCAAAGTCAGAATTGCCTCAAGGGCCTCCCTGCCAATGAGGGATAGCTACCACTTCTTGTCCCTAGCAAGGCACTGAGGTCGTTGCATGGAACTGAGTTTCTGCCAGGAGGCAGACTGGTTTGTGGATCCTGGCTCTCTGGCAGCCTGGCCAATGGCTGTCCAAGCACATGGTCTAGGTGGGAGCCCTTCCATCCCCTGAAGAACAGAGTTTAGGGAGAAGGCTGGGCAGGGCTGAGGGGCATGAGGTCCTGGGTTCAAACCCTCGCCCTGCCACATCTTGCCTGTGGGATCTACACAAGTCCTCCAACCTCAGTCTCAAGGTCTATGTAGACTCAACACAGTGACACGTATCTTGCAGGGCTTGCCGCGAGCATGAGAAGAGCCTGGCCCATACTAGCAACCGATGGGTGGTTCCTTTCAACTTCTGCCCACTTCTCAACCAGACCAGGTATGCCTCATTCACCACTGTGTCTGCAACAGCAAGCACGTGGTGCAGCGCACAGTAGCAGCTCATAAAACAGGACGAATCTTGAACTCCGGCCTCTTTCTGCCTCAAAAGTCTAGGGCAGGGATTGACCAACTATGGCCCTCAGGACAAATCTAGCCCTGTATTTGATAGTTTTTTTAATATTTTTTTCTTGCAGTATTTTTTAATTAATTTTTTATTTTTTTTATAAACATATAATGTATTTTTATCCCCAGGGGTACAGGTCTGTGAATTGCCAGGTTTACACAATAATTTTTTTTTTAATTGAAATACCTCCATGCTTCTTCCCTTACACATCAGCTATGGCTGATTTCCTGTTACAACAGCAGAGTAGATGCAATAGAGACCATATGTCTGCAGAGCCAAAAATATTTACCACTAGCTCCTTCTGGAAAAGGTCTGTGGACCCCTGAGCTTGTGCCTAGGATCTTTCAGTGCAGGGAGCGCCCTTGAGGACCTCTTTGTTTTGGGGAAAAAGAAGTTCCTCTATTTCTTCCCTACTCACACTTTACAGCCCCTTTCCCTGGCTTATCTACCTTTTTTTTCCTTAGCTCTCTCCACCATTCCTTAACATCTATGCCACGTTTTTAATACATGTTGTTTATTCTCGATCTCCTCTATTAAAAAGCTTCATGTGGGCAGGGAGTTTCGTTTGTTGTGCTAAGGCTTACGTGCCAGTTGGGACCACCCCCGGCACGCACGTGGGAATCCCACAGATACCTGTTGACTGAATAAACATGGATTTCAGTGACAAGATTATCAGCCAAAGCATGTTGGAGCATTTCTCTTTCACAGAAGATTTGGGGACTTTTAGAGGGACCAGGTGGCTCCCGAACCCCAGGGGAAGGTATTACTTTTCCTATTTTATTGATGAGACAACTAAGACTCAGGCTAAGTCAGTGCTTCTCAAACTTTGATGTGCACGCGAGTTGCCTGGGGTTCTTGTTACAATGCAGGTTTGGGTTCAGGAGGTGTGAGCTGGGATCCTCATGCTGCAGCTCTAACATGCTCCGGGTGATTCCAACACTGCTGGTCTACAGACTACACTTGGAGTAGAGAGGGCTGCAGGCATCCACTCAGGTCCATCCCTAAGACTTGGGGGAGTGGAATTCTGAACCTGGAAATCACAGGGTCAGCATTTCCCTGTGTTTCCTTTCCTCCCTCTCCATGCATCTCTCGATCCTATGGCCTCACAGAACCCATTGTGTCTGCCCTCTGGGGCTGCTCCCTGTCCCCAAACACTCTGCCCCCAGACTTTCCCTTCCACAGCTGCCAGCATCTTCAGGCTCTTCCTTCTGCAAAGGACTTCTCCTCTTGGTTCTGAAGATTTTCCTCCTGCCTCTCTGTCTGCTTTGCCAGTTCTTCTCCTCTCCTGAATCGTTAGCTCAGCTCCTGAGCTGGCATGAGTTTCATAGTCTAAGATGTGTGACTTAGAGCTCTGAAGTTTGCAAAAACTGAAAGACCCTTGTGTATCACTGCACCTTGAAGTACAAGTACCTGAGTGTCTGTCCCCTACACTTTCACATTTCTCATCTTTAATTCCACCACAGTGCCCAGGCATCCAAAGACAGGGCTAAGTACACTGGCTAACTGACAAAGGAGCTAAGGTGCCTAGAGACTATGGTGGGTCATTGCATGCCCATACCTTCTGTTGAACACTGAGGCCAGAAGAACCTCTGGAAGACCAGAGGAGCTCCTAAGGGCCACCACTACTGTCCTGAAGGGGGAAAGAAAGAAAACTAACATTTCAGGAGTGCCAACTTTGTGCCAGGCACAATACAAAATTCCTCATTTCCTGAGTTAGGCACTATGATCTCTATTTTGGATTTAAGAGAAATAAGGCTCAAGGTGTTCAGAAGACTTTCTCAAGGTTTCATACATGAGTGACAAAGATGTGACTTGTACCCAGAGCATCACAACTCTGAAAGCTCATTCTCTTTCTACCACAGCAACAACACCCTATATTGTTCCTGTGCTTAGAATTCTTATTTCCTCAGTAGTGGGAAAAATCCATCTCTATAAACACTGGTAACTATTCCTTGCCCCATTAGAAATTTAGTCATCCCAGTAAGCACTCCTATACCAGAGTACATACAGGCACCTCTCAGCTGACATTTCAAGTGTTTGGTTTTATCCTAGACCCCAGAGAGGGTTGAATACTGGGAGGGTGGGGCTCAACGTCCTGGCCATCTCTCCATCCACAGTGTCTGGAACATAATGAGCATGTTCAATGGATGTTTACCAAAGGAATGAATGAATGAAAAAATAAAGCAAATTCTCTGGTACTTTCAGTGTTGGTGGTGGCGGTCCATTTGTTCCTGGATAATATGATGGCAGTAGTACCAAAATCTTATCTGCTCATTGTTTGGCCTATTGACCTGGAACCCAAACATTAAGCAAACGAGGTGGGAGAGCCTTATTTTGGTCCATCCTCATCAGTGAAGGCTTCAGCCGATGATCACTAGCAGACATGGCCTCCCTCATAAGCCTGGGTGTGCCAGAGGTGGAGCAAGACATGGAATGATGGACAATACACTTTACCAGAAGCCAGGCATCCTGAGTTTTAATCCAACTGGATGAATGGTTTCATATACTTCCCTTGACCTCAATTTTCAAACACTGGAAATGCATATTAGGAAGATGGGACTACTTCAGTGGTTTTCTTAACTTTTCATTACCAAGGATCTATTGATGGAAGTTTTTTCCCCTTTATATTTGTGTTTTCAAAATGTCTGTTAATAATGAGAAAAACCATCACCTTCATTTAGAAAGTGCAAAAAAACTGACAGGCAACAGGCCAGCTGTAACTACCAACAAAATGCACTGGTAACATGAGATACCTAATGCCAAACCCCAGACTGCGATCATTCCAGCCCAAAGCAAAGATCTTGGATGTTTCTGTCACCTGTGAAGCTGGTTCTAGGTAAAGTCATGGTTCCCTGAAGACTTAATGAAATACAGGAAATAGCCCATGATTTTTTTCTGACCTCTGAGTCCCTCAAGGCTACACATTCCCCAAGTACACACCAATGGGCTCTGAAGCTGCTGAGACTGGTGATTCTGTTTTATCTCTAGGTTAACCTCTTGATGAAATTCAGGATTTCTAACTAGAAAATTATACTGCCTTCACATCTCCAAAAAATTGGGGGAAAAAATCCAAGATGGCAGAAACATAACAGACATAAACAATGACAGTGCATTTTCAAATGGAAAACATCTATGAGAAATAAAAACTTTGGGGCTACAGATGACTTAGACAGAAGTGAGTATGAGAAAACCAACAGACACTTGGTTGGTGAAGGAAATGCATGCTACAGTTCCCTCACAGGGCACGAAGAAAAGTTTCCCCGGGTCGATACTTACAAGTAATAGGAGTAGGAATAAGCATTTCTTCTATATATTGATGGGCAGTCAGATGAAGGAAATGTCCAAAAAGGGGGAAAAAGAAAAGACAAACAAACAAGAATTAGATTTATATGAAATCTTGATTCTTAGAAATGCACATAGTATTTCAGCATCCCAAAGCTCAAGGAGATGCAAGTTTCTCTAATCATCTTCGCTGAGAATCAGATACTTCCGGTGGTAGAAGGAGTGAGACAGACCTCTCTTAACGATGGAGAAATTCACTATTCACGCTGAAAAAGCCACGTCTAATGTTGGCTGTTTTACTTGTTTGAAGGTTCTTTTCTTCAGGTCATCTAAAACTAGCTTCCTTGTAATTATGACTTTTTTGGCTTTCTAGAACATTCTACCACTCTTCCACATGATAGTGCTCTTATGACCTAAGGAAAGCCACAATGACTTCTATGTTCTCAGTTTCAGGTCAAACCAATCAGAACCTATTTAGTAAGGCCATGCTAAAAGCAAGGAAATCAGGTAGCTACCATTCAAGATGGCTCCCCAACAATCCACACTTCCCCGTACGCATGCTCATGTGTAGTTTCTTCCCACATTGAACCAGGATTGGCCCTATGTGACCAAAAGGATGTGGTAGGAATTGCACTCTGGGAATTTCTATGATAGATCAGAAAGAAGACTTGTAGCTCTATATGGGTCTTCAGAACCCTCAGTTGGGACCCTGACTCTCCTTGAAGAAGTCCAAGTATCCTGAGGTTGCCATCTTGAAAAGACCAACTGGAAAGACACTAAAACTTCATGAAGAGAGACATCCAGCCAGCCCCCACCAGTTAGATTATGTCAATGGAGACTCTTGGTATCATGGAACAAAACAAGTTATTCCCTTAAAGCCCTGACCAAAGCTAAGATACATAAGAAAAAGGAGTCACTAAATTTCATGTTTGTTACATATCAGTGATCAAAACAAAATTCAAACTCTATCATTAAGAGCACTGCGCTAAGAGAAAGGAATTCCAACCTTCAATTCGAACAGACTACAACTTGAATAAATTCTCTGTGCCTTTATCTCCATATCTGAACCTCATATGAGTTAAAGTAGGTCATTAGTTTTCAGACTGTATTTGTAGCCTCCTGGGGGTTCTGTATAGTAGCCTCACTGAAATGGGAGAGGGGAATACTGAGCAGGTAGGACTGTTGGTCCCCCACTATACAAGAAAGCCAGCCCTTCTCTATTTTTTTAAGTATTTTATAAACTGGAGTTTCACTTAAAATTTCACATGACAAAGAATTGCATTCTCCAAAAGAAAGCTTGAAAAATCACCACCTGAAATCTCTTTGCATGATGTCCCTTCTAGCTCTTGGCTTCTGAACAATAAAAACTCAAATAAATCCACGATATTTCTTTTATTATAACTTTTTGTACTTTGTAGGAAAATAAATAGGAATGCCTTTATCTTACAGACTTCACCACACTGACAGTAACTGATACATTTGTGGATTGAGAAAAATTGCTGATAATTAAGGTCTCCAAATATCCATCTGAATAGGCAAGAACAGTTCCCTTCCCTCTTGAGTTATCTGGTTAATTGCAACAGTTATCCCAGTTTGCTTGACTCAGGAAGATGCAGTCTTTATGTCTGCAGTGTGGGGACATGTTCTTGAAGCCTCAGACTTCTCCCTCTTGAGTAGGAAAGTAGCCAAAGTCCCCAGGCAGGGACACTTGTAGTCTTTCTCTTACTCATCAGGAGAAGCCAACTCTCCTCTCTCAGAAGGAAAGTGACTCTGAGAAGTTAGGGCAGAAAGGAAGCCCCATGTATACTTGGGAAGCTGAGCTGGGGAAAATGAACCACAGTGCAGCAACATCTGGTCACTCATAAAACCGTTCAACATCTTGGGTCAAAGGAACAGTGGCCCTAGATGATGAAAAGGATGAGGAATGTGATGGGTGGGATTTGGAAGCGCCCACACAAGTCACCAAATCCCCCTTGCCAACCATATAGGTTCACACTGTAAGGAGACCATTCCTCTACTTCATGGCTGGCTCTGTGATCCAGTGCTTAGACATGTGATCCGTGGGGAAGAAAGCTGAGCTTCCATTTTATGAAGACTTACTGCTACCTCTGCTCTCCATATTGTCAGGAACAGTGGCTGAGATTTGAGAGGGCAGGGTTCTGATCTCAGGTCTTTCACTTGCTCACAATGACATTTTGGGCAAGTCAGTTCCTCCTTCCAAACCACTCTTTCCTGATCCATGCACCAAGGTGAATGGCATGGATGACTGTCAGCCTAAATCGCTTTGAGGAGTGGAAATATGTCTTTGTGCTCCAGCACCACCACTTGCTAACTACATGGCTTTAAGTCACTGAGTATCTCTGAGTCTCAGTCTTTCCACATCAAGGTTGGGGACAATAATTACCTATTCCCAAGAGTCACTGTGGGCATTAACATGAATCTAAATCATATTCAAATTATATGTGATATATATAATATATGAAGTATTTTAAGAAAATCATATTAATCTTAATTGATATTAGATTACAGTAATCTAAACACCTGACATTAGTAGTCCTCAATAAAGGGGAGTTTATGTCCCCACCTCATCCACAGATATAAGGTTTACTGCTTCTCACTCTGGTAACCAGGAACAAAGTGTTCACTTCTTTAGGAATGATAGGAATAATGATAAAATAATAAAAATACTTATGGAGCACTTACTATGCATCAGGCATTGTCCTAGGCTCTCATACTTTAACTCATGTATTCCTCACAATCACCCTGACAGATGGGTATTATTATCATTCTCACTTTACAGAGGAGGAAACTGAGGCAAAGGTTTATGTAATTTGCCTAAGATCGTGCAACTAGTAACCAGATTTGACAGCAACATGGCTCCAAAGCTTGTGTTCTAGACCACTAGCCTGTGCTGCCTGTGAAGAAGGAAGAAAGCAGATGGATGTTGAGCAATGCAGTGGGTCTAGCATTGAGATGACAAGCGTCTTAAACCTTTTAATCCTCCCAACCACCCCATGGGACAAGCATTATTGTTCTTGATTTTGATTGAGGAATCTGAAGCTCTAAGGGATCACTCCTCACTAGGTCTATTGCTTTGCATAGTTTGGGACCAACTGTAATGCCTCCATCCTGAGCGAGATGTCCTCACCATCAACAGCCCCAGCCTGTGCTCTAGGGCCCCAGGCTGCACTCAATATTCTGGATCTTCTGGCTTTTCTGCTTTCAACCTTCAGGACTCACCTCTGCTGGGCCACCTCCTCACGACAACATGCTTCTTATCTCCAAACCACCTCTTCCAAGTGGCTTTTCTGAGCTATCCTGGTTGTCACCAAAAGCTGGTGGGTGCTATCCTGACCCAGCTTCAAGGCAACTCCAGGAGAATAGCAACTGACAAGCTTCTATTAATTGAGTATCTTTCCCCAATTATATTGCAAAGTGTTCCTGGGCAAGGATTATAGTTTTTTACTGTGTGGCCACAACACAGTATACATGTGTGTTTTCTCTCAGGCTTGAAGAAGATTTACCGAAGGTCTAAATCTTCAAGGATACAGTGATATTGCAAGTAACAGATTGCCTGAGACCAAAAATCTTGAACAGGGAGACAGCTGTGCTCAGAAAAAAACAAAAAACTCCAAACTTAATAAATCACATACTGCAGAATCTTCTTTTCTGCTGGCTGACAAGGCTGACTTGAGGCACAGCATTCTTTTGTTCCATACTACTTAAACAGGACTAAGTTATCTATTTAACTATCCATTTGACCATCTACCCATCCATTATCCATCTATGCATGCATGCATAGACCCACCCATCCCCCCTGGTATCCATCCATGTAGCCATCCATCATCCATCTATGCATGCATGCATAGACCCACCCATCCCCCCTTGTATCCATCCATGTATCCATCCATGCTTCCATCTATGCATGCATGCATGCAGCCATCCATCCTTTTACCCATCTAACCACCCATCCACCTACCCACTTGGTAATTTACCTACCCACTTATCCATCTAGTCTATAAGCCCACACACTCATCTACCCTTTCATCCAACAACCCATCCATCATACCCCCATCCGTCTTCCCATCACCCATTCAGCGAACATTTCTCAAAGGCCTACTATATGCCTGTCCCTGCCAAGTTCCAGAGATAGAAAGACAAAGGAGATCTTGATCCAGTCCAAATGTCTGATGAGAGAGCCAGATAAGAAACTTGTAAAACAAAGAGTAATAAGAGTAATAAGAGCTACCACTTAAACAGCAGGAGGTCACTTACATGCCCGCTACTGTGCTAACACATCAGGTAGAATACTTTATTTAATCCTCACTATGCAGCGTTATTATCCCTGTTTTATGGATGATCAAGTGAAGCTCAGAGACGTTAAGTAACTTACTCAAATTTATATAGTAGGTAAGTGGCATGGCAGGAATGAGAATCCAAGCAGTCTGACTCCAGAAGCCTATACTAAGGGAGCCTGGGTGGCTCAGTCAGATGAGCATCTGCCTCTGGCTTGGGTCATGACCCTGGAGTCCCAGTATCCAGTCCTACATCGGGCTCTCTGCTCAGCAGGGAGTCTTGTTCACCCTCTGACTCTCCCTCCTCTCATGCTTTTTCTCTCTCTCACTCACTCAAATAAATAAACATTTTAAAAAAGATGTTATTAAATTCTAAAAAAAAATGATAAAAGCCTGCATTAATAATCACTGTCTTCTGGATTGATAAGTGACATGAAGTGGCAACACAGGGAGCAGTGGGACCATATCCAGGGGTCAGAGTGGAAGGGGGATAGGTAAGGTGGTCTAGAGTCTATGAGGCTTGAGTTGTAAAGTCAAGGAGCATCTAGATGGATGGAGGAGGAAGGGTACTTCCGGGCAGATGGAACTGTCTATGAAATGTAGGGGCTGGTTAGCAAGGTGAGAATGGCAAAATATTGGCAGGGCCTAGTTTCCAAAGAGCTGAAGGACCTTAGTCCCAATATCACAGCTCATAGGGAGAACCCAAAGAGCCAAGAGGCCAAATATTTTTCTAGATGAATGTTTCTGGCAGGAGTGTGAGAAGAAAGTTGGAGGGAAGAGGGATTGGGGTCATGAATGCTACTGTAGGGGTCCAAGTAAGAAATGTTGGGGGCCTTTCTTGTAATGGCCATGGGGAAGGAGAAGTGAATGGAAAGGTGAGTTGGTGATTAACTGTACTAAGGAGGACCTCCGGGGTTCTAGTTGGAGCAGCTACCTGAATGGGCACAAACAGAAGGATTTACTTTTCAGTGTGTGGAGCAAGGAGCTATTTAGAATGGCATGGATGAAACAGCCAGCATGACCCACTTAATTTGGGCTGCTTTCCCACCTCAATGAACCACTGAAAATTACATCGTATGACTCAGCATCTCAGCAAGTCCTGTTTTATATTTCATTCAGGCTAGTGTGGCATCCATTATCAGACTGGCCAAGTATGAGACTCAGCTCTGCCACTTATTAGCAATGGGATTTGGGGCAATTTCCTGAAATTGCACATTTTGGTTTTGTGATAAGTAGCCCACTACAAACTCAAAGTGGCACTGTCGCTTTTGGCCAGCCCAGAAGTTCCCATTTCCTATCGCCTCATGTTTTCCCCCCGGATAGACAGTGCATTCCCTGAAGGCACAGACTATGGTGAATCCTTCCCATGCTGCCCTTCCAACCTCACGTCCTCACCACACTGGGTGTACTCCTGATGCTCCATGTTGATATTCAGGTCTGTGTTCTCAGTGAAGTTTTCCTGCCCAAGAGACAGAGTGTGAATCCTGGGCCCCATCTGTTCTAATTTCACAGGGCTCCTCCATTCAACATGTTTTTAGGGAATCCCCAGTATTCGCACGGCACGTTTGTGATAAGGATGAATCAGAATAGGCAGCTGATGGTCTAGTGGAGAAGATAAGATATGAATACAAATGACAAATATAACAGGATATAACATGGAGCCTCAGAGAGGGGATCCAGATGGTGAAGAGACTGTGTCTAGACTGGAGGTCGGCAAAGGTTTACTGGAGAAAGATGGCTTTTGAATGAGACCTTAAACAGGGGTAGAGTCAGGTCCCATGGAACTGAGAAACACAGGCATTGAATGAGGAGGAGACTTCACAAGCAAATGTACAGGAGTGGAGTAAGACCTTCAGGAAATCTGCGAAAACTTCTGTGAGCAGAGGATGGCGCAGCTTGACACGACCCTCCAGATGACCTAAATAAAACATAGCTTATTTTCTCATCTCTACTCCATGAACTACTATTATAAGGGAGGAGAAGCCATCAAGGGACTTTTGACAGCAGGTTTGGGGGTCCAAGTTTCATTTCTGCAACATCACTCTGACCGCACTGTGGAGGGTGGGTAGGAGGGGTGGGGCTGGGGAGGAGAGGCATGCAACAGAGCTACAGGGGCTTCACCAGGGAAGGAGCCACAGAGGGAATGAGGGGAAGATGTGACCAAGGAAGGTAAACGTGCAGGTTCAGAAGTATCAGGGTGCTACGACCCCATCATTTTGACTGATGGAATGAGAGGTAGTACCTGTCACTAAGATAGGGACACAGGATAGTGAGCAGGTTGGTAGGCAAGTGATGACTGGAGCTTTGACCATGAAAACCTCGAGGGATTTTCAAAACAGATATCCCAAGGCAGATGATACAGGGCAGTGAAGCTCTGGTGAGAAAAGGCACAAGTAGAAGATCCTGCCCTCCTGGGTCATTCCCATCTCAAGGCCAGCAAAACTACACCTACCATGTGGATGCATCCACGCCTGAAGACCTGGGTATATGGCACAGTGGCTGCGTGCAGGGGAGGGTCACGGAATCTTCCTGGGGTTGGGGGCTTGTGGGAAGCCTCAAGGAGGAGGCAATAGTTGGGAGTCCTACTTGGAGGAACTTGGGCTGAGGGTTAGAGAATGGCAGGAAGCTTATAGGTGAAGACAAATGTCCGACATTTGCTTCAGGGCAACAGCATGCACAACAGCAGAGAGTATTAGCAAATGATGCCTGAACCTGGGCCACCTGTTTCCTGTTCCAGGATTCACTTATTTTCTACCAGTCTCCATGGACTGACAGAATAGAAGCTACCAGCATTCAGTTAACTCTCTGGAGTCACAGAGCCTGGGCTTGTGTTTTGATTCTCCAAGGACTGGGAAAATCATAAAATCTTTTGAACTTCAGTATCCTCTTCCCTATCCCCCCCCAAAAAACAGCAGAAAAAAAACAAACCCCCCCCCCCCCCGCCCCAATAGGAGTACCAACATCCTACCTTGCTATGACTATCTGAAGTATTAAAATCAGATTACGGGGACCATTTAAATGGAAAATCTACAAACAGGTTAGAATGTGTGTACTGATTTTAGCACTGCCCTTAACATATTAGCAGTGGGTTTGGAGTTGGCTTGGTAAGGTTGACAGTCACTTGAGAGAATAATGTCCCTGTTGATATTATGCATTATGATCTCTTAGGCAGGTACAGGAAGTAAAGTCTGTCCCAACAATTAGCTCATTTGATCTTCAGAACAACCCCCATGGGATTAGCTGCATCTCACAGCTGAAAAAGCAAAAGGCTTAGCTTTGTTGTTTCTCCAAGTCTAGCAGCAAATAAATAGAACTGTGGAGATTTGGACCCAGTTTTTCTGCTTTCTTGTCCATAGCAAAAAGATGTCTATACCTATTAGACTGGGAGCTCCTGGGGCAGACCCAAGTTACAGAGAACCAAAGTAACCAAGGGATGCACATTTTTCTCAAAGTAGGCTCTCATATCTCAAAGTCAAGACACTTCAAATTCATTCTTGGAAAAGTTACTATATGGGCAGACAAAGCACCATTGGCAGAAGATCGAGGCTGGACCAGGAAGAGCTGGGAAGGGGGAGGAGGAAGAGAGATGGAGGTGGCTAGAACCATGTGTAGGGACTGACCTCAAAAAGGTCTCCCTAAAAGTTGCTCAGTTTCCATTTGAAAGAAAAAGGAATGGAAAGTTAATGTGGGATCCAGACAAGTCTTGGGGTACAACTCTACCAAAGAATCCTACTTCATCTGGCTCCAGGGTTTGCCCATGCAAAAGTAAATGGCTACACCTTAAGTCTTGGAGGACCATGCTCAGACTTCAGTGGGTGTGTCCCAAGGATTAAATTGGGACCATGAAGCTTGTGGACATGCATACATATGTGCATATCGCCAAAACAAACATTAAAATGTAGGACTTCCCATATGTGAATGGCTAACAAACACCTTCACACACCAAGGTTAAGGCACTGAGGCTTGAACTTTCCATGTTCATTTTCATTGATGGCACCCAGAGCCCTATAGTAGTAAGCCAAGGGACCAAAGGGGTGGCCTAGCAGCCCTTTGGCTGCATATTCCTTTGGGAGAGGACCTCTAGCAATTCTAGTGGAAGGAGGCCAGGGAAAAAGATGACAAGGACTATAGTAATGAGAGTAATATAGTAATATAGTAATGAGAGTTTCTATTTCAAAACTCAACAAGGTGCATGAAAAGTTGGTATGTTCTATTACATTATGGCATGCAGAGACCCATTCTAGAACATTCTGAGGTCCAGATGTGATCATGAGAACCAGGAGTAAAGGATGGACCCGTTATCCAACCAATATTTAATATCCCAGTTAAGAACTGTATCAGGGAGGAGCTCCAGGTTGCTTTCTTTTTTTTTTTTTTAAAGATTTTATTTATTCATTTGACAGACAGAGATCACAGTAGGCAGAGAGGCAGGCAGAGAGAGAGGGAAAAGCAGGCTCCCTGCTGAGCAGAAAGCCTGACATGGGGCTCGATGCCAGGACCCTGAGATCATGACCTGAGCTGAAGGCAGAGGCTTTAACCCACTGAGCCACCCAGGTGCCCCTCCAGGTTGCTTTCTTCTAATGCTCATGTAACACTCTGTATCTCCATGGAGCTCTGATTCTGCATTGGCCTGCATTCAAAGAAGCCCTCTCCAAAGAGCCAAAGGTACTATGCAAAATACTATAACTTGTACCTTCTGCAAATCCTGTTTGAATCACCCACCAACATTTCATATCCCTTCCTGCAATTGTACATTTCTAAATACCCACTTAATCCATTACAAAACAACCAAGCAGCAACAACAAAACAATTGATTTAACGTCCTTCATTAAGTTTTTCCCTTGGTCCCCTGTGTTTCTAGCTCATTCTCTGTCACTTTCTAGTTCAGTATCCCAAAAGAAAACAAGTAAGAGAAAGACTCTCTTCGGAGGGTCACAAGGAAGCCCCAAGGCCAATGATAATGAACATCGCAGGGAGAATCGAGGGACATCTGTGTATTGGAATACCTAGCTGGGCTGTGGGGAAATTGTTGAGCCAGCTGAATCCCTCAGAAGCAGAGGAAATAGGAAGCCACCACTCCCATGTCCATAGAGGTGACGAAGAAGACCCAGCTCAAGCCAGTGGAGGAGGCACATCAGGCATGTGACTTCTGAGAGTTCCTAGATCCAGGAACTAACTTGAGGTCACAGTGGGACATTGAAGAGATGCTGACACCAGGATCCTGAGTTGTGATGATCTACCTATTATTTGGGGTTTTCTTTTCCTTTAATACCTCTTCCTTTTAGATAGCTGTGGATAGCATTCAGGCCAGCAGTAAGTTAGTGACGGACTTAATTGAACAATGACGTTTTCCCCATACTTCTATATGGGGCTGGAGTCAGAAGAGCTAAAGGAGCTCACCAAATGCTTCTCTGTCCTTTGCGGGCATCTCTCAACATCAGAAACATTGTACACTACTGGCAAGAGTACAGAACTATACTATGTTCTTTTTTTCTCTTATTTCCTTGCCCTGCACCCATCTGTAAATTATTACTGTCAACTAGATTTTCTTTTCCCTTTCTCTTCTTTTTCCCAAAAGATACTGTGTATGCAAACAGTGATTAGTCCTCGCCCCTGCCCACCCCCATTGATGCCACAACATCTCAGATTTGCCTCTTGGGGACACAAGAGGGTCCTTGGGTCCTTCCTTGGGTCTAATGGACAGTTTTGATACAGGTGACAGATGATAAAGATATGCAGTAGAGGTTAAATCCACACAAAGGACTCACTTTATACCTGTTCCCACCCTGGAAACAGAAAGCTCTTTCCTCCCTCCCGAAAAGTCACACGTTGCAGAAATAGATGCAGAGAAGGAAGTGAAATTTCTTCACAAGCTCACAGACAATGGTGACGTGGGTTAAGCCAGGCTTTAGAAAGAGCAAAATTGGAAGAGCTTATCTGACTTACAAATCAGTGGCAAAGAATGAGAACATTTCAGGTCTATCAGAGAGGAATGCGTTTCTATTAAATTGGTTACATTTTCCAGGTAGGCAATCCCAGAGTCACCTCCGCCTCTAATGTGTCTGTGACTCTAAGAAACATGTAAGCAATCTTACACGTGCTTACTGCTCCCAGAGAAACCAGCCTTCATGTTTGACTTCATCTAATAGCAGCTGACTTGTCACTGAGACCTACAATATGGTCTTACGGATGATGAGGATATGACAACGCAATGCTGTCCTTAATGCTTCGGGGGCCCTTGTTCCCGGATATTAATGTCATACCTTCCCTTCCCCCTCTCCCACCAGAAAAACAGTAGCTGGTTAATAACCTTACCTCTCCCATCATTCTACTGAGAGCCTGAGGAAAAGAGTGATCCTGTTAGACAAAGCACATCAAGAAAGGACAAGGTTCTACAAGAAGATGTCCTAACCAGAGGGAGGACTGGCTGGTTCAGAAGAGAGTCATGAAAGACACAGGTATATTCTCGTGTCAAAATGGCCAAGAGAAGGCTGATTGTATGTATAGTGGGAATGCCAGTATTTCTGACTCACTGAACATTGGAAAGGGAGATTTAAAAAAAACTTTTCTGCATTTATATTCATGGGACTCCTTAGGTAGAAGTTAGGATTTGTCTTTAGGACATTCTATCTCTTTGCTCTGGTGGGAAGCAAATTTCACGAGCACTTTTTGTTCCACAGATGGAAGCAAGTGCCTGGTCCTTGTTACAGGGCTTGCCCTGAACTCTGTGAATGACAAACAACCAGAGCTTCAGGCTAAGGTGTTAAGTGGTTTGTTTAATGACGTAAAATTATCTTCAAGCTGGGGGCAGAGCATGCTAAGGCACATAATGTTACAATGTAACTAAATGTTTTGTTTGCTCTGACCGACTAGAGGAGTGGGAAGGTGGAGACCAAGAATGGGACCACCATGTTGAAACTGAGAAGACAGGGAGGTGGGTCGTAGGCATGGAAACATGGCGCCAGCCAAGGGGTCAAGGAGAGATGGGCCCTGGGACTCCCTGTTTGGAGTAATAACCTTGCATCCAGGGATAGTGATAACTGATATGCTTCAGCTTTCCTAGATGAATGGTTCCTTTCCAAAAGGAAACTGTCTGCAATTCCCTTATGAATGTCTGATAAACAGATGTCAGTGTGGCAAATCTTAGGGATTTGGGGATAAGGAGAAGTCTATACCCTGGCTTTCATGAGCAATGCAACAGGCGATAACTGTGTTAGTAGACCCAGGAAGACATCTTATGGAGAAATAACAAGTAGCAAAATTCCAGGTGGGAAGGTATTATGGGACATAGAGTAGGAAAGAACCTTCCCTTGGGACTACTGCACTATAGGAGGCTTATCTCTGCCATGTGGGGGTCAGCTTGGGATGCTGCTGGTAGACCAATGAGAAATCAGGGTGAGTGAAGGCAAAAAGGGTGAAGCATTACTTTCCTCCATCTGTATTTCTGGGGCTCTCCAGTAATCCTGATGAGACACAATCGGTGACAACAGAGCAGTTAACTCTGAGAAGACTCATGACATGGAATCCCATGGCACATCACGGTGGCCCAACCACAGGAGGGAACACTGGCTCTGTAGGAAACCACCCATCTCTGGGCCACTTGCCAAGTAGGCAGATGCCAATACAATGAGCCACAGGTGGCTCAAGGATTTCAGGATTTGAACACTCATAAAAGAAAGTCCCTGCTCAGAAGTGATCAACAGAACCAGGACCTGACCACATGGCAGTACTGGACCAGCTGGGGTCAGCAGAGTCTGCAGGGCAGCTCCAGACACTCACCTCCTCTTGATGGTGAGCATGACACCCAGGAGAATGATGATGAACATGAGGAGGCCAGCGATCACACCAGCCATCTTCACGGTGTTGTCCACCTGCTTCTCTGGCTCCACAGTGTTAGAATTCTGAGTGGAGGCACCTTCAAAGGAAAAGAAGAAGAAAAATGTTGAAAAGGCTCATACGCATGACTAGACAATAATTATAATGACAACAGGTTCCATTTATGGAGTGCTGACTATGTGCCAGGCACTACACTGAGAGCATTACACACAGTGTCCCATCTAATCTTTTTGAGGATTAGTCCTTTGTGATGTTGGGATTATTATACCTTTTTTTTTTTTTTTTCAGAAGAAGAAATTGAAGTTCAGAGAAATGAAATGAGTGTTCCAAGGTTGCACAACAGCTAGACTGGGGCACCATTATCCTTCAGGGAGATCAAGTGGAGAGTTTTATCCCTCACACTGATTTGTCCGTAGAATCAAACCATGGATCTATAATTTGATTCTTGGGTTTGTGGAATTATCCCAAGCCCTATTTTATTCCTTCTGGTAAATGGTGAAAACAACAGCTTTGTGTTAAGGTAACACAATTAAAATCACTGGAACTTTAAAGGTAAAAACATAAAGATTTTGTTTTGTGCCTTAGATGAAACAAACGGTGTGGCAGAAATTTAGTGCATTGAAGGAACTGCCTGGGGCTCAGAAAATACACGTGACTGACTCCATTTCTGGAATTTAATGCTGATGCTACGTGCTCTGCCAGGTACTAACTTGTTGATTTCCTTCCAGGTAGCCAAAAAAATGCCTCTGCCTGGCCTCTTCAGGCAATGGACCAGGGATCAGAGGTCCCTTCTCATTCCGGACACCTCCATGAACACCTCAGGAGAGTGGCCCAGAGGTTACCAGCACCCTGAATGAATTCCTTCCTGCTGTTACTCATATTCCCAGCAGTGCCACGTTTGTGTGTGGCAGCCTAAATCCACAGAATCCTTCCCCTGACACACCCCTACTTTTCTGCCTCATCAGCACCAGCTCATTCTTCATCAGTGACTACATCTCCTCTGTTGGCCTGTGCCCCTGGGAGAGTTCTTTTCTCTTCACTAACTTCTAACTCCTTGTAACACTTTGCACACACCTCAATATATAGATATTAGTTATTTGTTTCTCCATCTGTCTCCTCCAGTGGTCTGCAAGCTCCTTGGGGGACAGATTATACCTCTTTTGTCTTTGTTTCCTCATGGTAGCACTGAGCCTGGCTTGTAATAGGTGTTCCCTTAATGTTTGTGATTGTTCAACGTTTAGCTGAAGGGATGACATCTCTGCCCACACACACTTGTTCTCATGGAACCAAATTGAATTTCTCCTTTTTCAGTCACGTGTTCACAGAACTCAGCTGAATTGAAGGGATGTTAATGCCCATAGCTACGATTCTGATTCCCCAAAGTCACTGATGTTTAAGAACAGCCCTCCGGCACAAGGATGCATCCCTTCTTCTTGGTTAAGAGTGTCAAGTGTTTTCCTGTATCAGGAGACATTCCCCAAACTGTCTTGTAACTGGGACAAGCTGGGTTTACGTAGTCCAGCCTTCCCAGTGGGAATGGACAGTCTCCAAGAACAGGGAGTGAGTGTTCTCATCTCTCTAATGCCAGAGTCTCACACAGGCCATCCTCCTCCTCCAGTTAACAGATGATTACTGGATGATATAAAGAGAAGTGGACAGCAGTTCTTTGCTTCATTCATTCATCCACTTGCTACTGAGCATCCATGTGCCAGCTGACGCTATCTCTGGGATGGGATGAGAGATCCTTCTCCCAGATGGACTCATGAACATGGAATTTTATTCGGTTTCCTTCACCAACAAAAGGCAAGACCAGCTCACCAAATCCCAGGCCTGCCCAAGCAAGCTCCACTTATCTACAGCCCAGAAAGTTTGTGAGGCAGTTAGCCAACCACCTCTTGGGCAGGCTAGTCTCCTATCCCAGAATGGGGGATGATTCCAAAGGAGCGCCCACATAGCCTCCATTTCCCAGTTTGGAGCCATGATTTCTGAGATATGGCTAGTCCACTGCATATCAAACATAAGGGAAACTGAACACCTCAGGTGACAATTTCCTCAATTGTGTCAGAACCTTTTTATTTGGATTTGGATTTGGAGGAAGGAAACTGGCTCTGGAGCATTCACTGCCATAGCTAAACTTTATTTAGTGCCTGCTCTGAGATCCTATTTTAGAGATCAGGGGTCTAAGGGCACAGGAGTCCTGGAGAGGATCCTATTACCTTAGGAACACTGTTACTGGCTTGGCTTAAAGAGATTCATACTTCATTCCTCCGATAAATAATCACAAGCACTCACGATATGCCAGGCATTCAGTGATACAGTGGTGAGCAAAACAGGCACAGTTCCTGCCTTCAAAGAACCTACCACGAGTGGTGGGTGGGGCTTGAGAGACAGAATTAATGAACGACGAATCAGTAACGGTAAACTTTCAAGTCTGTTAAGAATGAGAAAAGAGAGGCATGTGGCACTTGGAAAGCACATACGAGGGGAATGAATCACTAGCGGCAAGATGTGGCCAGTGGGGTGAGCTACAAGGGACGATGGGCTATAACCAGGTAAAGAACATAAGAGGAGCCTGTGAGAGCCGCAGAAGCAACAGCACTGGCTGAGGCTGTGTGATGAGGCAAGGAGTCTGGTGCATTCAAGAAATGAAAGAAACATAGTGTAACCTATGAGAAAGCATGGTGAGAGGGAAGCTGGAGAGCGCAACTGGGGCCTGTCCGCACAGGACATCAGAGGCCACAATGAGAGCTTTTGTTCTTCACCTTGAGAAACCGAAACCAGAGAGCCATTTAGGTGTTGTTCATGGAGCAATACTATGCTCAGATTTACTTTTCCAACAGATCATTCCAGCTTCAGTGTTGAGCCAAAGTGGCCTGAAGAGGCAAATTTGGAAACAGCGGCAGGCATCCAGGTGGGCTTAGGTGATGGTGGTGGAAACAGAATAAAAGAGATAATTACCTGAAATGCATATAAATCAAACCAAAACCTCTTGATGGGACGGATGCAGAGAATGAGGGAGAAAGATGTCAAAGATGCCCCAAGTCTTTGGTTTCCTTCTTTTTTTTTTTTTTTTTTTAAAGATTTGAGTGTGTGTGTGTGTGTGCACGCATGCATGCACATGTGTGTGCATGTGCACATGTGCATGCATGTGTAGGGGAGAGGCAGAGGGGGCGGGGGGAGAGTCCTCATCAGACTCCTTGCTGATTGTGGAGCCCAATGTGGGGTCGATCTCATGACCCTGAGATCACAACCTGAGATGAAACCAAGAGTTGGATGCTTGACCAACTGCACCACCCAGGTGCCCCAGGTCTTTGGTGTTCATAAGAAGGTGGATGATGGTGCTGTTTATGGGTCTGAGAAACAATAGGGTAAGTTTAGCTACAGAGAGAAAATGGGTGTGTTTGGAGCAATATGAGCTAGAGATACACTCTAGAAAAGGGGTGGTTAAAAACACAGGTCTGGAACTTTGGAAAGAGGTCTGAGCTGGAAGTAAAAGTGTAATATATGCACACAGACCATATCTAAAGGCTGAGGTTGATGGAGCCACCCAAGGAAAGAAAAAAAAGTGACAGGAGAAGGAAGATATGCCTGTAGAGGAGGCAGAGCAGGAGTGGCCAGATGGGTAAGAAAAGAACCCAGGAGAACTGAGCAACCTAGAGCTAAGAAAAGAGTGTTTCAAGAAGGAAAGAATAATGAACTGTGTCAAACACTGCTCCCAGGATGGAATCAAGATCCACAGTCAAGGGAAAGTGAAGGTCTTGGATCAGTGTTAGAAACCATTCCCCAAATAAGTCCCAAGATGTCCTACACTGAAGCACCTTCAGTGGTGACCATGAACCAATGATGGTTCAATCCAGAGAGGCTTTCTGAAAGACCAGAACCCAATGGTTTAGACAAATTCAATGAGTTCAGTCAACAAGCATCAGAGGTGAAATCACACACTCTGTACAGGAACGTTACAAGAAGGAAGCATGCTTGGCTGACCCAACCAGACTCCAGGAGCAGAGACATGAACATGGCCTGGGACATGGCCAATCCAACATCCACTGCAGCGCCCCTTCAAGGGCATTTGCTGTAGCCACTGTAGAATTGTTCAAAAAGGAAGTATGCCAACCATGTTGAAAGGGGGTATGGGAATAGAGGAGATGGCTCTGGGACTGACAGCCAGATAGCATTCCTGTGTGGTTCCTCCATCTGAGAATAAGAAAGGGATGGAGACCAAGCATGGGCTAGCCTTGCTCCTGGTTCAGAGTCAGAAGTATCCCCATGAGGCTTAGATCTAAGTGCACAATGGTGCAGATGGGACCCTGTGATAGGACTTACAGGGAAGCACATAAGGGTTGCCTTTTTTTTTTCTTAAATATTTTATTTATTTATTTAACCTAGAGAGAGATCACAAGTAGGCAGAGAGAAAGGCAGGGGCGGGGGGCGGAAAGCAGGCTCCCCACTGAGCAGAGAGCCTGATGTGGGGCTCAATCCCAGGACCCTGAGACCATGACCTGAGCCGAAGGCAGAGGCTTAACCCACTGAGCCACCCAGGCGCCTCAAGGGTTGCCTTTTGATGGGGCCTGCTAGCAATGCGATGGGCTGTCTCAGGTAAGCAGTGATAAACAGAAGCTCAATTACTATGATTTTTTTTTTAAACTCAATGGACTGTTGAGTTTTTTAAAAACTCAAATGGACTGATCCATTACTGGGTGCCAAGTAATGTGCCAAGCAATTTTAATTTTTGAGGTCATTTAATCATCACAAAACTCAGAAGATGCTAGTTTTGTTTTCCCTTTTATATAGATAAGAAAACTTCATGGAAGGGTTAAATGACCTGTCCAAGGCTATATAACTAGTGGGTTCCAGAGCAGGACTCTGTGTACAGGGTTCACCCTCTTATCACTATAATGAACTGTCCTTGATATAGTTGCAGTTAAGGAAATGCCAGGGCTGTGTCCACAAAGAAGGCTGGCCACGTGGCTCACTGACCAGAAATCCAAGGGAACTTTTCAGAGGTAGAACTGAGAGCCCTTAAGGAATATGGTAGCTGTGTTGCTTTTGCTCTAAGCCCATCCTTTTCATGAGAGTCAAAGTTAGTGCCATATCAGTCCCCAGTCTCTAAAAAGCCCTGTTTCTGGTTTTGGGTAACTTCTATCTGCTAACCAGGGATGGGGATGGGAGTCTGCTGAGAGAAGAGGGAGGGACTTGGATATTCTCTTCATTTCTGTCCTCCATTGGGAGCCAGCCTGAGAACAGTCCACATAAATCAGAACTGGCAGCTAAGCACCAGGTGGTAAATTCATCCAATTGGAGGAACTTCAAGGCTCTACATGAGTCTCCAGTGTGATGTAGTCATCAAAAACAATCTTGTGAGCTCAGCCTGTACTAACAGGAGACTACTGTCTCTGACATGAGGCTTCATGCTCAACCTTCGTGCTCAACCCGGACCAGCTGCACCCTTTCACCTCTGAGCACTCCCAACGCTGAGCCAGTCCTCTTAGAGCAGCTGCTGCCACCCCTGATCTCTGTCCACGAAATTTAGGATGGCTTAGAATCCAGATCCCTCTTGGCTCCAGCTCAGAGTTCACATCTGGCTTTCAGTGGACTACCTACTCACTGCTGCATCTGGAAACCTGGGCCCAAAGGAGAGCTCTTGGTCTCATGAAGTCTTCCGTCTCCCACAATATCTTCTCCATACAAAGGACCGAGTCACTACATTTTACTTTCCTACTGCCTCTTCCCATGTTTCCAAGCAACCATCCCAGGTTATATCCCTCAAGGACTCCTGCTATCCAACGAGGGCAATTAGGTTTGCTTAACACTGCACTAGTCAGACCACTCTGGAGAGGCTTATCCAATTGACTCTAGCATCTGAAAGGCGCTTCCAGGGTAAAGACAGGCCAAGAGCCTTACCACTCAAAGTGTGGTCTGAAGACCAGAAGCATCAGCATTGCCTGGGATCTTATTACAAAGGCAGAATCTCGGGCCCCATCCCAGATCTAATGAGTCAGCACCTGCATGTTAACAAGGTCTGGTTGTGAATCAGGTGCACACTGCAATTCAGAGATCACTGACTTTGGAAGAATGGCAGTCAGGTCAGGACTTTTCAGCCTAGAGAATGGAAGATGCAGATGAAACTTGGTTCTTGTCTTCGAAAAGCTGAAAGGCCACTGCAGAAGATGGAATAGACTGGTCCCTTCAATTTTAAAGACTGGAGTTAATATCAATGGGTAGAGTGACAGGGGCAGATTAGGGACCAACACAAGGAAAGGTTTTTATGTGGAAGCACTATTCAGCAGAGGCTCAAGTCCAGCCCCCGTAGGCAGCATTATGATACAGAGAGGAGCATGAATGCAGTCATGGTTCCCAAGTCCTGTTCCAGAGTTGGCCTTACTTTTTACCTGCCCACTTTGTGTCCACCTGTTCTTACCTCTTGGGCTTCCTGGATCCTTCACCAAGCCCAATCCCTGTGATGGGATACTGACCTCTCTTCTTTGCTTATTGACACTGCTTCCCACCTCAGCTCAGCATCCCTTGATTCCAGTGATACCCATGCTCAGGGTGAGAGACATTCTCCTTAGAGATATGGGACTCCCATGCGGTCTACCTCCAAATCCCCGAGTCACCCACAAAGGCAGGAGAATGTGTCACCAATAATGAAAGACACTATGTGGAAACTTGGTGTTTTCCCTTCATGCAGAAGGACTACATGATTTCTTATACACCTTTGGAAGCCGAGATTCTATGGTTTTACGAGATCGATCAAAAGCAATGGGTTAAAGACCAGAAAAACATGAGTTTACGTCCAGACTCCATAACTAACCGGTTGTGTGACCTTGATCAAAGTGATTAACCACCAGGTGATTTGATATCCTCATTTGTAAAAGAGTGAGTAAATGCCAAGTTCACAGGAATTTTCTAAGGATCAAATGTAATAACAGAAATAAAAATGTTTGATGAACTCTGAGGAACTGCTCACACATGTGATATAGTGATGGCATGGCCCTGGAGCTGGGTCCAGGGTGGTAGCAGGAGTTTCCTGTGTCTATTAACTGTGGGTGTGCTGTGGGTGCTGGGGCCATACTTCCTTGCACTCTGCTGCCTGAGTTCATTTGATCCTTAGGATGAAGGCAGGCAGAGCCCCTGGAATGATTCACTTCACTTTCATCCAATAGGCGAGGCCTGTATCAGGCTTACATCTGGATGACTTAATGGCAGCAATAACAAAATTTGGCAACAAGGGATTAATGATTCATTCTCAAAGTGCTCTCACTGGCTACAGGCCCAATTCCATAGCTTTACTTCAGAGGATTTCCCTGTGAAGATTTGGAGCAAAAATAGAGGTCTCAGATAAAGAACATCTAATTGCAACTGATAAAACCAAGGACATCCCAGGGGATGCATAACCCATGCTTGTGATCATTGCTGATGGTAAAAAAAAGGAAGTTGGCTCTTGGGAACATCATTCCTAAAAGCTGCAATCTTTAAAACACACAGTCCCCTCTTAGCTATCCAAGGACGTATTATCCCCCAATCTTACTGTGCTAGCAGTTTACCCCGTCTCCTTAATGACTTCTTTCCTCGAAGAGTTTCTCTGTCTTTACTCTGGCTTTGCATGCATCTGGTACCCAGCAGAGAAAACCTTTCAAACTCTGACTTGGGAGCTGGTACCTCTATGCCAGTGAAGGTTTTAAGGATTGCAGATATCTCTGATTATGGGGCAATGGGTTGCCAAGAGGAGACAACAGGGAAAAGATAAGGAAGCTGGGCAAACTTCTGGCTCTTCTGAAGTCAGGTATGCACCATATCCATTCTTGACTTTGCTGGAAGCGAATTCTTAGAATGGTGGGCTATTTTTAAAATGGAATTTAAGTCCAAGATCAGGAATAAAAGTTGGTAGGAAAGCATCTGGATACTTCATTAGATTCAAGCCTCCAGACTTTACAAATTGCATCCCAAGGCATTGAGAGCATTTGTAATTGTGATCATGAACTACTTTGGCAGTCTTTGAGGATTGAAATTGTAGCAAACAGGAGGGGTGCGAGAAGCCTGGGGAGAAACAAATGCTGTTGTTGATTTTTTTTTAAAGATTTTATTTATTTATTTGACAGACAGAGATCACAAGTAGGCAGAGAGGCAGGTAGAGAGAGAGGAAGGGAAGCAGGCTCCCTGCTGAGCAGAGAGCCCGATGCGGGACTCGATCCCAGGACCCTGGGATCATGACCTGAGCTGAAGGCAGCGGCTTAACCCACTGAGCCACCCAGGCGCCCTGATTTTTTTTTTTTTTTTTAATGGAAAAATGTGGATTCCAGATATTTTGCAAGAGTAAGTGTGATGTTGATATAGGGGGAAAAAACCATATAGACTGGATGATTAAATCAGAATTTTTCCCTTACTGTTTACTAAAGGAAGGAATAATCACTAGAAATCAGCACAGGCTCTGCATCCGTCAGCATCCAACCAGGAAAAGGGAAACCACTCCAAACATGTAAAATGGAGCAAATTTGCTAGAGAATGGATACACAGGCATCAGGAGAGGATGGATGAGGCGGCCCAGATGGTACTGACACCAAAAGCCATTACCCAGCTTAGACTGGAGAGACAAAAGGATGTGGTGGTCCTCATCAGAGCCCAGAGGTCAGGATTACCCAAAAGAAGTTGGAAGTCTGGTAGACCTCAGGGAGAAATGGAGTTATGGAAGGTACACAGCCATTGTCCAAGAAGGTGCCTGAGGCCAACAGGAAGAAGGCTTCTCCTCCTTCTTATTGTACAATTAATGTCTCCTCTTGGCCAAACCTACAGGCCAGTTGACATGGGGCCCAGGAAACACAGCCTGCACATCTCAGCCAGCAAAGGAAGAGCAAAGGAGGGATGTGAGGCCAAACGGGCGAAGGGCCACTGAGGGTAACCTATGAACAAGTGATGGTGTTCACCCCATTGCCACTTTTGAGAGGTGTCTGGGCTTGTCAATCGGGAGGAAGGCCCAGGACTGTGTGTTAATTTCAGCCAGAGTCAAGGCCAAGGCAGAGACCTTGTGGCTAGCTTTCAGGAAAGGTAAGTGTTAAACTGGGTCATTCAGCAGGTAATGCTTACTGGTATTTTGATCTAGAATGAGCCAGGTTAAGCAGTCTTTGTCTATATGCCTATCCCTGCTGTATCATGCAGCTCCATTCCATAAACGCTTTTCTTGAAGATTATCTCCCCTTATGCCCTCTTGCCAACATATCATATTCTAGTATCGAAGGGATTGATGAACATGTCATGTGAATCTTGTTATATGGGCCAAATTATACAGACTTTGCTCAAATGATATTTAAACTTGACCTTTTAAACTTAAGTTCCCTCATCCTTTTTCACTTTCCTTGTATATCAACCACCATCTCTAAGCCCTTAACACATTGAGTTCAGTTTTATTATTAATCTCTGGGCTTTCCCTATAATTCTTTTCTTGATATTTAGGCACCACAGCATCCCGTATAACTACACAGGGAGACAAGCCTTGCTCAAGTTTAAGTAACTGTTGTCTCCTTTACTCCTAATACTCTTTCTCTGTTCCCACGATGACTAATTTTTTAAAATTTCCAACTACCTCCCCCACACCTGGGAACAGTGCCTCCCTCACTAGGTCTCGTTGACTATGGAGTGCTCGAGAAAGATTATTCCATCATTCTTCTAAGTGACATCACCTAGGATGTTTCGCAAGTAATAAATAAGTTGCCTCAATTCATCATATGACAGTAATTGCTTTTAGCCAAGATTTAACTCAGAGTCAATGTCAAGGAGCTGGAAAACACTACAGAGACACAGGTTTTTCAAAGATAGCTCTACCCTTGCTGGAGAAAAACCATTTAATAAGTACTGAGTTAAGTGTAAAGAAGATACAGATTTCTAATATCCTGGCCTCCCTCAATATCACCCAGCTGGTCCTAAGAGGTTGGAATTGACTTCATCACAACCCATACAGCTAAAACTGCTAAATACTGCTGACACAGATTGTCCTCTTTTTCAGCCTTAAATGGAGGTTAGCACCCCATGAGAGGGGAATAGCTTTAATTGATTGTTTGAAAGCACTTCGGCCACTCAAATAAATTGTTCCTCAAGTGCTGATTCTGCTTGGTCCTCAGCATCTCCTGCATCTGTTTCCAGGTAGATCCTGCTTTACACAGCAAACGCTCTGTGTAGGTCAAATTCTAATTCAGTTGTGTTACATACAGTAGGAAAGCTATGTAAGACCCCCATGGCGAACCTCTCCTGGGTGCAAGAAAACTCCTTTATTGGAAATTGTTTTTTTTAATGCATTCAGAATTCAGCATTATAGACTTATTTAAGAGGAGTCATGCCCGACCAATGTCGGGCCTTGTCATTACTGATGCATCCCTGGGAAAGTATGCCCTTTCAAAGACTTCACCACTGGTGGGCCGAGAATTCCTTTACACTTCCATAGCTCCAACTGCTCCTTCTTGTGCCCAGAAGCCCAGAGTGCCAGGACTTACGAGAGTAGGACCATGAGCTATGGTTAGAGTTGGGTACACTTTGAAGACTGCTTTAAGAGTCAGATCATAGTTAAGGTTAAAGAGCAGGATGTGGCTGAGGTAGGGGTCACATCTAAAGGAGGGAGCAGGAGCTGGCCTGTGGTTGGAGTTTAGGAGTGGTCTGATGGTCAGTCTGCACCCATTCATGGTGAAGAGGCAACCTATGCCTAGAGTTGTGTTTGGACTTTGGCCAGTAATAATACTTAGCCCATGGAATGGACTGGACAACGCTAAGTGACCTCCAAATGGATTACACCCCTTACCTTGACCTCATTAGCACCCACTCAACTCTAGGCCACAGAGGAAAAGTCCTGGACATCACCTGATGAGAGGTGCTAGGACTTAACACTGATGGTGAGGACAGCAAGGCGCTGGGCATGCAAGGTAATTCAGAGACAATCCTGCTGTCTGGGAGCTCACTACTTGGTGGGAGAGAGAAGTGTGCGAGCCAAAAATCAAAGCTAATACAAGTGTGTACAGGGAGGGGCACGCAGGACTGCTTAGGCAAAACTTAACTACAAACTTGGTTTTCACATGTCATCAGTGGTATGGGACATGTCATGGGTATCCCTGAGACCGCCCAGTGACCTCCTTTCTCCCCTCCCTACCCTGGCTCCCTAGAGTCCAGGCAAGGCCAGCCCTGCCAACAGGGATGAAGAGGCTGAGTCAGCTCAATGCCAACAGGACTGGCTCCCCGAGTATAAAAATCTGTGCACTGAGCCTGAGCACAGGGGGCTCAAAGCTGCTTAGCCACGGCAGAGAGCGGCATTCACGGCCTGTGATGGGGATTAAAGGTTTATTCTGAAGAGAAGATGGAAGAGAGAACACCCACTCTTTCGTATGCCCTGTGGCCAAGGAGACCGTCCCATTAGACTTTCCAGGCAGCCAGTATGAGGTGGCACAGACAGTGTGAGGGAGAGTGTGGACACCCTGAACAGACTGTATTCTTCCTGTGGAACGAGGGAAGCCTTCTCATGAGCAGTCAACAGCCATGTGTCCCAAAGCCCATTGGGATGGCAGACAGGTCACATAACACCAGGATGCCAAGAACAGGTTACCACAGCCTGGTTGGTGAGGCAGAGGCCAAGGCCAGGATGTGACAAGTAACAGATGCTAGGACTGTTCATAAGCAGGAAGCAGAACCCAAAAGAGGAAGGTCAGAGCCTAGCTGTGAGCCAAATGCAGAAAACAGTCCACGAGGAGACCTCACAGTGTGGGCTCAAGAAACCCTCTGGGAGGGAGGACAGCTTTTGGTCTTGGTATCACTGAGGTCTCTCCACTCCACTGTAATGGTACAGCCTTGAGGGTGGACTCCTGCCCACGGCCCAGGGCTCTGGATCCCCATGTTTCCAAGTGTATTAGTTTTGTAGGGCTGTCATCCCAAATTACCACCATTTGAGTGGCTTAAAGCAACAGAAATGCTAAGTGCAGAGCCCAACGTGGGGCTTGATCTCACAACCCTGAACCAAAACCAAGAGTCAGATGCTTAACCAATCGAGCCACCCAGGCACCCCAATGTTTCCTTCTGATAAGGACCTCAGTCTCACTGGATTACAGCCTGCCCCATGATTCATCTTAACTAATTACATCTCCAAAGACCCTCTTTCCAAATAAGATCACACTAACAGGAACTGGGGGTTAGGATTTCCACCCATCTTTTGGGGAAAGACATTGGACCCATTAACAGCAGGCTAAGCTCAGCTAAGCAATCTGGGAATGGGCTGTGGACGGAGGGAGGTCTTAGCATTTCACCAAGTAAAATGCAATCACTGATAAAGGTTAGGATCAATCACACCATATATGGGAAGAGGATGGGACACTCCTGCTCGGTCATGAACTGAGCAGCAACAGGGGCTTCCAGAAGGCCGGAATGTCCTGGCTTTATTTGTCTGTCTAGCTTAAGGTGCACCAGATCAAGGTGTCCCCAAGGACATAATTCCTCAGAATTATAATTCCTCAGAGACATAATTCGGTTCTTTCCCACCGCCTCTGGTGAATCTGATCCCTTAAGGAGTGATCACATTACCTGACCCAAAGGGGTAGGAATTTGGAGGAGAGGCAAAGATCTACCCAGCCTGGGTAGCCTTGTCCAGATCTTGCCTCTGGAATATAGTGCTTGCGGTGAGCATCTGAGTCTGGAAAGGAAAAGAGGCACGGGAGGGAACAAGAAATCTATAGGAAGGATTAGTGGAAGCACAGGCAGGATCAGAGGGAATGGCTGATAAACACGCAGCACGGCATTCAGATTAGTGCAATGAAATTGAGCTTGGGTAATAAAACCAGCAGCGGGAATAGCATCGATTGTTGAGATTCCAGGCAAATCCACCGTGAACATGTTTTCTTTCTTCTAGCCTTTGCCCCTTGGCTTTTGAAAGCAGAAACACTGAATCACTGTGTTCTGTACTAAAAGCTGATCTACACTCCTCCCCAAAGGATGGATGCAAAAGCAGCTCTGTGTCAGGAGAGATGACCGAGGGCAGAAGCAGGGTCCAAAACGTTTGTAGCCATGGCCGTTGCCTGCAGGGGCAGGCTCGGAGTTCTGAGACACAGACCAGAGTTTCTGCCTACAAGCCTGACTGCCCCTGGACCAACACTAGGGGAGCCCAGGAGAGCCTATGTGGGGCCAAACCAGCAGACTTTGGGGACCTCCATTCAGAAACTCCAGGGAATCAGTCCTTAAGAAGCTTGGCAGGTGGGGCCGCACAGAGTTCAAATTCTGGGTTGAAAACCAGTACTCAGTGACTCACCATCAGCCTAACCAAATGGAAGAAGGTGAGCCAGGGGACGTGTTGGGACCTTCATGGGTGGAGGCAGAGGGTGTTGGGGGGGGGAAGCACCCTATGCTTGGCACATGCTCTATGAGCATTAATCATCCACTCACCTGTAAGTCCACTCATGCATGGGGTCAGGTGAATGACCATTATAAATGTGACGGGCATGGACTAAGACGTGACACAGAGCAAACAGCTCCAAGATGGTATGCTTGGGACATGAACGTGGCCATGTTGGAGGGGCTCCCTCACTCAGGGCTGAATCAGGGGGTCCTCTGTGCACACTGGCCTGGCCAGTTGAGCATCTCCTCTCAGTGCAGCCTTAGACAGTGGGTGGGTGGGGGGGGTCAGGGACAGTTTTGTCTGGACTTGATCTTAGGGGGTAAGGGAGACCCCAGAGGGAGAGCATCCCAGCAAAGGGAGGGAGTGCGAGAAGGCAGGTACTGCTAAGATAATCAGGGTGAACAGGGCACAGGACGCCAAGGAGGGAAGAGGTCGGGAGAGCAACTAGAGAGTGAGGGTCTTTGATGGAGGCTGATTCTCCCAAAGCACAGGGGAGCCTGGAGGCATTTCCATCAGGAGAGATACTTACTGCTGGACCGTCACTCAGGTTCAGGGAAGCATACATGGGAAGAGCACCAGTCTGGAATTTGGACACTAATCTGAGCAAGATGTAATGGATCTTGGACATGAGAAGCAGCAACGAGGAAAGGAGAGATCCAGGAGAGATTCTGGAGGCAGTGTTGGTCCCATGTGGTACCAAAGAGGAGCAAGGATGGCCCTGGGATTCTGAATCTGAATGTAATGGCAGTTTGCATAAAGCCCGGAGACTGGTTTCTCCTTGGTCAAAGGAGAATAACCCAAGACAGAAAAAGGTATAGTGAAGACCTCAGTCATGTATGATGCTTGTTTTGTAGGCAACAGAAACATTCACCTGCTCTAGGGACACCCCACGGGGCAGCAGCATGCCAGAAAAATGCCTTCCTCTTCTGCACCAAGGCTGCTGATTCAGCAGGGAGATTGGATGCAGAAGCTGGCAGCCAGAATGGTCCCAGAGCCTTGTGCCCATCAGGTCATGAGCATCTATTGTAAGACTGCTGACAAAGATGGCATTCTGGTGTGCTTGATCGAGTACTGCGCTCCCTCCGTGCTCTGCCTGCAGCCATGCCGACAGCCAAACGGAGGGAAGAACTGTGTCGGCCTGGATCCTGAATGTCACCTTCCTCTCTGACCTCCAGCTGCAGTCCCTGCCCCTCACCTGCACACAGCCCTGACCTGAGCCTCGGGACCAGTGAGGCCTGGGTCAAGGGGAACTGGAGGATGCCCAGGAGGAAGGCTCAGGGACCTCAGCATCGTGTAGCCTCGACTCATTGTCCTGCTCTTGCCTTGGCCATCACAGCAGCTGGGTTGCCATGCAACTGGGTCCAGCCTCCCACTTAATATCCTAACTCCCTAAGGAGCCCCTAAATTTATGAACCCTGCTTGACATTTTAGGCTGAGGCTCTGACGGGCTCTTAACTCTTACCCCCCACCCCCCACGTTTCTCGGGAAGCACAGTTCCGGTCCAGCCACCTGCCTGAATTTCACCACAGTTGCCTGCTCCCCACCCCTCCTGTCTGGATCTCAATTTCCTCATCTGTAAAATGGGTTTAGGATAATAATAATAGCAAGAGCAGAAATCCAAGTACTTAATGCTTATTTTTCTCCCTTATTCTTCTTAACAACTAATTATTATTAATATCTCCATTTTGCTGATAACGAAATGGGACAGCTTACATAACCTCTCTGTGGCTCTAAGTCCCGCTGCTAGTCATGATGTGACTTTTGAGGCATAGTGCTGAACCCCTCTGCTCTGGTATTTCCTGGTTCTTGGCACATAATAGGTACTCACTAATGTGGACCCTGGGCTTAGAACATGCTGGGTAGGAGTGCAGACTGTCCAGAGAAATTTATCATCCCTGAGCTTTGTGATTTCCAATGATCAGAGCCTCAGTTTCCACCTCCATAAATAAGAATGCTAACAGCACCCTACGGGTGAAGTACACTAATAATGGGAAGCCCTTTGCACGAGCACAGCATGTAGGAAATCTGTAACATGTCTTAGCTGTTCTAGTATTCTTTTCCTCAGCTTGCTAGATATCCCTGATGCTACTATTCCCCAGAGCTGCCACCTCTCTCCAGCCAGCCTGGCAGGCTGTGTCCCCCACTGTGGGTCTTCCTTCCCCTTCTCTCCACCTAGCACAGTCCCATCATGGGGGGTGCTTGGGTTTCAGCCTTTTCCAGAGCACTACATCTGGTTTTACTGCTTCTAGCTCCTGTTCTCACACCATCTGTCCTCCTTTGCCAGGGGGCATAGCCTCCCTGAGAGGGTCGCTGAGACCCTGGGGTGTCTGAGGCTGCGGAGGCCACCAGGCACCATACTGAGCCCTCAGGAGACTGCCGTGCTGCTTCCCCATCTGCTCTGGGCCGACACAATTTTATTGCAAAGGCTCAAACTCTACCTGGGTCCAGAATTTATAAGCCATCCCTGGGCAAGTTGCTTTAGAGGCAAAGCAGTCTCCGAGAGTGTTTTATGGCCTGAATTCTGCTACTGCAGCAAGGCTCTGATTTTAAAAACTGCCAGGAAAATAACAACAGAGAGTTTCCCCGTGATGTGGAGAGGAAAGAAAGGAATGACAGAGGGGAGGTCCACTTGATACCCTCTCCAGCAGGAGCTGGGTCAGAAACGCATCCCTTCCCTCTGACGACCCTTGCCACCAGTGAGCCTGGTCAGTCTGGGACTCATCCACATTATCTCACAGATAGGACCTGGGCTCAGAAAGGCTGTGTGATGTGCCCAAGTCCCCCAGTTTTAAGGAATGGAGTTTGGGCTCCATATGAGGGCTTGGCCCAAAGCCCTTCTTGTGGAGAATTGACAATGGGGACTGGGCACAGTCAAGGTGGTGAATCTGGGTCTGGCAGGGGTTCAACTCAAGAGCATGGCTGACCATTAGTGCATCCTCTCCAGCCTCCAGTTGGACCCAGGGTCCCACACTGCTGCCTGGAGGCCTGGCTGAGTTACTACCGGAGCCAGAGAAGGGGTAACTTCTGCAGCGGTGGGTCCATGGGGTCCCAAGACCTTCAGGTGAAATGTTAGTTTGGCACTTGTCCACCACAGCCACAAGTCATCCCACTACAAAAACAAACAAACAAACAAACAAACAAAAAACCACCTAACCCTGGCCATGAGACCTTATTTTTGCAAGGCAAGAATCCCCAGCCTTCACCCTCATACCCACTAATGACAACCAAATACACTTCCAGACATACCAAATGTCCGTGTGTGTGTGTGTGTGTGTGTGTGTGTGTGTGTGTAAGTCAAACAAAGGAACTGAACATTTACTGAGTCATGTCTCCGTGCATATACACTTCTGTTCACTAGTTAGGCACAAAGATGGTAAAAAAAATTTTTTTGCCTCTAGATCTGTGCTGTCCAACATGGTAGCCACTAAGCCACATGTGGTCACTGAGCACCTGAAATGTGGCTAGAGTGACTGAGGAAGCGAGTTTTAAAATTTATTTTATGATTTATTTTAATGAATTTAAATTTAAAAACTAGTATGAAGTATGTTTACTTATTAAACATAATGTTTACCTTTTTAAGGCTATATTTCATTTTAACTGTTTAAAATCTAGCGTCTGAACTGAGATGTGCTGTAAATGGAAAATGTATACCAGATTGCAAAGATTTAGTGCAAAAAAAATGTAAAATACCTTTCATTAGTAATTTGAAAATACAGATTGTGTGTTAAAATGGTAACACTTTATAGGCACTGGGTTAAATAATATCTATTAAAATTAATTTCATCTGTTATTTTTTTCTTTTTTAATGTGACTCTAAAAAACATAAAATTGTAGGGGTGCCTGGGCGGCTCAGTTGGTTAAGTGTTTGTCTTTGGCTCAGGTCATGATCTCAGGGTCCTGGGATCAAGCCCTGCATCGGGCTCCCTGCTCAGTGGGAGCCTGCTTCTCCCTCTCCCTCTGCCTGCCGCTCCCCCTGCTTGTGCTCTCTCGTTCTCTCTCTTGCTCTCTCAAATAAATAACTAAATAAGATCTTTTTTAAAAATGTAAACTTCTATACATAGTCCCAGTTCTATTTTTATTGAACGGGGCAGCTCTGGAGGATTTCCACAAGGGGAGCTATTGCCCCTCAGGGACCCTGCGGACTGTCTGGAGATAGAGTTGGTTGTTATAATTGAGGGATGAAGTGCTACTGGCATCTAGTGGGTAGAAGCCAGACGTGCTGCTAAGCATCCTGCCAGGCACAGGACAGCCCCCCCACGACAGACAAGCATCCATCCCTAAACGCCCCTCATGCCGAGGTTGAGGAGCCCAGCCCCTGAGCACAGCCAGGATGTCACAGACCTGCAGAGCTAGCTGGAGTTAGCTGAGCAAAGAGGTTAAGGCTGTCACCATACCCAGTTCTCATGATTAACTACGGCCAGGGGTGCCACGGTCCCCACTCCAGAAGAGAAGGAAGCCCAGAGAGGAGAAATCACTTGCCCACTATCCCAAGGCCAGAAGGTGGCAGGGCTGAGAGCTGAATACAGCCTCTGTTCCCAATGCCAGCCTCTTCCCTGCTACACGATGTGGTTCCACGGTTCTCCGGCCTGTTGCCAACCCGAAAAGAGGCTTCCTGAGCTTCTGGTCTACCGCCCCCATCCCGCACAGCCGGCAGTTATGATTTCCACCGGCCCTTCCCACCGGCCCTTCTTGCTACCAGAGGATGAGCACGAGCAAACACCCCGTCTGAAAGGGACATTCTGCTCCGAGAGAAACACTCGCAGGCCCCTCACCCATCAAATAGGGCCGAGAAACAAACGGAACACGATGAAATCAACCTGTCAGAGGAGGAACATTCAGACACCTCAGAGGCAAGAGGAAAGAACAAATGTGCCCGAAAAGGAATTGGCTCCGTTTAAAGAAAACATTATCAGACCACTCGACTTGAAGAGATGCCAGAGAACAATGGCCCAGCGGAAACGGAACTCCCACACGGGCTCCGGGGACACGCGGTATCTCACTAGAGTGGGTGTGCGCACGGTGGTGAGAGTCCCTCTCCCCTCACCATGACCACGCTTCCGCGTGTGACTCCCTACCTCCCCGGGGGTGAGGGCGAGGCTGGTGGGCCTGTGATGGGGGATGACAGGGGACTGACATTTCCTGAAGGCCTACTACGTGTGGCTGTCGAGCAGGGCAGTCTCTAGGGCCACCTAACAGTGATCTGTAACAGGACCCAAAAGTGTGACAATGAGATTTACAGGTGGTAAAAGGCTACGCAGCTTGCTTAAGGCCATCTAGGTGGGGAGGGATTATGATGACGTTCCTGGAGCGTTGGCAGGGGCGTGCTGAGCTATGGGGGTTGGGGGCAGGGACAGCTGGGCTGCAGTGAATGCTGTTGACTCACCCAGTATCTCCTTTCCCAGACTGGTACACCAGGCGTCCAGTAGCTGTGGGTTCTGGCTGCTAAAGGCTCACACATGCCTCCTTCCCGGCAGAAGGACCGTAAGGCAAAGGCGAGTGGCCTCCCCAGGGGCCTGTGCACTCCCATGAGAGCCCGCAGCCAATGGCCGGCTGGCACTGTGGCACAACTGCTGGCCCCTTGGCTTCAAGGTGAGGTTTCTGAGGGCTCAAGCTGCCACAGGCCTCCACATCCTGCCCTATCCTGCCTCCCTGACTTTCTCTCCTGAGAATTCTCTTCAATGGGTCATTTGCACAGGAATCCCTATCTCGGGCTCCGGGTCTACAGAAACCAACCGAAGACATTCACTAGCAGTCATATTTCTGACTTTGGGGAAGAGGGTGGACAGAAGTGGACCATGAGGTACCAAATGGCCAGACTCCTGTCATCCCTGCCGGCCATACCCCCTCTCCCGCCATGACAAACTGGCCAGTCAGAGACTGGTAGAAAGGAGGCCACTGTCTAAGCAACCACTCTTGAGACAGGCATCAGGTAAAGATCTGAAATCACCAAGGACTTCCACTAACAAGAAAGGGCCCTAGAGTCGCACCTTTAGGGCAGTGGGGTCTCTTTGGTCTGTAGGACCTGCCATAGGCATCAGCCTCTGACACAGGTGGGCTCTGCATCCCAGTCTTTGAAGAGAGGCAGATGCTGATGGGAAATGTGGTCAAACTATACAGCATGTTTGAGGAAAGAGCCTGATATCCTTCACACAAATACCTCCCCTAGGCTGGGCACTCTTACTCCAGCCCTTCCACACTCATTATCTTGTGTAGTCTCGGAGTATAACTCCAGAAGACTCTGCACGTGCAGATTCTAGAAGCAAATGGTGCCCCCTTAGAGGCAGCCGTTATGATTCCCACTGAACACGCAGGAGAGGTGGGGACCATCACATTTAAAGGGCTTGTCCAGCACACAGGGGAGGCCTGGGATCACAGCTAGATCCAGTCCCATTCTAAGCACAGACACAGAAGGTCCACTTCCCCAAACTTAGACCACGGCTGAGCTGTCACTTCTGTGGACACACACTCTGAGCTCCGAGTATGTGTGTGTTTAAACACCACACACCTCTCCTTTGTAGCCCCCCTCACAGTTATCGTTGTGCATTGATTAGGGTGGCTTTCTCCCTTCCCAGAAAGGCATAGGAACAGGTCTTCTTTTCCTCATCACTGCATCCCTCCATGCCTAGAACAGTGCCTGGCACATAGTAGGTACTTAGTAAGCATCAGTGGAATGGATGAGTGGGTAGCTGTATGGATGAAGGGAGGGATAGAGAGGTGGGTGGGTGGGTGAAGGGGTGGGTGGGTGGCTGGAAGAGTAAACGGGTGGACAGGTGGGCGGCGTGGAGGGACTGCCAGTTCCTCTCTGGTGCACCTGGCCTGAAGGACGCCCTGAGCATGGGCCATGCTCAATTCCCTCCCACCCGCCCGGGGCTCTGGTGGTCACCTGTGGTGAGGAGGCAGAGTGGAGTCCCCGGGGTCACCTGGGCGCTGCCCATTGGTGCTGACCACAAGGAAGCCAGTCCCCAGGCAGCATGCAGAAGAGAAGGAGAGAAAGAAACACACATGAAAACAAGCGGCATGGTGAACAAGACTACAGTTCTTGTGGCTCTGAAGAGCTCACGCTAAACAGCAAAAGAACATCGCGATCTAACAAAACAAGGCTGCAATCGATTTTTAAAAATGAAACGAGGGTAAGAGTCAGCATTTATCAAGCACCCACGACATGCCAGGTACTCTGCTAGGTATCTCACATACAATGTTTCTAAGACTGAGAGCAACCCGGAAAAGTCAGTATTATTATAAATGAGCCCCATCATCTTTCCACGCCCCGTCTTCTCTCCTGCTCTGCTTTCTTAGTAAATGGTGGCCCCACCCACGTAGCGGCTCCATGGAGGAATCCAGGAGTCATCCTTTGCCTCTCCTTTTTACTGACCTCCCACGTCTAAACCCTCAGCATGCCTCAGTAAGTCTTCTCCAGGAAGGCTCTTGAAGCCTCCCTCTTCTCTCCAATCTCATTTCCACTTGGTTCAAGCCACCCGCACGCTTCACTGGGGAGCACTCAAAATACCACCTTCCTTGCTGGTCTTCCTGCCTCCGGTCTTGCTCCCTTTCAATCCACCCTCCACCCTACGGCTAAAAGGCATCAGTAAGGGAAACCTCAGAGCCCCTTCCCCAGCTCAGACCCTCGGTGATGAGATCCTTGCCTGTCCCTCCACACTCTCTGCCCCAAGGACAACGAAGTCCACTCCATCATCAACAGCCCGCTACATTCTTGTCTGTAGACCTTACCCGGGCTCATCACCTTGTGAAGAATACACTCCCTTCCTACCCCTTTACCCGACTAGCAACCACTCACCCTTCAGGAATCAGTTGGAGCTCCTTTCTTGGGAGTCTCTGGTGTCTCACCGTGTATGGGACAGATACCCCACTCTGTCTTCCCATAACACCCCAATCTTCCTTTCTCACAGCAATAACCCCACCCTGTTCTTAGTGGCCACCTTTGCCTTAACTCTGTGAGCTCCTTGAAGGAAGTCACCCCGTTTCATTTACTAAGCGCTCCTGTGATCTTGTCTTGTACCTGGCATGTAGTAGGGACTCTGGGAATATTTGTTGAACAAATGAATGAACAGGTGAAGAAATGAATCAGAGCATGGATATAACTTGCTCAAGGTCACAGAACTAGTAACGGGCAGAGGCAGTATTTAAATCCTGGTTTGCATGAGGAATGCTCCTGGGCCTTTGAAACTGACTACTTGTCTCTGTAAAGAAAATTATATAAAGGGCAGGAAGGTGTCTAATGCTTGGTGAAAGCCTACATGTTCCTCTAGTGATTCATCAACAAAACTGTATAAAGCCCTTACACAAAATGAGGAGAGAGGTAGGGCACTCCAGACCAACTGATAAACAGGAAGTACATCATTTCAAAAAAAAAAAATCACATAAATAGCAAGCTTAAGCAAGGTCACGATATACTATAAAACATAACTGCCAGTCAATTGTCATCATAATATTCCTCCCCTTAACGGTATGGGAAGCGTCACCATTTTCAAAGTACATGCTAAGTCAGAGGTCAGTGAACTGTGGCTTGTGGGTCAAATCTGGGTTCTCAGAGTTTTCTGCATGGCCATGAGTTAGGAATGGTTTTTACACTTGTAAATGGGGTGTTTGCTATTTGACCTTACTTTAAAAAAATTTTATTTGTTATTTTAAAATTTTTTATTTAAATTCAATTTTTTTAACTTATAGAATATTATTAGTTTCAGGGGCAGAATTTAGTGATTCATCAGTTGGGGGAAATAAAACCAAAAAGAAGAGTAATATTTTATGACACATGAAGATTATATAAAATTCTTATTTCAGTGTCCATAAATAAAGTTTTATTGGAACATGGTCATGCTCATTTTATATTTCTTACCTATGGCTGCTTTCTGTGCTACCATGACCAAGTTGAGTATGTGTGACAGAGACCACGTAGCCTGCAAAACTGAAAATATTTACTATCTGGCCCTTTACAAAACAGTTTGCCAACCTTATTTTAAGTGGCTACTTTTATTAATTTTTCCCCACCCTTGGAGGTAGGCAGGACATGGCTCACAGGTCAAAAAGAAACGGAAGGTTGAGAGAGGATATGACTTTGGTGTTCCCACCTGGCCTATTTCAGTGGCTTCCTACCTGTTCTCCCCATGGTCTTGCCTTGTCTGTGCCCCAGATCCCCATCTCTGATCCACCTCATAAGGTGGTCTGCTTAAACACCTCCAACGGCTCCCACGGTCTCAGGGCCAAGTTCATATATATGCTCTGGGGCTATACAGAGTCTTCAGTGTCCTGGCCTTGCTCTCTCCTTCAGCCCCACCTCTGATCACTCCTGGACTCTGGTCACATAGGCACATTCCTTTGCTTTGACCCATTCAAGTTCAGCATGCTTCCTGTCTCCAGCGATCTGCACATGCTACTTCCTCAACTCAGAAGATCTCCTGCCTTACTCTCCAGCCTTGTTCAGTATGATAACTGTCACTCTTTCAAAACTTGTCTCAATAAACACGTTCCTGAGAAGGCAAAACCTAAACCGATTTATGTTTCCCTTCTCGGCTCCCACAGCATCCTGGATTTACCTTCATCACAGCACTTCATCACGCCATATTGATATAATTTTTCTGTTTGCTGTTCTCCCGCTAGCTATTTGTGGAGTGCTTATTATAAGCTCAGCGTTGCATGAAGCACTTTACATGCATTGGCCCATTAAATTCTTACATTAGCCCCATGAAGTAAGTGGTAATATTGTCACTGTTTTACATATGGGGAAACCAAGTCACAGAGCAGTTAAGCACCTTTTCCAGCCTAGAATCAAAGACTCTCCAAATCCAAAGACAAAGTTCTTAACCCATCTGGGACAAGAGGCCACAATCAATAGTAAGTTGCACTCAATATGTGTTTATTAAGAACTAAATGAATAAGTGAAATTCCGGTTCAGTATTTATCTGCTAGCTGTGTTGCTTGGAAAATTACATTTCTGAGTTTCAGTTTCTCTACTAGTTTCTCTAATAGTTGAAGCCTGGTTGACAGGCCCGGGGGAGTCTCCCCACCCTACCAACCTAGGGTTACAACTCTGCTGAGCAGCAGTGCTCAGCTATGAGGGGCAGAAACAGAGGTATAGCTGGACAGGTGGTGGGATGGGAAGAGGTTTTCCTAGTGGGTGGAAGAGCAGAAGATAAGTAATGGATCATGGGTCTCAGTAGGACATAAAGGGAAGCTGAAACAGGAAAGGGGCTCAAACCTTTTGGGTAGAGATGACAAGTGTTTTCTGATACCTGGCCTATCTCTCCTCCTTAGGCACACAGAAGAATCCAAGTCTCATCAAGGCCATGTAAGTGGAAGTGACACAAGTCATTTCTAAGTGAGGTATTCAAGATCTAGATTACTAACCCTACACTTTCTCTTCCCCTGCTGTGGGGTTTTTATGAGGCGACATATATTCTAGATGGCATAACAACACACTTTTTTGGTATCAAGCTACTGATATTTGGGTATTCATTTGTCATTGCAGCAAAGCCTTACCTATCCTAACTAATCCAGCAGAAGAAAAGGTACTAGTCTCTTGTCTTCTCTTCTATCACCTGGTTCCCCATCATACAGCTTTTCTGTTAGAGGCTTCATGACTCCACTGTCTCCATATTTCCAGCCTATGTTCATATATATTTATATGAAAATTAATTAATTAAAATGGTAAGACCATGCAAAGAAGGAGGTCAGAATGCTGAGTGCCTCAGACTTCCCTTTTGACTTTTATTCCCTTCTAAAGCGAAGAATGTTGAGTAGAAAGAGATACTAATGGGCTAAAGATGACATTGAAGCAGATAACCTTGAAGACAAACTAACTTCTTGGTTTATCAGCTTCAGTATATTGTAGTAACATGGAAGGCTGAGGGCTCTTTGTGGTACCGGGTCTGCTGCAGATTCCAGGACTTAGCCTGGACACTGCCAAAGAGACAAAAGACCCATCACACCCTAAAGATTCTACTATCAACTATTACTGGAAAAGAGGCATGGAAGGGTTTAACAAATAGGAGATAGGAGACTCTGACAGTGGCTCATAGAATCTCACCCAGTCTGTGTCACTGACAAGACTCAAAATGGTGCCATGGGAATGCCATGAGCTTTAGAGTTAGAGCTCAGCTAGAATTCTGTGGATCCTTGAGGTCTTTATTCAACCTTTCTGGGCTTCTACTGCTTCATTTTTTAAGTAAGGGTAATAAGGATGATCACTATTTATTTAGTGCGCAATACATGCCAGGTTTTAATTCTGTCATTGCATTGTCAACTCATGTCAGCATACATAGGCCTGTGACTGGTACACAGTAGATGGTTAATTTTCATTAAGCCCCCCTTCACCAACCCGCTCCTTCAACACTACGTGAGACCCCATCAAAGAAAGCTCTAATGGAACCTTCTTCTATTTCTAGCCCTTGGCTTCAGCCTACCCAGATATCCCCCTTTCTTTGACTCATAATTTTAAAAGCCTGCTATTCCCTTTGTAAGATGTAATTGCTTTGCAGCATCAGATTTGAGCTAAGGTCAACTCAGTTGTCTCAGGTCTTGGGTAGATAATTCTCATCTCTAGTTCACAGGGATGAATTGAGACTTCCCAAGGACATGCTTGAAGGACAAGTGTTGGTTGTGGTTTTGGTTTTCCTGGACTCCACTGTACCAGCTTTGTCTCCCTGAGTGGGGTGTGGAAAAGGTATGTATGTGTGTTGGCAGTGTGGAGGAGCAGTTTGAACAGTCTAGAGAGTAGGGATAGGAGAAGGATATAAGAAGACTAAGGAGCTGTACCAGTAGTTGTAGCAAGAAAAATATTAATGGGTTGGGATATTTGAATGCCATTTTTGGTTACTTTTAGTCTACTTATGATTTAATTCTCTCCTTCTGTTTTGTCATAAAACCTTCAGGAAAAGCCACATTACTCCTTTGGCATTTTAGGGCATAGAGAGCACTGGGTGAGAACAAAAGGGGCCAAGAGTCAAGGCAACCTTGTCACACGCAAGCAATTCTGAGAACCCCCATTGGGGAAAATTCACTTCATTGGGCTTGCATAGGGAGAAACAGCACTACCCTACCCTAACCACCAAGCACACATCCTGGGCTTTCCCCTCTTAAAATCTGTAGGATTTCTGGGTGCCTGGGTAGCTCAGTGGGTTAAGCCTCTGCCTTTGGCTCAGGTCATGATCTCAGGGTCCTGGAATCAAGCCCCACATCAGGCTCTCTGTTCAGCAGGGAACCTGCTTCCCCCTCTCTCTCTGCCTGCCCCTCTGCCTACTTGTGATCTCTCTCTATCAAATAAAAAAATAAAATCTTAAAAAAAAATCTGGTAGGATTTCTAAGGTCTGAACAATAGCCAAGAGTCTTGCAATAGATGGACTCACTACAGTCTACCTTTCATAAGTGATCCTTCACTGGGGTCTTGACTCCAGCTACCATGGCTAGATTTGGGCATCCCGTGGTCCTGAGTCCCTCCTGAAATTGCTGGATAGATAATGAGAAAAGAAAAAATGCTATAGTCAAAGGCTAACAGGTGCATGAGCAAAATGCTACACTCGGTCAATAAAAATAGGATTGCTAGACTCTCATCTGAACACAATCACCTATAGTTGAAGAGCTTAAAGACTAAGAGCTGAGGTCAGCATCATTCCTTTGCCTCTGTTTCTGCACTTTGGATCTAGCCTGAGTCCATCTGAGAAACAAGTGATTTGTGGAATCATAGGGGAAATGACTAGAGTCCAGGCTTTGGCTTTTCTTCCTCAGAGAATAGCAACGAGAGGCTTGGACCTCTAGGTCTCCTATCAGAGAAGGTTCAGAAGAATGACGGAGGGAAGCTCAAGATGTTTATCATCTGTTATATTCTTGACCTTTTATGTGCATTAGCTCAAATAACTGGGAGAAAGAGTCAATGACCTCTGTCCTAAAATGGGTGTGATAGACTAATAGGGGTTTGATTTATCCAAGGTCAAACAGTTAAGCTTTGGACATGGGATTTGAATCCAGGTGACTCTAATTCCCCATTTTTCCATGGAGCCTCTCAAAGAAGCTTCATATAAGACAGAACCTTCCATATAGAATTAGATCGACGGAAGAGGGGAGGACAGGCAGTGGGCATTTCCTATCTGATAGGAGATAATTCCTACATCGTGCTTGGCTTCTCACACTACCTGTAACATGTTGTTCTTAGGGTTAAGGAATCCGAGGACACATCATTTCCTCTTCTTGGCTCTAGTCTTAGTATCAGCAAAATGAGGGCATTTCACTGAAGAATGGGTATTTATTGTCCTGCCAGTCTCTGCAGGGGTGAGAATTCATTATGAAGAGAGAAGAGAAAATGCTGGATGAAATGGTCTACCTCAGGCTTAGCCATTATAAAAAGAAGCTACATTTACAAAAGACCATTGCCCACGCCTCTTGCCTGTTGCCGTTGGGACAATGGTTTTACTCCATCACTACCACAGGGCAGCATGGAACTATTGGTGACATTGGCCCCTTATCTCATGCTTCATTATTCTGGAGTTCAGCTTTCAGCACCTACTCTGAGGGGGTTGTTTTAATGGGATCGTTAGAGAGTGTTTACTAGATTAAAACTGTGGCTGTCTTCTGCAAAGCAACTCTGCAAATGGCTTTATGGGTTTCCGGATTTATTTTGTCTCGATGACTAGGCTCAGTTTGCAAATCAAATCAAAGCTGATTTTTCTAACTGCCACTCGGGCGCACCCAGCGGGAGTCTGCAAAGCCAGCTGTGTTCCCTTGATGGCTGGTGCCAGAGATGGGAATGCTGCTGCCTGCTGGTGGCCAGAGAGGTTCTAAGAGGGAGAGGGCAGACAGCTTGACCCTAACCAGGGCAGGCAGTCAAAGTCAAAGAAAGCAAATTTTCATTTTCTGGAAGGAGAAAAGGCAGATAGGATCTATGTGACCTCAAAGACTCACAGGCAGAGAGAATCGGGAGCCAAATACGGACTCGTGATATTGAAGCTCTGTCCAAATGAAGTGTCCCGTGGTGGAAGAAACTTGTTGGGACAGAAGTAAGGTCCCTGTCACAGCAAGTGGAGCTGGACATCAGTTTCTGGAACAGAAACGGACTGGTATGGTTTTACAACTAAGCCTCTGGGTCAGAAACCATTTTCCCCTTGATCTACTCTGACGGCATGAACTGAGATGAGCAGGTGCCTCCTTCAGCAGGTGCAGCCTGGAACAGGGGCATCATCACCACATGGGATAATCATCTTCCACAGGAAGGTCTGTTCCCCCCTCCTCCTTGAGCCTCAGCACCTCAGAAGTCTAAGTATCCCACCCCAAACTTCTATGTGCTCCATTTTCCCAAGGGTCACCTCTGAGCAGACTCAGCTTATATCTCCAACCTGGTTCCTAAGTTGAGCCCAAACCTCCTCTTCCAAATGTAAGGTCAACATTATTTAAGGGGTCTAAATGCACCTTCCCCCTACTTGCCCTGTCTTACATTTTCTGTTTTAACTATACAAATGAAACCTCATTGTTAAGTAGTCTTTGTACTGCCCTCCCTTCAAAGAATAAATAATAGTTCTGTTTCTAAACCAAAATTTAATTTATTTTTTTAACCCATTAGCTGAAGTTTTCTCTCTATGGCTCTGAACAAGTTCTAAGAGTATAGTGCGCCAAGCAGAGGGCTTTTAGAATTTTCCTTCAGCTCTTGAATTGGAGGCAATTCCATGATCTTTTTGCTATCCCTCAACCCAACAATGAAACACATCCTCTGTATAAGAAGAGCACATGATAGATGCCACTGGTGCCACTCTTCCCTTTTGGGGTTGGTGTACCATCCCCCAGCTGCTCTGAGTGTTGAGACTAAGGTCTTATATCTATGACTTTCTCCTGATACATGTGCAGGACTCAGCATTGCCATTCCCCCTGGAGCCACCTGAGAGATGGAGGAGAGGGACAAGGGGAAAGGAATAGGGGAGTACCAACGACTAATTGTTATGGGGGGAGAGGGAGAAATTCTGGTCTTCTTGTTCAAGGCAGAACAACTTGGGAGAAGTTTATACTCTACCTTATCTAGCTTAGGCTTTAATTTATCTGAGAATAGATTCTTGCTTAGCATCTTACTACCTATCCCACTTTCCTCTTTCATTTACAGATTTCTTCCAAGAGCCCTCCCTGAATACCTTCCTTGAGCCCAAATCCCTGCCTCAGGCTCTACTTCTAGGGAATCTGTCTTAAGAAAGGTCCCATTTGTCTTTAGCAGCTCATTGATAAACTCCACTTCCCCACTATGGCTGAACTTAACATTCAGATTCCTCTAAACCTCCAGCCAAAGTCAATCACAGGCAAACCTTGGCTAAGGAACAAAGTAAAGAGGAATGTGAATCTGGGGTAGTGCCAGTGAGTCCCCCACCAATGAAAAAGACTGCCTTCAAGGCTTTTGAGGTCAGCTTGTTCTGATCCTAGGATTATCCCCTTTACTTGCAAATACCAAACTCCCACTCCACAGTCCCTTAGCTGTGCCTTCAATTTGTGGTTCTGTAAATAAATAGTGCCCCCTGGTGATACGTGAATATACCCACCAAATCCTCTGTAAATACTGGGGACTTGGGCCTTTACAGGGACTTTGGGCCCAGGTGTGGCTCTTCTCACAGTCTGATGTGCTCAGTCAGCTGGTCTCCCAAATCCTACCCTTGGTCCTGGTCCTATGCAATTCTCAGTGTTAGGTGAGAAGGGGTGATGACGGGCAGCGAGACACAAAGTCTTCTATGCTATACCAGTCCCAAGGAAGCAGAACCCCAGGTGATGGCTTGGGAACATATCCACCATTACTGCCTGAGCCTTTGGCACCATTGATATTTTAGTCCCCATTCAGTACATTTCACTTCTCTTTGGAAGGTCTGATCACAATTATAATTTCATGATTATCTGTTAAAATCATACATGTAAGGTCTGTTTCCACACTAGACTGGGAGCTCCTTGAGGACCTGGACCATGTGTGCTGATTCACCATAAAAACTGTAGTTCTCTTCAAAGTGTCCTGTTCATAGATGCTCAGCAAGCCAACCATACAAAGGAAATAACATTCATTGACAATAATTTTATCCAAAACACTTTGCAGTACAACACTTGTACACATATTGTATCATCTGATCCTCTAACAAACTGGATGGTAGAGGTCTTCGTGTACTAGAGCTGGCTTGTCCCATCTTGCTCAAGCCAACTGTAAAACATTCTTGGCTATTTTGCAAGCCAGTTGTTAAACCATTGGTAACTTCATTGAACATGGTGGGGATATTTACATCCTTGAGATCAACAGAGACTATAAATAAGAGGTTTTCTTTTACAAAGAGCAGGTTTATCATCAAACCACTGGCAGTCGGTGTGTTAAAAAATGTTCTGTAAATGAAGAGATGGACATAACTTTAAATATGGTGCCTCTGAGTTTCAGGAAGATGAAGTGAGACTTTCAAGGTCTCTGACCCTTGTTACAGTGAGACACTGGCTTCAAACACATTTACTCATTTCAGCAGGCATTTTTCAAGTACCCGTGATGTGCCAGGTACTTCCTGCCATGGCAAAACGTGATGGGGAAATTAGTGGTTAAGACCAAGGAGCTCCTTGTGAGAGAGCCTCTCAATCAGCAGTGGTAGTGCCTATCCCAGGAGGTGGGCCCTGCTCAGACCCCAGAAGCATGACTGGATCAGGACCTGATACTTCACCACCCTATGGAGTCTGAGAGGGGTCCTGCTGTCACAGACCCAGCCACTGGGTGTATGTGGATGGCTCACTGTGTTTACCCTCTGTCCAGGGCTCCTTCCACAGAACCTGCAGCTTCTCTGCCCAAAACAGCCCCAATGAGCTTCCCAAGGGAACAGCAGTCAAATCTAGAGCTCAGCTCACCACCAGGACCCCCTGACAGGGCTAGTTCCTGGTCCTTGCACATTCTTAAAAGCCATTGGGATTGTACCATGAATATAGAATAGTCAGAGGCTCCAAGGGAAACCACATGGACACTACCCCTAACTATATGGGTTCTGCTATGAGTTGAACTCTGTGTCCATACCCCAACTCATATACTGAAATCCTAACCTCCAGAGTCTCAGAATGCAACATCTACAAACACTATATTCAGAACATCTCAGAATATAGGGTTTGTAGATATAATTAGTTAACTTATGATGAGCTTAAACTAGAGTAGGGTAGGCTCCTAACCTAATAGTATCAGTCCCTATAAAAAAGGGAAAACTTGGATACAAGATGTCCACAGGGGGAATGCTATGAAAGATGAAAAAAACCAAGGAACATCAAAGATTGCCAGCAGCTAGGGGAGAGGCATGGATCAGATCCCTCCCTCATAGTTCTCAAAGGAACCAACCCTACTGATAACCTAGCCTCCACAACTGTGAGACAAGAAATTTTGTTGTTCAGGGGCGCCTGGGTGGCTCAGTGGGTTAAAGCCTCTGCCTTCGGCTCAGGTCATGATCCCAGGATCCTGGGATGGAGCCCCGCATCGGGCTCTCTGCTCAGCGGGGAGCCTGCTTCCTCCTCTCTCTCTCTCTCTCTCTCTCTCTCTGTGCCTCTCCACCTACTTGAGATCTCTGCCTGTCAAATAAATAAATAAAATCTTAAAAAAAAAAAGAAATTTTGTTGTTCAGTCACTCAGCTGGTAGTACTTTTGGTACAGCAGCCACAGAACACTAATCCAGGTGCCTTTGCAACCATCCAAAGTGGGCAGCACTACATTAGAGTTTGGGTGACTATCAGGGACACTAAAGACAGACAAGGGTTAGAGCCCCATGCTGGATCCAGGTATGGAATCTAGCAGAAGAGGTGCTGCACTTGGGGTCAGGGCAGAATAACCCTGCCTGCATGTTGGAGACTGTTACATTCTGCCTGTGAACCCTCTAGTTCACACAGATGACTACAGACACCATCTGGAATCACCAGGGTCACGGACAACACACCAGCCAGTTGCTTCATCACCAGAGCGGTGGCCTCAAACTTGTACATGCGATCACACTCCAGAGGCTGGATGCCCCCTGGCAGCCCCACAAGGAAGATGCCATGATGACAGGAAGGTGGTGGAAACACTTGGACAGAGCTGGATGGCCAGTGGAATATGCCACAGCTACATTGTCCACTGCTGATGCCTGTGGGATTCCCAGTATCTTATTTTCCCCTGTTAAAGGGGAAAGTGTTTTCGGCAAACTCACAAAGTGGGAAATTTGATTCAGGAAAGAGATGGGTTGAATATGGCTTCCTGGCCTTAGATCCTTGATACAGAGTGCTCCTGAGCAGTGCACGGATTTAGAGAGGGTTTGACTTTAATCGAGCCTGGATGCTCCCAGCCTAACTCAAGGCACAGAGAAGACACCAACCAAATAGAAGTCTCCTTTTCTTTGCTTTTTCTTGGCTTTTTTTTTTCAACAAGTATTCTCTTATCTAGGTCGTACTGAGAGGGCTAACGCCCTGGAGTCTGTAAGACTGGCACTCTGCATTCTCCAGCTCTCTGTCCCACTTCAGGTGCTCCTAGAGCTCTGTCTCTTGGGGCTGATGTGACTGTCCTTGAGGGCCTGGAAAGTGAGGGTGTCAGTCCTTGGAATCTACCTCTGACTATCCTGGCCAGCTAGCTGGGCATTCGCCCTGATTCACTTGTTCCCATCTTTCCACACACCCACATGGGTACACACTCATATGGGTGTGAGTACACACTCCCACTATATGAGTACACACTCCACTAAGTACACACTCCACCAAGGAAGACTGTGTCCTAAAGGTCAGACAGAAGGAGAAATTCTTATGCTACAAAGAGGTACAAGCTTTCTGCTCTAGTTCTTTAAAGACCCCTGCAATTCTCCTGCAAAGGAGCAAGGCAGCTCTGCAGAAGTATGGCCTTGTGGGCCTCAATCCTGAAATCACCAGTAGAGTTGTAGTTATTCTTTTAAAAAGTCCCCGTAGGTACCTACTGCCCATCCAACCATGTGTTCCTGATTTAGAAAATCTGATCTAACCGACTACACTTTAGGGGGGAGTTTTGTCCAGAGGGTATGCCTCCAATCCCACAGGCCCATGGAAGGCAGAACAATCGCATCAAGCCCTCCCTTGTCTAGAGGTCAAAAGCTGGAGGGGAGCCACAGAGCACCATCACCGTGGGTGAGGGAGGTCTCCCGTGAGTTTCCTAACCTTGCTGGGCTGCCCCTTTAAGCAGGACACTGCAGACACTCAGTCTAGAGCTCTAGTGCTATCCTATTGATAATGTTCTTCCTTCTGGATTATCTGCTTTCTTCCATGGGAAAGTCTGCGAAGGCCTGTGATTTGTGCTACTTCTGTTTGCAGGCCATCAATTCTCCTTGTCTCACAAAGAGTAGTTTATCTCTTTCTGTCCAGTAGCCTGAGTTCTTGAGAGTGAACAAGTGAGGGACACACCGGCCTCTCATGACTTATGTGAAATCAGAGTGAGTTCTCATCACGGTGAGTCCTTAGTGCTTCCGTCTTCTCCCTTCTGTATCTCCTTCCCTCTTCTGCCTACAGATTGAGCTGGTTTTTTCCAAAGTTATGAAAGTCACAAGTGATAGGCCTTTATGCATATTTTGTCAAATAACCCCAATTATTCTCCTCCTTTTCTCTCTCTCTCTTTCCCCATGCCCTCATCTCTTCCTCTTCCTCCACACGTGTGCATTTTCCTCTGAATGAGTGTGCATGTGTGTATATCTTCATGTACGTATAGACACACTTGGGTCATCATCTTTGTTTATGGTTTCTACCTATGATCATATGTCTACTGATGTTTATAACTGTCATCTCTGATGAAGCATCCTATGTAACTGTATGGGTGGTCGATAAATGCAGGGAACAACAGGATTGTTCAATTTTGGTGTGTTTATATGGAGAGAATGGTTGTTAAAAATATCCATTCTATAACAAAAAGATAAACCTGATTTCTAGCCATTCAACCTTGTAATAGGTTAAATGATAACAAACCATTCATTAATTTTTTTTTTAAAGAGTAATAAACAGAAACATGTACCAATTGAAAGGGCCAGGCAATTCAATTATAATTAGAAAAACAGAAAGTGATGAGCCTGAACAATGCTGCCTTAGTTTTTGGAATAAGTATTGGGATAAATATACATAATAATGCAGTGTTTGTTTTCTCATTACTAAAGGCACCAACACTATCACCTCATTTGTGAAAGCCAAACCCAGTGGAAAGAAGTACAAAAGTCAGAAGATAGGTTTGACAGACATGCTTAAAAAATATAACACAAAAAGACCCAAATAGAATCAAAATATATAGCAGAAGAACATTTGAGTCAATTTATATTCACCACTCTACTGATTAATGTACCAGTCCACGCATCCATCCATCTGTCCATCTGTCCGTCCGTCCGTCCGTCCACCCATCCATCCATCCACCCACTGATTCAACAAATATGTTTTGAGTTCTTACTAGGCTTTAGGCACTGTGTTATTAATATATACTATAGGTATATATTAATATAATATAGGTATATATTAATATATACTATAGGTATATATTAATACCTAGATTCAAATTACTCCAATGAAAATAACAATTCTTTTTTATTTTTAGTAATTGTTGGCTCAACTTTCCCTCCATGGCTAGAAGGAGAAATACTTAAACAGCTGAAGACAGACAAGGACATGCCAACATACCTTTTGTAGCCAGGCGAACGCAGTTGATTTTGGTCTCCTGCGAACAACAAAAGTGAGGTTCCGGTTAATTAGTTGCAGGTTTGATTTGTTATATAAAGAAAAAATATACATATGTGTTTTTAATTATAATTTTAAATCTGTCTTTGCCATTTTTTCTCCCATTGGAATCACCTTTTAATTCTATTTCTTCACTTCTTTTTGGGCTAGGTACATACTTTGTTCCTTTCACTTCCTGGCTCTGATCACCTCATAAGCTTCTTCCCCAAACAGAACCACTTATAAACATATCAGATGCTGCTATTGCCTAGCACAGGACAACTTTAACAATGACACTAAGTAGGTATACTGGGACATGAGTTAATAGATGGCACCGGGACCATCCTTGGGAACCTATAAAAGAATAATGCATCTATCAGCACAGACTGATCAGACACTTGGCAATAGCTCAGTCAATAAGAATGTGTAAGAATCAAACTGCAAAGCTCATATTCAAAGAGTCACGTTGGTCCCCAGATCATTGGTGAACCTCGCGGTTTCCATGGATAATGTTGTGAGTGTATGCTTACGTGGCAATTGAATCTTTGCTCTGTAAACTATCTAATTATTGTTGGCTCTTCCCCAAGTGGAAAAAATCCATAAACTTGTGATGTTACTGGGCATGCAGTTGAGTTACAGAAGAGTGTGCTTAGAAGGAGAATCATTTTAGCCAGCTTTTTTGGGATGGTCTCCCAGAAGGCCCTGGAACCAGTTGAAAATTCCAGTCAACTAAGCTCTACCTCCAGCAACAGTCTCAATGTAGTGTGTCAATGAAAATAAAAGGCAAAAAATGCAAGCATGTGAGTCTCAAGAATCAAATGTGTGTCTTCCTACTGCTTACTCATAAGAAATCACTGCATCTTGAAGGCACTTGGGTTAGTCAGGTCTATGAGGGTTCCTGGACCCAGTTCTGTTGTGTGTATGTGTGGTGGTGGAGGGGGTTCTTCCCCTTCCACACTACCAAGCAATCCTCAGATATCAGCAGGGTATCTGAGAATTCAGCTCAGGTCTGACACTGTCTACCTGGAGATGGCATCAGATTCCATAGGTTAAGGGTTCAGTTCTATAGGACTGTCCCGTACCCCACCACTTTAGATGCTAGGTATGAGCCTCTGGCTGTTATCTATGCTTTTGACCTCCCAGCTACAGTTTGGAGGTTCCAATTTCTAGAGCAGCTCACAGAACTCAAAGAAACATGTTAGTAGATCACTAGTTTATTGTAAAAGGTTGTAACTCAGGAACAGCCAGCCAGATAGAAGAGATGCATAGGGTGAGGCATGTGGGGAGGGGTGCAGAACCTCCATGCCTTTTCCAGAGGTGCTGCTCTCCCCAATCTCCATGTGGTCACCTCCCCAGAAGCTCTCTAAGCCCAGTCCTTCTGGATTTTTATGGAGGCTCCACTGCATGGCCATTATTGACTAAGTCATCGGCTATTGGCTGATTCAACCTCTAGCCCTTCACCTCTCCCCAGAGGTCCAGTAGGCTGGGGGTGGGCTGAGACTGTGGGACTGTGGGACTAAATGTTCCAAACCTCCAATTAGGAGCTGATCCTCCCAGCAACCAGCTTCTTCCTTAGGTGGGGTCCAAAAGTCACCCTCATTAACATAGCAAAAGACACCTTTAGGGCCACTGACACTTAGGAAATTCCAAGGGTTTAGGAAGCTGTGAGCCAGAAACCATGGACAAAGACCAAATACACGTGAGATATATACTTTTGATCATCTCAATGACTAAAAATTCATTTCTAAGAAATCACAATATTGCACCAGGGTTATGCAGAAGTATAAAACCCATGAGCTTCAGCAGCTAAAAATAGTAAAGGTGTATTTCCCATTCAAACTAACAGGTCCAGGATAGGTGCACGACTGGGTCTGAAGTGGGATTGTGGTGTTTGGGAGATAACTGTAATCACTGTAGTCACTCAGAGACCAAGGCTGGTACCTCTATTTAAATTCAATTTAGTTAACATACAGTATATTATTAGTTTTAGGGACAGAATTTAGTGATTCATCAGTTGCAGAAACACCCAGTGCTCATTACATCAAGTGTTCCTTAATGCCCATCATCCAATTACCCCTTCCCCACCCCATTTCCGCTCCAGCAACCCTCAATTTGTTTCCTATAGTTAAAAGTCTCTTACGGTTTTTATCTTATTTTATTTATCCTTTCCTTCCCCTCTGTTCATCTGTTGTGTTTCTTAAATTCCGCATGAGTGAAATCATATGGTATTTGTCTTTCTCTGACTGAATTATTTCACTTAGCAGAATACCCCTTAGTTCCATCCACATCATTGCAAATGGCAAGATTTCATTCTTTTTGGTGTCCGAGTAAAATTCCATTATAAGGATGTATATATGTATGTGTGTCACATCTTCTTTATCCATTCATCTGTCAATGGATATCTGGACCCTTTCCATAGTTTGGCTACTATAGACATTGCTGCTATAAACATTGGGGTGCATGTACCTCTTTGAATCTGTATTTTTGTATCCTTTGGATAAATACCTAGTAGTGCAATTGCTGTGTTATAGGATAGTTCTATTTTTAACTTTTTGAGAAACCTCCATACTATTTTCCAGAGTAGTTGCTCCAGTTTTTATTCCCATCAAGAGTGTAAGAGGGCTCCCCTTTCTCTGCATGATCACCAACATCTGTTGTTTCCTGAATTGTTAATTTTAGCCATTCTGACTGGTGTGATATCTCATTGTGGTTTTGATTTGTATTTCCCTGATGCTGGTGATATTGAGTATTTTTTCATGTGTCTGCTAGCCATTTGTATGTCTTCTTTGGAGAAATGTTTGTTCATGTCTACCTCCATTTTAACACAAGGTTTCATGGTTCACTGAGGCAGAAGCAAAGAATGCTGGAGTTGGGCACTCAAAAGCAAATGTTTTGTATCAGAAGCTACACTTATTTAACTCTGTATCAGGAAGCTACACTTACTTGACTCAAGTCATATGGCCATGCCTAACTTAAGTGAGGTGGCAAAATGGAGTCCTCCATGCACCTAGAAGTAGAGAAGAAATGGTAATGTCTACAGCAGAGTCTATTTTCTCTAGGCACACCTCTGAATGCTAGAAAATGTCACTTTAAGTATGACTCCCCAGTGGTCTTGATTCTATTCTTCACACCACAGAAAGTCTTCCCTTGCTTGTGTACAAAAGATGTCTGGATATCAAAAAATGGTTCTCATGTCCATTAATGCTCTTCAACAATTCCTCAGATGATAAGAGTTCAAGTCCTTTGAACCAATATTGCTACTCATCCAGGGACATCCTGCAGTTTTATCCCTCTTACTGAGATGGAACTAGAATAGGAAGCAGCAGTTTACATGTGGTCTTGTCAATATATGATTACTTAGATTATCACTATTTTCTATTTCCTTAGTTATACTGGGCTCCTATTAACACAGCCAATATGCCGATATCTCAATATCTCAGTTTTTCACTGATCACGATGAATGTGCCGTCAACCTTCTCCCAACAACAACGACAACAAAAAAAAAAAAAAAAAAGAAAGAAAGAAAAGAAAGAGAGAAGGAAAGAAATTTGCCTGTTTCCACATATATAAATGTGGTTGTATTGCTCAAATGCAAGTACAGAGTCATATACTGATTTCCCCTATTGACTTCCATCTTTGATCTGGTTGCTACAGCTTGTCATCATATTCTCCACCATATATAAGTTTTTGAACACATTTTTCTATAATTTTATCCAAATCTTATTAATATAAGTGGTAAATCTTATTAATATAAGTGGTAAATCTTATTAATATAAGTGGTAACCTGGAAAATGCCATTGATAAAGATTTGTGACATGTACTAGAATCCACGTTCCAGGTTGGCATTCATTGCTCATCAGAATTTTTGGTTGGTTATCTAACTATTCATTTCCTCAACTGCTTATGAACTTGGATCCTCCTGCTGTGTTTTCCTACCAAAAGAGCTTGAAAATAGAGTCAAACTCACTTCAGGTACTCAGACTCTGTCTACTGCATTTCGCCACTCTATGAGTCTAAGAACTCTCTCAAAGAAAGAAGGTTGAGTTGACATAAGTTGTTTTTTTAGGACAAGTTTTTCCCTTTCTTTCTTTTTTTAATGCTGAAAGTGCTCTTTTTAAAAAATAAATAATTACCTTATTAAACAACTGGAAAATGTAGAAATATTAAAAGAATATCACACAGTATGATTCAAATTTATGAAGTATTCATTTAGATGTTCATGTGATATTTCAAGTAAACTATATTTTTTAAAAAAGTGTTTTTTAAGGAGGATATCCAGAAGACAGAAAGAAGGAAAAATTATATAAGAAATATAAAAATAAGGTGTAAAGAGAGTTTGTGTATTCGGTATTTTTCAATTTTTTTGAGTGAGGCTTGAATAGCTATGTATTTCCCCCTTAGGACCACCTTTGCTGTATCCCATAGGTTTTGGACCAATGTGTCTTCATTCTCATTGGTTTCCATGAATTGTTTAAGTTCTTCTTTGATTTCCTGGTTGAACCAAACATTTTAAAGCAGGATGGTCTTTAGCTTCCAAGTGTTTGAATTCCTTCCAAACTTTTGCTTGTGATTGAGTTCCAGTTTCAAAGCATTGTGGTCTGAGAATATGCAGGGAATGATCTCAATCTTTTGGAATCGGTTGAGACCTGATTTGTGACCCAGTATGTGGTCTGTTCTGGAGAAACTTCCACAAAAAGGAGAATTTCATACTAATATCCCTGATGAATATGGATGCCAAGATTCTCAACAAGTTCTAGCTAATAGGATGCAACAGTACATTAAAAAGATTATCTACCATGACCAGGTGGGATTTATCCCTGGGATGAAAGGGTGGTTCAACATTCACAAATCAATCAGTGTGATAGGACAAATCAATAAGAGAAGAGAGAAGAACCATATGGTCCTCTCAAGTGATGCAGAAAAAGCATTTGACAAAATACAGCATCCTTTCCTGATTAACACTCTTCCAAGTATAGGGACAGAGGGAACATTCCTCAACTTCATAAAGTCCACCTATGAAAAACCCACAGAGAATATAATTCTTAATGGGCAAAAACTGAGAGCCTTCCCGCTGAGATCAGAACATGACAAGGATGACCACTCATGCCACTGTTGTTCAACATAATACTAGAAGTCCTAACAACAGCAATCAGACAACAAAAAGAAATAAAAGGCATTCAGCTTGGCAAAGAAGAAGTCAAACTCTCCCTCTTTGCAGATGACATGATCCTTTATGTGGAAAACACAAAAGACTCCACCTCCACATTACTAGAACTCATACAGCACTTCACTAATGTGGTGAGATATAAAATCAATGCACAGAAATCAGTTGCTTTCTTATACACTAACAGTGAAACTGTGGAAAGGACAATTAGAGAATCGATTCCATTTACAAAAGCACCAAAAAACATAAGATACCTTGGAATAAACCTAACCAAGAGGAAAAGGATCTATACCTGAGGAACTACAGAATGCTCATGAAAGAAACTGAAGATGACACAAAAAGATGGAAAAACATTCCATGCTCATGGGTCAGAAGAATAAACATTGTTAAAATGTCTTTGTTGCCCAGAGCAATCTATACTTTCAATGCCATCCTGATCAAAATACCAGCAGCATTTTTCAAACTGCTGGAACAAACAATCCTAAAATTTGTACGGAATCAGAAAAGACCCCAAATTGCTAAGGAAATGTTGAAGAAAAACAGAGCTGGGGGCATCACATTGCCTAATTTCAAGCTTTATTACAAAGCTGTGATCACCAAGACAGCATGGTACTGGCACAAAAACAGACACATAGACCAATGGAACAGAGTAGAGAGCCCAGATATGGACCCTCAACTCTATGGTCAAATAATCTTTGACAAAGCAGGAAAAAATATCCAGTGTAAAAAAGACAGTCCCTTCAATAAATGGTGCTGGGAAAATTGGATAGTTATGTAGAAGAATGAAACTTGACCATTCTCTTACACCATACACAAAGATAAACTCAAAATGGATGAAAGAACTCAATGTGAGACAGGAATCCATCAAAATCCTGAGGAGAACATAGGCAGTAACCTCTTCAACGTCACCCACAGCAACTTCTTTCAAGACACATCTCCAAAGGCAAAGGAAACAAAAGCAAAAATGAACTTTTGGGACTTCATCAAGATAAAAAGCTTCTGCACAGCAAAGGAAACAGTCAACAAAACAAGAGACAACCCATGGAATGGGAGAAGATATTTGCAAATGACACTACAGACAAGGGTTGTACAAAGGGCTGATATCCAAAATCTATAAAGAACTCCTCAAACTCAACACACACAAAACAGATAATCACATCAAAAAATGGGCAAAAGACATTAACAGACACTTCTCCAAAGAAGACAAACAAATGGCTAACAGACACATGAAAAAATGTTCATCATTAGCCATCAGGGAGATTCAAATCAAACCACACTGAGAAACTACCTTACAGTAGTTAGAATGGCCAAAATTAACAACACAGTAAACAACAAGTGTTGGAAAGGATGTGGAGAAAGGGGAACCCTCTTACACTGTTGGTGGGAAATTCGCATAGCCACTTTGGAAAACAGTGTGGAGATTCCTTAGGAAATTAAAAATAGAGCTACTCTATGACCCAGCAATTGCACTACTGGGTATTTACCCCAAAGATACAGATGTAGTGAAAGAAGGGCCATCTGTACCCCAATGTTTATAGCAGCAATGACCACAGTCATCAAACTGTGGAAAGAGCCAAGATGCCCTTCAACTGACAAGTGGATAAAGAAGATATTGTCCATATATACAATGGAGTATTAAGCTTCCATCAGAGTGATGATGAATCTTGGAATACTGAAAAAAATAAACAAAATTCAAAATGTAAGTAAAAAAATAATAAAATAATTTGTGAAGAAAATATACTGAACCATAAGAATTGTTACATGGTTCATTTGAAGTGCAACATACAAAAGTATGTTAGTTAGTAGACAAGTAGTAGACAAGTCTACTAACCTTAACTACAGTTTGCCAAATTTTTCACAAAGCAAGCACCCACCGATGACCAGTATCCCAGATGAAAATGCCAAACATTACCAGCACTTTAGAAGCACCTTCCTGCCCTCTCTGGGTCACTTCATCCCTGCAATGGTGAACACTAACCTGCCTTCCGTTTTAAGATTTTATTTATTTATTCAAGAGAGAGAGAGAGAGAGTTGCGGGGTGGTGGGGGGGCAGTTGGTGAGCAGAGGGAGAGGGATAAGCAGACTCCCTGCTGAGCATGGAGCCTGACATGGGGCTCGATCCCAAGACCCTGAGATCACAACCTTTGCCAAAACCAAGAGTCAAATGCCCAACTGACTGAGCTACCCAGGTGCCCCTATATTAACCTGCCTTCTGTAATAGTGTTCTCTCTCCCTCTCTCTCTTTTTCAGAAGATTTATTTTATTTAGAGAGAGAGAAAGAGAGAGAGAGGACATGTATAGTGGGGGAGGCAGAGGAAGAGGGAGAGAGAAACAAAAGCAGACTCCATGCTGCAGTCCAACGCAGGGCTTGACCTCATGACTATGAGATCAGATCTGAGCTGAAAGCAAGAGTCAAATGCTCAACTGTGCCACCCTGGTGACCCAGGAATGTTCTCTTTAAAATGTGTTACATTAAAGGGAATCTGGGTAGCTACAATGGTTTGTTCTACTGCCTTCTGTCCCTCATTGGGTCATTTGTAAGAACTTTCTAATTCTGAGAATCATCTTCCCTTCCACAATTGCGTTCATGACTGTGGGCCATTTCCAACACAACCTCCTCCACCCCATATCCATTAAAAGCTGTTTTCTATAATCTGGAGTGCATGTCTCATTATGCTTAACTCTCCCTGGCTCTCACAAACATGATGTTGACATGTCGCTTTCTCCCAAGCTCCTGACACCTTTAATTCCATAGCCAATTTATCTTTGTTCGTTAGAATTAGATACAAAATAACAAAGTCCTAAGTCACTCTGTTGACCTTTTGCATGACTGAACTGTTAGCAAGCAAGTCAGGAAGGTGCTAGATATGCTACATCCCAACATATGGGAAGTCTGGCCATTGCACATATACCCAAAGTCCCCAATCAGTTCAATAAACAGGAAATGATTATATAAAGCTTTCAGAAAAGGAGAAACATTTGTATATTTTCTATCTCTATTATTACATCCTACTTCTACGTCTGTAATATATCCTGGGACAGTACAATAATTTCATTTCCCCATCCTAACTTCACTCAAATCCCACTTCCCACTTTATATTTGTGTATCTGGACACAGATATGTACCACATTGGGGCAGAATATAATTCTCTAACTGTTTGATTCTGCTGAGACCTAGTCCTACTCAAGCTCTGCCAGTACTGGGCAACACTGAGCAAGTCACCACCACTTTCTATTGCTTGATTTTCCCATCAATGAAATAAGAGAGAAAAGGGTAGAGAAGGCCAATTTGCTACAGTGGGCAGAGTATTCTAAGTTTGCTTCAAGTTCACAAAATGTGAGGTCTGGTTTCAGCTACTGGCAGTCCTCATGCTCTTTCAGTACTCTGTTCTCTTGACATCACTCCATATCATCATACCCCTCCCCACAACACATAGCTTACTAAAAATAAGACAACACCCTGGGGGGGTACCTTTCATCTACCTTATTTCCCAGAATGCCATATGTCTACACCTACTTACCTACTCATGGTCTTCATTTCAGGACTAGATCAAGTCTGATCCATCCATCCAGCCAGCCAGCCAGCCAGCCTTCACTACCTAAGAAATTAAAGGGTATCTCTCTAACTCAGAGACTTGCAGCATAGTGTCCAAGGCATCAAATAGTTCTATAATTGCTACTTACTATCCAGATGGACTTAGGTTAAGTTATGCTAGCACCCCGACCAAGAAGTCATAGATAACTGGGTAGTGCATATAATTTTTATTCTATTGCCCCATTAGACTGCTCTAGGTAATAGGATGGGGAATTAGACCTGACCCCAGTTTTCAAATAATTTCCCCAGTTACCCTAACTCATGCCTTCGTCTTCTCTAAGATTGAGTCACCCTTGTAAATATGATGAAAGTTAGTCCTGACACCATAGTTTAGTTTGCTGAGTTGCTTTGGCTCCTCCTTTAATATTCCTCTAAGTCTTGGCTGGGGCTCCAACAGCCCACTTAACCCTTTATTCATCTGGTCAACCAAACATCATATATTTGTTGATATGATCACTATTAATTATATTGATGATTACTGAATGATCATTAATTATATTGATGATTACTGAATGATCACAAATGATCAGGCATTGTGCTGGTATTACAGTATTACAGAATTATAGCATGGGCAAAACAGATATAGTCCGTGTCCTCATGGAGCATGTACACATTATTTTCAAATGTTTGTGACAAACATTAGGTAACTATTCTCACAAATAAGTATCTAATAACAAGTTGTAATAAACCTACTGTGAGGAAGAAGTACTCGGTTTTATGTATATCAAGATGACATGAGGTGTGGATGGGAAGGAAGATAATACATTGCCTTGAGCAAAGACTGTTTAACCTGTGACCTGGAAGATCAGTAGGAGGTAATTATAAGACGTGTCAAAAACAGTGTGTCCTGAGCTCAGGAACAGACATGCAAAGACCCCGAAGTGAGAAAATGCATGGTGTAGTTGAAGGTGTAAAGAAGTCTGGAAGATAACATCATAATGAAGAATCTGAAGAATGATATGAGATGAAGCTAGAGACAGAAGCCTGGTAGAGCCTTTTAGACTGTAGAGTTTCAGTCTATATGTTAAGAACAACAGGAAACAATCAAAGAGTTATGAACAGGAACAATAAAGTTTCCAGATTCACATTTTTTAAAACATAGAGACTGTTATATAGAAAACAGACTTATGGTATAGGAAAAACTAGTCAATAGGAAGAGGGTAGTGGTGTAGTCTAGCCTAGAGATGGTGATGGCCAAAAGAGTGGCTGCAGAGATGCTGTTTCAACCTCCCCCCACCCTAGGAAGGCATATTTTGGCTCTGCCTGACCTTAGAGACTTCCCACTACCTCACCCCACCCAATGCTTATGACTCTGTATTGGCTTCTGGTACAGACACCTACTGGGTCCTCAATCTAATCTCTCTGCACCCCAATTCTCTTTGACTCTCTTCTAAAAATCCACAAAGTACACAACCTTAGCATAATTAAAATATAGCGAATCCTCAAAACTTCATAATCTCTGTTAGTAAAAAACAAACAAATAAACAAACAAAAACCACAACTGAATAAAATATTTCTAAGGTTTTCAGCACAAGGTTCTGTGGACAGCAAGGTCCATACAGGAAAGCAACTTGAAAGAGAAGAGATGTAAGCCAGCAGAAGGTGTAATTCGATCTGAAATGGTTTTAGAGTGGAAGGGGTTGGGGGGATGTATCAGCCTAATGATGGGTATTGAGGAGGGCATGTATTGCATGGAGCACTGTGTGTTACACACAAACAATGAATCATGGAACACTACATCAAAAGCTAATGATGTACTGTATTGTGACTAACATAACATTATAAAAAAATAAAATGATCATTAGCAAGAATGAGTTCACATGTAGGAAAAATCTGAAAATGTGTGAAAATGCTGGTAGATTAAGACAATGAATAGACAGAAAAGACTTGAAGGCATACTAATTCAAGGGGTAACCTTAAATAGGTATCACTTATGGGGGGAAATAAGGTAAAAAGAAGGGAAAAGTGCCCTTGGGAGATTGGATGAGAAAAAGGAAAAGAGGCAGAAGGAATTTTAAGATGCCATAAGTCAATAGAGAACAACAGCAGCAACAATGAGTCCAAGAATATGCAAATACCCATCCCCCATCAAAATTTAAACTTAGTTATCAACAAAACTTAGTTATCCATTAAAAAACTGGACTTCACTACTGTATCAGAATACTGTGTTTTTAAACTAGAAATATTATAAGCCACCTTAAATCTACAATATGAACAAAAGAAAGGAGCCAAATACAACTACTATATGAAGAAAATGGAGGGGTGACTGGGTGGCTCAATTGATTAAGAGTCTGCCTTCAGCTTAGGTCCTGATTTCAGGGTCCTGGGTTTGAGCCCTGCATTGGGCTTCCTGCTCAGTGGGGAGCCTGCTTCTCCCTCTCCTTCTACCTGCTGCTCCCCCTGCTGTGCTCTCTCTATCAAATAAATAAATCTTAAAAAAAGAAAATGGAAAATAAAAATCAAAATATCCTAAGTGATGAAAATCCATCCCCTAAACAAAACAAAAACAATTGCACCCCAGAAGAAAATGATAAACAACACTCCAAATTGAATCAAATTTCCTCAAACAACTTTGAATTGGAAATGCAAAGATTAGAAATTGAAGTGTCTAAAAAAATCAGCACAAAAAGAGAGAGTTGATTGAACTCAGGAAAATAAGAAAAAAGGCCAAAGCACTTCAGAAATGAAGTTTAAATAATAAGGTGTCCAAAGTAAAATTTTAATAAGGGGCACTGAAGAAAGGGAAAAACAACCAAAAGAAAGAAAATGAAATAAATAAAACAGCCAGGGTCAGTGAAAGGGTGACTTAAAGAGAAGACAAAGAGGATCCAATATATGTATACTTGAAATCCCTGAGAAGGCAGAACAGTTTGATAGGCAATGATTTAGAACAATAATCCAAGGAAAATTTCTGGAATTAAAAGATAACCTGAGGGTGCCTGGGTGGCTCAGTTGGTTAAGCGACTGCCTTCAGCTCAGGTCATAATCCCAGAGTCCTGGGATCAAGTCCCACATCAGGCTCCCTGCTTCATGGGGAGTCTGCTCCCTCTGACCTTCTCCCCTCTCGTGCTCTCTCTCACTATCTCTCTCTCAAATAAATAAATAAAATCTTTAAAAAATTAAAATTAAAATTAAAAAAGCTTCACCTGATTAAATCAGGCCTACCCAGGAAATCGCTCTTTAAAAAAAAAAAAAAGATAACCTGAGCCTACATAGTGAAAGGACTCAAAGACCTGAAAGCTCTATTCCAAGATCCTAATAAAACAATTCAACTAAAAAAAGAAAAAGTCCTCAAGGACTCCAGGCAAAGAAATCAAATAATTCACAAGGGCAAGAGATGTCATGAGATATCTCCAAAGCAACATACAAGGCCAGGAAATATGGGGCAGCATTTTCAAGAAACTCAAAGAAATTATGAACCAAGGATTTTATCCTAGCCAGGCATGTTTTGAATTTCAAAGCTATAGAAAAAAAAAACTTTCAACATTCAATAACTCAATGAATACCAATGAATACTCATGAGTCTTTCTTGAGGTATTTATCACAGGATAAGTGTCACTCAACAAAGAGTTGACTGAAGAAATTTCAGCAAAAGGAGTGATATATATTTAACTGTAAATCTAAGACTAAAACAAAGTCCTTACCTAGATATAACACAAAAATTTTATATTTTCTGACAATGCTGAAGTAATGCAAGAAAAAGTGAAAAAGAGAAAAAAGAGGAGAGTAGGATAAACTCATTGATTGTTCTACAGGAACTAGGTGAAAGTCAATGGATCCATCAAAAACTTACAAGCCAGTGATGTCTGCAAGATGGCAGAATAAGAATTTCCAGTACTCATCCTCCTACAGAAATATAATTTTGACAACTACACATGGAGAAGAGTACCTCTGGAGTACCTTCGTGGGAGCTCAGAAGTCCAGCAGAGGGGTCCCAGTACCCTACCAGAGCAGAAAGTCTGAGAACAAATGCAATGAAGAGGGTAAGAGGAGCAGTTTCACTTTATTCACATCACCTGTCCCCCAGAGTGGCACAGCCCAAAGCCAAGAGAGACCCCATCAGCCCATGATTTCTCTCCTGGAGCTATATGAGAGCACAGTGAATGCCTGGCTTCCTCAGTTGGCAAGATGCTTCCCAAGAGGCCCACTCTTTTCTTGTCCCAACCAGAACACTAAAGGGATAAGCATGGCTAAATAGTTTGAGGGACTTTGGGAGTAGGGAAAAGAAAAATGTGGTATATATAGGAGTATGGACTATTATTGAGCCTTAAAAAAGACAGACATCCTGCCATTTGCAACAACATGAATGAACCTGGAGGACATTATGCAAAGTGAAATAAGCCAGACAGAGGAAAACAAATACTGTGTGATCTCACTTACATGTGGAATTAAAAAAAACAACAACTGAAGTTGTAAAAGCAGAAGGAGGAATGGTGTTTGTAAGGGGCTGGAGAGCAAGGAAGATGCTGGTGCAAGAGTTATGTAGGATTCCTAAGTTTTGGAGATCTGTATAATACTGTATTTTATACTTGAAATTTGCTTAGAGAGTATATCTTAAATGCTCTCACCACACACAATGTGAGGTGATGCGTATGTTAGTCAGCTCAACTGTGGTAATCATTTCACAATGTACATGTGTCTGAAAATATCACACTGTACATCTTAAATGTATACCACTTTTATTTGTTGATTATACCTTAATAATTCTGGGAAGAAATGTTGACAAACCAGACGACAGTAAAGGTTAGCTACAAAAAGAGGACTGAAGGATTACAATGATAACTACCAGAAAAGAAGTACAAATCTTTCTGAATATCAAAAGACATTTTAGCACAAAAGAGTAAGGAAAACACATATAAAGAATGATATAAAGAATGGGTGATAGAGTTGAGACCAAATATGTCAGTCATGTCAACAAATGTGAATGGTTTTAACTCACATAATTAAAATGAAAGGGATTTCAAACTGTTTCATAAAGCAAGACCCAAGTGTCTGCTATATATAAAGATCATACCTAAAACAGTGATTCAGAAAAGCAACAATAAAGGAATGGGAGAAATTATACAAATGGGAAAAAAAAAGCAATAAGAGCAATCCTGATATCAGACAGATGAGAATACAATTTAAAAAGCATTAAATATAAGAAAGGACACTTTCTAATGCTTAAACCCACAATTAATGAGAAATACAACAGGTATGAACATCTCTGCACCAAAACCACAATAATCACCTTTATGAAGTAGAAACTCTAAGAGATGCAAGAATAATAGGCTATTGTCAGCATAAGACAGATCAAGTGGGAAAAAAGGCACAGACACAGAAATGCTAAAATAAGCAAACCTAGTGGATGTGTATCAAACCCTACAGCCTGATAATAGAAAACTTCTCCTTATGGTTTTATGAAACATTCACAAAAATTGACCATATATTAGCTAATTAAAAAAGCACCACTATGTTCCATAAAGTAGAATTATTATCAATATTCTATGATTACAATGTAATAAAATTAAAAATTATTAAGAATATTAAAAAGCCAAACAGGTCCTTCCACCTCAAAAGCTCCAAAATAATTTCTTTTGACTTACTCCTGGGTGAACAGGGCATTAAAATACAAGGAAAATTCTACATGTCAGAATCTATGAAAAACATTTATAGCAGACATAAAATGAAAGAATGAAAAAAAAAAAAAAACAAACAAACTAAGTTTTCCAGCACAAAAATCTAGGAAAGGAACCAAAAAAAAAATGCACCAAAAAGAAAACAAAAGGGAATAGTAAAGGCAAAAGAAGAAATTATTTAAGAGAAAAATTGTAGAACAAAGGGAAAGAGAGAGGAAGCACCATTATACAACTCAGAAATGACAAAGGGGAAATAACCATTGAAAAAGACGATATTTGTAAAAATGTGACTATTCTTCAGATGTCTGGAAATAATTTTGAAAAGCTAAATGAAATTGATAAATGCCTAGGAAAAAATGGGTCATATTAGAAATAAAAACTTATACTACAGTCCACAGAAGAAAAAAAGAAATATGTCAGGGACTATTCCATAAAAAAACACACTGCTCCCAGATGTCTTCACTAGAGACTGTGACCAGACCATTAAAGAGAAGATGGTACTAACATATATTGTTCTACAACATGGAGAATGAAGGAGAACTTGCTCATTTCTTTATGAAACCAGCATAACATTGACACATAAACTTGGTAAAGACAATACCAAAGAAGGAGAAATTATAGACCAATTTTATTTTTGAATGTGTGAAGACTCTTAAAGTGTTAGTGAACAGAATTCAACACTGCATTGAGAAAAATAAAATGCCATGGACAAGTGGAATGTATTCTAGAAGTGGAAGGTCAGTTCACTGTGAAGAAATCCATTCATATAATATATATACCATATTAATAGATCAAAGAAGAAAATCATTATCTCTAATGTAGAAAAAGCATTTGATGCAATTCAACATTTATTTCTAATTTAAAAACACACTCAAGAAAACAGGAATTGATGAAGACTTTCATAATACGATGAAAAAAAAAATCTTAGTCCTAAAATCAGCATCCTACTTAATGGGGATTTAGTGAAGGCATTCCCACTAAGATCAAGATCAAGAGTAGAATGTTCTCTATCTCCATTACTCCTTTACATCTTACAGGAAGTATTAGCCAGTACAACTGGATAAAAGAAATCAATCAGAAGCATACACACAGGAAAACAAACTTTTTAAAAAAGATTTATTTATTTATTTTTGAGAAAAGAGAGTGTGCCTGAGTTGGGGTGGGGGAGGTGCAGAGGGAGAAAAATAGACTCCCTGCTGAGCAAAGAGCCCAAGGAGGCAGGGCGAGATCTCTCCAACCTGAGATCACGACCTGAGCCGAAATCAAGAGACCCATGCTTAACTGACTGAGCCACCCATGTGTCCCTTGAAAATAAACTTCAAAATATTTGTTTGTAAATGACATGATAGTATAGAGAACATTTATGTGAACTGTATCCATATATAAAACAGATAATCAATTAGAGGATATCATGCCAGCAAATCCCATTTACAATGACAAAGATTAAATCATTGGTAATAAACTTAGCAAGAAGTACAAAAACCTATATATGAAGAAAGTTTTATACCACCCATGAAAAACAAGCAGACTCGAATAAATAGAAAGCTATGCTCTGTTCTCAGTTAGGACAATTTAACATCTTTAAAGATGTCATTTCACCCTAATTAATGTATAAATGGAAGGTAATCCCAGTAAAATTACTAATAGGATTTTTATGGAAGTGGAGAAGTGACACTAAGACTTACATGAAAAAATGAACATGCGAGAAGAAGCAGAAAGTCAGTGAAAGAGAAAAATCTGGGCAGGAAGACTGGCTCTATTACATATTAAAACATAAAAATCTCTGTAATTTTAACTGTGTCGTACTAGTGTATAAATAGGCAAACACACCAGTGGAACAGAATGCAAAGTCCAGATAAAGACCTAAGAACACATGAAAATTTAAAACACAAGACAAGGGGCATCTCAAATATTGGGCCAAAAATGGACTTATAAATAAATGATACTAGGACAACTAAATAGGCATTTGGGAAAAAAGATAAAATTAAATCTATACTTCACACCATATGCAAAAATAAACACCAAACATCAGAAAGCTAAAATGTAAAGAAATGAAAGTATACAAGCATTAGAAGCAAATGTGTGACTTTCTTTATAAACCTGGTGTAAGAAAAGGTTTATCACTATGACTCAAAGTTTGGATTCAATAAAAGAAAACAAATTGATGCATTTGACTACATATTTTTGGGGTGTGTGTGGCAAAAACACTTATAAGCAGAGTCAAAAGATAAATAACTGGGAAAAACTGTGACATATATCACAGATAAAGAATTAATATCCCTTATACATAAATAGCCCTTAGAAATTGAGGGCGGGGGAGTAAAAAGCCTGATAGAAAACCAGGCAAAAGACATAAGGAGAAGGAGTGCTTGGTTGGCTCCATCCATAGAGCATGCAATCTTGATCTCAGGGTCATGGTTTCAAGCCCTGTGATGGGGGCACAGTTCACTTTAAAAAAATGAGATATAAGGAAGGAATTAAGAAACTAAAATGTCTCCTAAATATATGAAAATATATTTTAAAATATATATTAACCTCACTTATAATAAGAGAAAGGAAATTAAAATTATATTGAGATAATTTTTTTCTTTTAAAATTGAGGTATAATTGACATACAATATTATATTAGTTTCAGGTATATGACACAGTGATTCAACATTTGTTTATATTATGAAATGATTACCACAGGAAGTCTAGTTACGATCTGTCACCATACTAAGTTGACACAATATTACTAACTATATTCCCCATGCTATATATTACCCTATGACTTATTTATTTTTATAACTGGAGGTTGGTATCCTTGATCCCCTTCAATCATTTTGCTCTCCCCCAAACCCCTTCCTTCTGGGAACCACCAATCTGTTCTCTGTATCTATGAGTCTGGGTTTTGTTTTGTCTGTTTGCTTTGTTTTCTAGATTCCACATGTAAAGTGAAGTCATACGGTGTATGTCTTTCTCTGACTTATTTCACTTAACATGATATCCTCAAGATCTATCCATGTTGTCACAAAGAGCAAGATTTCATTCTTTTTTTTTAAGATTGAGAAGTGTTCCATTGTGTGTGTGTGTGTGTGTGTGTGTGTGTGTATACACATTACATTAAATATATACACACCACATCTTCTTTATCTAGTCACCCATTGTGGACACCTAGGTTGTTTTCGTCAAAAATATATGCACTCCCACATTTGTTGAAACATTATTTATAACAGCCAAGATAAAGTTTCTTATGTATAACTTTCAACACACACTTCCAACAATATAGAAATATATATTCCCACATTCCTTTATTACAATGTTTGCAATTGAAAAATATTGGGTGTTCCCAGTCCCATATTGATGAGTTCCTCATCAATATGTCCATACATGAGAGTAATTGAATAAACTAATATATATCTATACCATGAAATACTATGCAACTCTAAAAAAGAATAAGACCTCTATGAACTAATATAAAGTGATTTCCAGGCATCCATGGTATGTTGCCTTTTCTGTAAGAAGGGGAAATAAAATATATATGAATTTCTTAAGTTTTTCCCAACAGTTTACAAGAAACTAATGACATTGGTTTCCCACAGGGGAGGTGGGAATGGGATAAAAAGAAATGGTATGTACCTTTCTGTATACACTTCTTTTGTAAGGCTTACACCTTTGAAACCATGTTGTAATATTTTACATATTTTTAAAAAAGCAGTAAGAATGGGTAAAGGGAACCCAAAGTGAGTAACAAAGATAACCCAAATCACATACTGAATTATTTCATACTCGGGGCCTTTACATTGCTGTTCCTTCTGCCTGGAATACCTTGCAATCTTCATGTCCTTATCTTTTGAATTCTGTTACCTGTCACTTCTTCAAGATGCCTGCCCTGATAGTTCCACTCAATTGTCACATCATGAGACTCTTTTCTATTCTCACCCATCACTCTACGAAATGATTTGTGGATTTACTATTTGTCAGTTTTCTACGCTCCCCACCAGGTATAAAGACCATGGAGGCAAGAGACTTGCTCATTCCTGTCACTGATGGCACAGTATCTGGCACATATTAAGCAGGCCATGAAAAATGGGTGGTGTTAGACATTCAAATTCTAGTTTTGTTTTTCATCAGTTGAGTGACCTTGAGTAAAACTCCTGGGCAAATTCCTTGGGTAAATTCCTTAATCTTCCCGAGTCACAGTGTCCTCATCTACAGAATGGTAGCAGAATCCAATGCACATCTCACTGGGTTGAACAAAATTTGGAATGCACAAGTGCCTGAGAGATGCAAAGAAGTATATGCACATGACTTTATTTTTTTAAAGATTTTATTTATTATTGGAGAGAGAGAGAGACACAGTGAGAGAGGGAACACAAGCAGGGGGAGTGGGAGAGGGAGTAGCAGGCTTCCCGCTGAGCAGGGAGCCAGATGCAGGGCTAGAACCCAGGACCCTGGGATCATCACCTGAGCTGAAGGCAGACGCTTAATGACTGAGCCACCCCGGTGCCCCAACATGACTTTATTATTGAAATAAATTGATATTGGGATTATTGACAAGATCTTTTCCCCTGTCTGCAAGAGAATCCATTCTAAACTTTTTAGCAGGGCATGCACAATCCTCCAATCCCCCATTATCTGCTCCCTGTCTCCCTCTGGACTTCCTTCTATTATCTCAAAACCAATCCTGTCAAATCTCCCCAAATCATGGAACAATACAATTTGAGTTTCTGCTCAGGTGCTTCCTTTTCAGGACACAGTCAGTCCTCTGACCTATTGTCTGCATGAGAAATATTCACTTATCTTCCATACTCTCCTGAAATACCATTTCTTCCATGAAACTTTTCCTCAACATCTTCTCATCCCCTCCATTTCCAGGCTACCAATTGTACACTGGGTACTCCACCAATGAGATGCCTGATATGGTTTATTGTACATGTTCATTTTTAGGGCTGTCTTTTCCACTGTATTGTGGGTTCTCTGAGGGCAGTGACTGTAGATTACTTACCTGTGTATACCCTCATTGACTCAGAGCAAGCCCTTAATAAATGATTGTTGGATTTTTATCATCATCATCATCAGAGAGACAGGTGTAGCCCTTTCACCAGAGACTAGGGACTCCCAGGTCTAAACCAACCTAAGCCAGGGCTGTCCTTCATGCTTCCCTGCATAGCTCTTATCTGACCTTAATGATCACTGCTCTCAGTGAGAGATCCTTTGAGCTGTAATTACTAATTGATGTTTGTAAAGTCTTTGAAATTCTCAGATGACAGATGTAATCAAAGGCCAATTTATTATGATAATTGTTATTAGTACAGCTCCTCATTATTTGTTGATGTTAACGGCAGGGCCAGCAGGTGTTTCAAGATTGAGCAGGGGATTGAGGCTGGCCATACATGGGAGGAGAAAGAGATAAATGTGGATGTGTGGGGAATTTGAGGTCTTTTAGGGACCCCTGCTGGTTTCAGTCTAGCCAGATTCTACTTTGTGGGGTTATGAGTCAGCATGAAGTAAGGCACTAAGTGTACAAGGCTGCCTAATGGCATTTTTACATGCAAAGGTTCAAACCCAGCTCTGTCTCTTGCTTCCGGAATGTGCTTTGGCACATTCTGAGTCTTGGCTTGCTCATCTGTTAAATGAAGATACACAGTATCAATTTACACTTGCTGTGTAATTGTGCAATTTACAATTGCTTGAGGCACGTACGAATGGATGTGGGAAGACCAATTAGGAGGCAGGTTTCCTAGGCAAGAGATGATGATATTCAGGACTAAGATGGTAACAGTGGAAATAAGAAGAGTATATGGACTGAAGAAAATTTCAGAGTGCAGAAGCAGCAGGATTTGGTGACAACAGATATAGAAAGTGAGGTGTCTTGGGCAACCCAGACTTCTAAAATAGGAAAGACCCAGGGACCTTTACAGAGCTGAGGAATGAACAATTCAGCTTTTAAGAAGTTGTTGTGTACTACTTCTGTCAGTCTCTTATAGCTTTGGTTTATGTGAATTTCATCAGCTCTGTAGCCTGATCAATTGAATTAATGGGTTTGCAAACTTGGGGGCCATGACATAAAAGTTGGAATAGGACCAACATACAGTTTCCAGGAAGGGCTTACAGAAGTGCCCACTTGTTTCTCTGTAAGTACATTCCCAAGTTCCCTTTGAAGTCTCATACTTCTTTCTCCCTGATGCATCAAGTGTGCCAACTGGAGTCTCTGCACACTTTGGACCTCACTGATTTTGTTTCTCTTCCTTGAATTACACCCACCCCCAAACCCTGTTCACAGTCTATTCAAATCTGATTTTAAAAGTCTGTGTACCCACTGATTTTTACAAATATTTTATTAATTTATTTGAGAGAGAGATTGAGAGTTAGAAGTAAAGAGAGAGAGAATCTGAAGCAGATTCTGCATTAAGCACAAAGCCTGACAAGAAGCTTAATCCCACAATTGTTGAGATCATGACCTGAGCTGAAACCAAGAGGTGGTCACGTAACTTGAGCCACCCAGGTGCCCCTGTGCACCCAGTGATTTTGCTTGTTCTGTTCCTTAGCATACTTCCACACTCTACCTCATACACTTTTCCATGATATTCTGAAAATGATAGCTGAAATTGTTTATTGCACACCAAGCACCATAATAGGCATCTTTAATGCATCTTATTTAATATTTATATATCTTTTTTATAAAGTTGATTCTATGGGCATCAAAATTTTCCGAATGAGAATGTGATTAAGAAAGTCTAAATCACTTTCCTAAGGTCACATGGATGGCCAGTGCCAATCTGTGCAAAAGACCCCATATTAGGCATATTCATCAATAATGCTTACAGAAAAGAAACTTTGATATCCACTAATCTTATTTAATGGAATCAATTAATGGAATGATATTATATAGCATAAGAAACAGTAAGTGTAAATGGAGCCATTAAATTCCAGTTTAAGTTTAAGGCAAGATGGCAGAGGAATTCAGGACACCTAAATATCTTTGGGTCCCAGGAATTCAGCAAGTTATCAAACCACTCTGAATACCTACAAACAACAGAAGATCAAAGAGAAGAAGAGCAGCAATTCTAGGAACAGAAAACCAACCACTTTCTGGAAGGTAGGACGTACAAAGAATGAACCCGAGATGATATATAGGAAGAGAAACCCTGGTGGGGGTGGGGAGTGGGCAGCTCCTGGCAAGTGGTAGAGCAGCGGAGCACAAGATCAGAACTTCCAGAAGTCTGCTCCACTGAGGGACGTCACTCCAGAAGCTAAGTGGGGGAGAGGGGGTGTGGAACCCTTGGGGGACAGTGTGGTCTCGGGACCCATGGGGTCACAGAAAGACCAGGGGTGTCTGAGTGTGGCAGAGCTTCCAGGTATCAGAGCATGGAAGCCGGCTGCAGAGACAGAGCAAAGGCATACACTCTCAGCTCAGGGTTACCTTAAACTGTGATCCAAGGCACAGCAGGCCACTGCTCTTCAAGCAGGGACCCAACAAGTGGGAGATCCAGGGAGACTTACCTTTCTCCCCTGGGAGGAGCTGTGTGGCAGAAATCTGCTGGGTTTGGAGACTCCAAATAGGGCTGTGTGCCTGAGAGAGAAATGCTTGGTCACAGGTCACAGTGAGCTCAGAGCACAGCTGGAGACCAGGGAGACGGGAGTGACTGTGCACTGTTCTCCAAAGGTGCACTGAGGAGTGGGGCCCTGAGCTCTCAGCACCTCTGGGCGGGAGATTGGGAGGCCACCATTTTCATTCCCGTCTTCCAAAGCTCTATGGAAAGTGTTCAGGGAACAAAAGCTCTGAGAGTGGACCCGAGCAGATTACTCAACCTGGCCTCTGGCAAGGGTGGTGCAGTTCTGTCTCTGGCAAAAACATTTAAGAATCACGGCAAGAAGTCCCTCCCACAGAAGGTCAACAAGAACATCCAGCCAAGACCGATTTCACTGATCAATGAGAAGTGCGAACTCCAGAGATAGGGGAATGCAACATATGGAATTCATGGCTTTTTTCCCATGAGTCTTTAGTCTTTCAAAGTTAAATTTTTTTAATTTTATTTTTTTCTAATTCTATTTTTTTTAATTTTTCATCTTTCCTATTTTAACCTCTTTAAACTATTTTATCTTATCAATACCTTTTTAAAAAATCTGTTTAAATTTTCATTGTTATAGTCATATTCTATCCATTCATTGTATTTAACCTTATTTTTTGTACACATATAGGTTTTTCTCTCTTTACAATTTTGGGATACAGTTTCCTCTAACAGATCAAAATATACCCTAAATCTAGTGCATGGCTTTGTTCTAGTTTCCAGCCTGATCACATTCTTTCCTCTTTTTTTTTTTTCATTTGTTCAACCAACTTCCTATCAATTCCTTTTTTAGAACCTTTTTAAATTTTCATCTTTAGAGTCATAATCCACTCCTTCATTGTGCTTACCTTTATTTTTGTGTATATATACAAGTTTTTCTTTCTTTAAAATTCAGGAGCCAGTTTCTTCTAACAGACCAAAATACACTCAAAATCAAGTGTGTGGCTCTGTTCTATTCACCAGTCTGAGATATAAAAATATATATGTATATATTTTTCTCCTCTCTTCTCCCCCTACATTTGGGTCTCTTCCGATTTGGTTGGTGTATATATTTCTGGGATTGTTGTTACCCTTTTAGTATTTTGTTCTCTCATTTATCTATTCTTATCTGGATGAAATGACAAGGCAGAAAAACTCACCACAAAACAACAACAACAACAATAAGAAGCAGTCCTGATGGCTTAGGGACCTAATCAATATGGACATTAGTAAGATGTCAGAACTAGAGTTCAGGATGATGATTACCAAGGTGTTGGCTGGGCTCAAAAGAAGCATTAAAGATACCAGGGAATCCATTCCGGAAAAATAAAATCCCTTTCTGGAGAAATAAAAGAACGAAAATCTAACCAAGTTGAAATTTAAAAAAACTATTAATGAGATGCAATAAAAAAAATGGAGGTTCTTACTGCTAGGATAAATGAGGCAGAAGAGAGTATTAGTCTTATAGAAGACCAAATGATGGAGAATAAAGAAGCACAAAAAAAGAGAGATAAACAACTACTAGAACATGAGGGGAGAATTTGAGAGATAAGTGATACCTAAGACAAAACAACATTAGAATAAATGGAGTAACAGAAGAAGAAGGAAGGGGGGGCAGAAGGTATATTGGAGGAAATTATAGCAGCGAATTTCCTTAATTTGGTGAAGGAAACAAGCATAAAATTCCAGGAGGCACAGAGAACAACCACCCCCCCAAAATCAATAAAAATAGGTCAAAACCCTGTCATCTAATAGTAAAACTTACAAGTCTCAGTGACAAAGAGAAAATCCTGAAAGCAGATCAGGAGAAGAGGTCTGTAACATACAATGTTTGAAATATTAGATTGGCAGCAGACCTATCCATAGAGACCGGCAGGCCAGAAAGGACTGGCATGATATATTCCAAGCACTAAACAAGAAAAATATGCAGCCAAAAATACTATATCCAGCTAGGCTGTCATTGAAAACAGGAGAGATAAAAAGCCTCCAGGACAAACAAAAACTAAAAGAATTTGCAAACACCAAACCAACCCTACAGGAAATATTGAAGGGGGTCCTCTAAACAAAGAGAGAGCCTAAAAGTAACAGACCAGAAAGTAACAGAGACAATATATAGTAACAGTCACCTTACAGGCAATACAACGGCACGAAATTCATATCTTCCAATAGTTACCCTGAATGTAAATGGGCTAAATGCCCCAATCAAAAGACACAGGGTATCAGAATGGATAAAAAAAAAAAAAGACCCATCAATATGCTGTCTGCAAGAAACTCATTTTAGACCCAAAGACACCTCCAGATCTAAAAAGAGGGGGTAGAAAACAACTTACCATGTTAATGGATATCAAAAGAAAGCTGGAGTGGCAGTCCTTGTATCAGATATATAAGATTTTAAGCCAAAGACTGTAATAAGAGATGAGGAAGGACACTATATCATACTTAAAGGATCTGTCCAACAAGATCTAACAATTTTAAATATCTATGCCCCTAACGTGGGAGCAGCCAATTATATAAACCCAATTAATAACAAAATCAAAGAAACACATCGACAATAATACAGTAATAGTAGGAGATTTTAACTCCCTTCCCCTCACTGAAATGGACAGATCATCTAAGCAAAAGATCACCAAGGAAATAGAGGCTGTAAATAAAAGACCCACTGGACCAGATGGACATCACAGATATATTCAAAACATTCATTTCCAATGCAACAGAATACACGTGTATTCTTCTTTAGTGCACAAGGAACATTCTCCAGAATAGATCACATCCTGGGTTACAAATCAGGTCTCAACTGGTACCAAAAGATTGGGATTATTCCCTGCATATTTTCAGACCACAATGCTTTGGAACTAGAACTCAACCACAAGAGGAAAGTTGGAAAGAACTCAAATACATGGAGGTTAAAGAGCATCCTACTAAAGAATGAATGGGTCAACCAGGAAATGAAAGAAGAATTGAAAAAACTCATGGAAACAAATGAAAATGAAAACACACTGTTCAAAATCTTTGGGACACTGCAAAGACAGTCCTGAGGGAAAGTATATAGCAATACAAGCCTTTCTCAAGAAACAAGAAAGGTCTCAAAGGAGCTGGAAAAAGAATAGCAAAGAAAGCCTAAACCCAGCAGGAGAAGAGAAATAATAAAGATCAGAGTAAAAATCAATGAAATAGAAACCAAAAGAACAGTAGAACAGATCAACAAAACTAGGAGCTGGCTCTTTGAAAGAATTAATAAGATTGATAAATTCCTGGCCAGACTTATCACAAAGAAAAGGGAAAGGACCCAAATTAATAAAATCATGAGTGAAAGAGGAGAGATTACAACCAATACCAAAGAAATACAAATAATTATAAAAACATATTATGAGCAAATATACGAGCAAATTTGACAATCTGGAAGAAATGGATGCATTTCTAGAGACATATAAACTACCAAAACTGAACCAGGAAGAAATAGAAAACCTGAACAAACCCATAAGCAGTAAAGAGATTGAAGCAGTCATCAAAAATCTCCCAAGAAAAGAGCCCAGGGCCAGACGGCTTCCCAGGGGAATTCTATCATTCATATATATATATATATATATATATACATATATATATATATATGATTTTATTTATTCATTTGACAGACAGAGATCACAAATAGGCAGAGAGGCAGGCAGAGAGAGAGAGAGAGAGAGAGAGAGAGAGAGAGAGAGAGAAGGAAGCAGGCTCCCTGCTGAGCAGAGAGCCTGATGTGGGGCTCCATCCCAGGACCCTGGGATCATGACCCGAGCCGAAGGCAGAAGCTTTAACCCAATGAGCCACACAGGCACCCCTCTACCAAATATTTAAAGAAGAATTAATACCTATTCTCCTGAAACTGTTCCAAAAAAATAGAAACAGAAGGAAAACTTCCATACTCATTTTATAAAGTCACCATTACCTTGATCTCAAAGCCAAAGACCCCATCAAAAAGGAGAATTACAGACCAATACCCCTGATGAACATGGATGCAAAAATTCTCACCAAAATACTAGTCAATAGGATCCAACAGTACATTAAAAAGGATTATTCACAATGACTAAGTGGGATTTATTCCTGAGCTGCAACGTTGGTTCAACATCCACAAATCAATCAATGGGATACACTACATTAATAAAAGAAAGAACAAGAACCAAATGATACTCTCAATATTTTCCGAAAAAGCATTTGACCAATGAAACATCCTTTCTTGATCAAAACTATTCACAGTATAGGGATAGAGGGTCCTTACCTCAATATCATAAAAGCCATCTATGAAAAACCCACAGTGAATATCATTCTCAATGGGGAGATTTTCCACTAAGGTCAGGAACACAGCAGGGCTATTCAATATCACCACTGCTATTCAACATAGTACTAGAAGTCCTAGCTTCAGCAATCAGACAACAAAAAGAAATAAAAGGCATCTGAATAAGCAAAGAAGTCAAACTCTCACACATTGCAGATGATATGATACTTTACATGAAAACCCAAAAGACTCCACTCCAAAACTGCTAGAACTCATACAGGAATTTAGTAAAGTGTTAGGATATAAATATAAATGCACAGAAATCAGTTACATTTCTATATACCAACAGCAAGACAGAAGAAAGACAAATTAAGGAGTCCATCCCATTTATAATGCCACCTATGAGATACCTAGGAATAAACCTAAGCAAAGAGGCAAAGAATCTGTGCTCAGAAAACTGTAAAGCACTCATGAAAGAAATTGAGGAAGACACAAAGAAATGGAAAAATGTTCCATACTCACAGAACAAATATTGGAAGAACAAATATTGTGAATATATTTATGATATCTAGAGCAATCTACACATTTAATGCAATTCCTATCAAAATACCATCAACTTTTTTCAAAGAAATAGAACAAATAATCCCAAAATTTATATGGAACCAGAAAAGACCCTGAATAGCCAGAGGAATGTTGAAAAAGAAAGCCAAAGTTGGCAGCATCATGATTTCAGACTTCAAGCTCTATTACAAAGCTGTCATCATCAAGACAGTATCATACTGGCACAAAAACAGACACATAGATCAATGGAACAGAAGAGAGAGCCCGGAAATGGACTCTCAACTCTATGGTCAACTAATCTTTGACAAAGCAGGAATGAATGTCCAATGGAAAAAAGACAATCTCTTCAACAAATGGTGTTGGGAAAATTGGACAGCCACATACAGAAGAATGAAACTGGACCATTTCCTTACACAACACATGAAAATAGACTCCAAATGGATGAAAGAACTCAATGTGAGATAGGAATCCATCAAAACCCTTGAGGAGAACACAGGCACCAACCTCTTCCATCTCAGTCTTGGCAACTTCTTCCTAGAAACATTGCCAAAGGCAAGGGAAGCAAGGGTAAAATTGAACCACTGGGACTTCATTAAGATCAAAAGCTTTTGCACAGCAAAGGAAAGAGTCAACAAAACCAAAAGATAATTGATAGAATGGGAGAAGATATTTGCAAATACATATCAGATAAAGGGCTAGTATCCAAAATCTATAAAGAATTTCTCAAACTCAACACCCAAAGAACAAATAATCCAATCAAGAAATGGGCAGAAGACATGAACAGACATTTCTGCAAAGAAGACATCCAAATGGCCAACAGAAACATGAAAAAGTGTTCAACATCACTCAGCATCAGGGTAATACAAATCAAAACCACAGCGAGATACCACTTCACACCAGTCAGAATGGCTAAAATTAACAAGTCAGGAAATGACAGATGTTGGGAAGGATGCGGAGAAAGGGAAGTCCTCCTACACTATTGGTGGGAATGCAAGCTGGTGCAGCCACTCTGGAAAACAGTATGGAGGGTCCTCAAAAAGTTGAAAATAGAGCTACCCCACAACCCAGCAACTGCACTACTGGGTATTTACTCTAAAGTTACAAATGTAGTGATCGGAAGGGACATGTTCACCTGAATGTTTATAGCAGAAATGTCCACAATAGTCAAACTATGGAAAGAACCTAGATGTCCATCAACAGATGAGTGTCTAAAGAAGATGTGATATCTATATATCTGTGTCTATCTATCTATCATCTATGTATCTATCATCTATCTATACACATACATACAAACATACATACACATACATATGGGAGTACTATGCAGCCATCAGAAATACCCGAAATCTTGCCATTTGCAACAATGTGGATGAAACTAGTGGGTATTATGCTAAGCGAAATAAGTCAATTGGAGAAAGACAACTATCATATGATCTCTCTGATATGTGGAATTTGAGAGGCAGAGTTGGAGGTCATTGGGGGGAAGGGAGGGAAAAAATGAAATAAGACAGGACCAGGAAGGGAGACAAACCATAAGAGACTCTTAATCTCAGGAAACAAACTGAGGGTTGCTGGGGGGTGGGGGTGGGGGGATAGGGTGGCCAGGTTATGGACACTGGGGAGGGTATGTGCTATGGTGAGTGCTGTGAATTGTGTAAGACTGATGATTCACAGACCTGTACCCCTGAAGCAAATAATACATTATATGTTAATTTTTAAATTCCGGTTTAATACTGTATCACAACATTGATACAATGGGACCAATGAATTTCTGGAACAGAGATATGATATTGACCAGTATCTCCTCAGGGCTCCTTCTATAAGGATGTATATGATAAATTTCCCTTCTAGTGTCTCCCATGAAAAGTATGTATGCTTCTTTCCTTCCACTAAGAGAAGCTTTGCAAACCTCCCATACACTCCTTTTTGCCTTTGCTCCCAAGAAGCTCAAGAGGTATAGATAATGTTCTATCTCATTAGCCACGTATATTAGGCCTCTGGTATAATGACGACCTTTCTGTCACTAAGATTTTTGAGCTAACTTAAAATTTTAACTAAATATGTATACATATTCATACACACACCCCCCACACACATATATATACGTATATACACACATGATTATATACACATGCCAAAATATTTATGTGTATTATGTATCTATACATACATATACATATAACACATATGTTGAATTTTCACATGCACACACAGACACACACACACTCATGTTAGCAATATCCTCATTCAAAAGGTACTTAGGAATGCTCACAAAGTTACCATACCTATTGCTTATTCCTCACAAAGACCCCAGTGATCTTGGGAGGGCACACCTCATCCCCATATGACAGATGGGGAAACTGAAGACTAGCAGGCCAGTATTCAGTTTAGGTAGCTAAAAAATAGCAGAGTCAGTTTTTAAACCAATGGATCCAATATCCAAATTCAGAGGTATCCCAACTTATTCACCATTTGGGGGCCAATTGAGCCAAACTTCATGGGACCCTTGTCTTTTGAAGGGGCCTGATGGAAGCAGAAACCCCTGCTTTATGGAAACTTAGGCTGCTACTTCCATGAACCTTTTTAGGACTCAGGGCTGGAGCCTTCATTGATGCCTCAAGACCCAGGCTGACAAGATTATCAGCTGTCAACATTTGGGTAATCTTCATTTCCTTTTCCAAATGAGTCTAAAGTATATTTGCATCAAAAACGAAAATGTTCTTGGTCCCTTAGGTCTCATACTGTGATAATAAAATCTGTAGGAAATGTAAGTGAGTGGAAAAATAAATTAGCAACCTGGGAGAGCTCATTTTGGTATTTGTATAAGGTGACACTCAGGGAATTTCTCTGTTACTTGGAAAGAGAAGTTTGAGCCCCATCAGCCTTCAATAGAAGTTCAGAACTTTCAAGAGCAGGTGCTAAGGCTCACCTGGTGGAATAGAGCCCAGAGGTAGGTATGCCCAAGGGGCTGGTTGATACCCAGGATACAAGGATTGGGAAGGAGGACCAGGTAGGCTGATGGGGCATGAAACCTAGGCTCTGGTGAGAGAACAGAACTGAGAAGAAAGGTTGTAGAAAGGTTTTGTTGATAACCCTGGATTCCAAATGTCCATTTCAATTCTCTGCTGTAACAGAGCTGATACAATCCAGAAACAGGTTCCTAACATAGGACTATGGCAACAAGTCAAAAAAAAAAAAAAAAAAAAAAAAAGGTATGTGGAGGTCTTTGGTTCACAGTTTTCTATTACAATCTGGATCAGCAATTGATGGATGGGAGAGGTCTTAAATTTTCTGAGGCCTCTCAACCACACTGCATGGCAGACTTGGAAGAATGACTGCCTTTCATAGTGGAACAGTGTCGCAGGGAATATTAGACTTTCTTTACCCTGTATCCATGGAGATAAAGAGAGAAAGCTCTTACTAAAGCCCTTTCTTCAGTATGAGGTAACTGAGATGCTATGAGATTATTGGGTGCTGATGGGATTTCAGGCCATCCATTTTACTGATTTAAATGGAGTCATTTTGTTTGTGAGACCAGTCAGGAAGTAGCACAGATGATAGTACTTTCTTAGTGTCTGGGATGCAGTAGATACTCAAGAATAGAAAGTTTTCAGGATCCATGATAGGGACTGCATAGGAGCTTAAAGAATGAGTGTGGGTATTGTGGGAATTGGAAGGGAAAGCTTCATAATTGTGCATAATGTGGAAGGGTGGTGGTCATTAGGAGTGGTCTCAAATATCCCAGTTCACATCCTAGGCATGTGGTTGGAAGGCACTGCCTCATTCTTTTTGAAGTTTAGCATGGCTACATGAATAGCTTTGGCCAATGGAATGTGAAAGTGCTATGTGTCATTTTGTGTAGAATTTGAGAACTAGTGTTTTATTTGCCATATTACTTTCTCTGCCTTGGTGATAGTGGAAACATATGTCAAAATGGGCCTTCCATTAGCCTAGGCCTCCAAGTAACTATGATAAATAGAGCCCTTCTGCCGACCCATTTTGGATACGTAGAAGGAATGAAAAAAAAATTTTTTTTCTGATAATACACTGAGATTTCCTGGTTGTTTGCTACTATAGCATAAATTAGTTTGTCCTAAGTCATATAGGAGTTTTCTTGTAAATTCCCTGACAGAACATTTAAGATCCAAGCCATGAGATACCCTGTGTGATCTTCACTCTAACCCTTTTTGAGCTTGGAACTCCCACATCTTCTCATTCCATGGCTTACCTGAGCTTTTCCCACATGACATATGAGCAGTCACTAAAGTAGAAATAGAATCAGGAAATGGGATTGGGAGAAGTAAGATTACTCTCTAAAGACAAAATCAATTATGTCACAAGATTCAACAAAAAGAGAGGTCAGGCTTGGAACCATATGTGAAACATTAAACTAAGAAAAAGATAGCCTGAAATGGGGTTAGGAAGCAGTTAAGTCATGGGCAAGTCAAGGCAGCCAGCAGCTGCCACATAGACATGGTTCCTGAGGTCAGATTAAGAATGCTCCAACTTTCCCTTCCTTCAGGAGAGGAGCTGCAGGAAATCAACAAAAGGGAAAAGAACAAATATTACAACTGTGACAGATGACTTATATGTATTGTCTCATTTACTCTTCCCAAATTTGGGGGAGGTAGGTCATTAATCACATCATACATCTTGGGATGTTAAGTAACAGCTCACGCTCATATCATGGAACTGGCCATAATTCAAACCCAAGTCTATCTGATGCCTACCTCTCAATTCTTTCCATCCCACCATGCCACAGAGAATCAATCCATGTACAAATGTTCTTTTAATAGTGCTTGGACATAACTAAATATAGCTTCCAATATATTCAGAGACACAGAATTCTCTCTAACCCAGCTCTACCTAGATACCCCTAACTGTTATAATGTGATTACATTGCAAACATGAGGACTCATTCAAAATAGCATCTGGCTTCTGACTGCTCTCAAGAGGCAATTGAGCTCAGGAGCTGGAAGAGAAAGCGAGAGAACAAGAACAATCACCCTTCTACTTCCCACTTCTCTTATTTAGATCACCATTTGGCAGAAGCATCATTCAGGTTAAATGTGCCCCTACATGATGAAAAAGATATGGCAAGGAAAGAGTTTTCCCTGCTACATAAACAGAATATGCACAACAGCCCTGCCCAAGAAAAGGTGGCTTCTGGTGGGTATTTGCATGAATTTGCCACACTTGTTTTGCATCCAACCGTTAATTATGGTCCTTTCAACTTCACAATCATGGCTAATGGTGGTGGGGATGCAGAGAACAGTAGATTCAGCAGACCTCATTTTGGGAAGAGTGGGGGAAAAAAAACAATGCAAAACTGCACCCACCTGCTGTTTACAATTGAGACAGCTACTCTGGGTACCATTTGGAAGATCTAGAGGAAATCAAGGCTGCCCAGGAGCCTGGAGCTTGGGAAATGAGACAGCTGGGGAAAAGTCTTACTATTATGATGGAAGGCAGGTTTTTTAGGGCTCATCTGTCTATGGTGAAAATAGCTCAGAACCACATCTCGTGCTACACTGGATAGAAATTTAGACTGTGCTGACACTTATTTGGTGCCTTTCAGAATTTAAGATCTTTCCTCATTTAATCCTCAAAGTGATTGTGTAAAGTGTATATTACCATTTTGATTTCATAAGTGAGGAAACCAATTCACAGAACACAAGAAACAGTTCATAATCTCATTCATTCATTCATCCAACAATAATCAGGTATCTACTATGAGTTAAATATTGTACTCAATATGGAGAATATGGCAGCAAACAAAACAGAGCTGCTACCTCCTGGAGCTCTCAGTCTAAGGAGGGAGGCATGTACTATGTAAAAACCAGTGAAATTAAAATATGCTTAGTGTTATAAAGAAAACACACGTTAATGTATGAGTACTGGCATGGACAGCTCTTAGATAATATGACTGGAAATTTCCTAGAGGGTGTGACATTGAAGATGAGGCCTGGAAAATGAGAAGGTACTAGTTCTGCAAAGAATGAAGAAAAGAGACACTCAGGTAGAATTACAGCTTAAGCACCCCAAAGAGAGAAAAATACCTTGGAATGTTTGAGAAATAATGTTTTAGAAAATGGTAAAGAGAGGCAGAGTAGTGGAAATGTAGCAGGTGTGGTCTAACTATATCTGTAGCACAAGGCAGGTTCTGGGTACCCCTTTTTAAGGAGGGCATTGGGAAAATGGAGTATGTCTATGAGAGTATAGAATAAATAGGATTAAGGACTTACAGAAAATCATGCCATGTGAGAAACAGAAGCAACTGCATGTTAAAATATCAATAAGAAACCACCTGGATGGCCAAACATGGTAGTTGGTACTGTCATATTTTCTCCAATAGGCTGACATGGGAAAGAGAGATTTGATTTGTTCAAATCAATACAAGTGCCCAAGAGTAGTGAGTTAAGGAGACCAAATTTGGCTTTATAGAAACAAGAAAGTTCTAATAAAGGAGTCAGCTCTTTCCCTCCAGAGAATTGCAGTGGTCATGCTGAGGCTCTATAATGCCCTGCCAAGAATGCTTTATTGGAGATTTCTTTGTTGGCTTCTCCTCTACATTAGATGACACTGCAAAATCACCCAATTCTAAAATGCTATAATAGATCTATAATACAGCTATATCCAAAACAATGGTTACAATATAGCTGATTCACAGTAAGACTGGCATTGAGGATTCAGCACCAAGGACAGAGCACTGACAGTCAGCGCTGCCCTTGTTTTCTTTCTGTAAGAAAACAGTGTGTAGGTTTCTCAAAAAGTTGGAAATGAGAGACTGTGGACTCTGAGGAACTAACTGAGGGTTTTGGAGGGGAGTAGGAGGTTGGGTGAGCCTGGTGGTGGGTATTGTGGAGGGCACGTACTGCATGGAGCACTGGGTGTGGTGCATACACAATGAATCCTGGAACACTGAAAAGAAATTAAAAAAATAAATTTTTTTAAAAAGTTGGAAATGGAGCTACCCTTATGAGCCAGCAATTGCACTACTGGGTATTTACCCAAAGATACAGATGTAGTGAAAAGAAGGGCCATATGCACCCCAATGTTCATAGCAGCAATGTCCACAATAGCTACAATGTGGAAAGAGCCAAGATGCTCTTCAGCAGATGAATGGATAAAGAAGATGTGTTCCATATATACAATGAAATATTACTCAGCCATCACAAAGGATGAATACCCAACTTCTGCATCAACATGGATGGGACTGAGGGAGATTATGCTATGTGAAATAAGTCAAACAGAGAAAGACAATTATCATACAGTTTCCTTATCTGTGGAACATAAGAAATAATAGCATGGGGGACATTAGGAGAAGGAAGGAAAATATGAAGGAGGGGAAATCGGAGGGAAATCAGAAGGGAAATCTAGAAAAATGAAGGAGGGGAAACCATGAGAGTCTAGGGACTCCAAGAAACAAACTGAGGGTTTTAGAGGGGAAGGAGTTGAGGGGACAGGATAGCCCAGTGATGGGTATTAAGGAGGGCATGGATTGCATGGAGCACTGGGTGTTATACGCAAACAATGAATCATGGAACATGACATCAAAAATTAATGATGTACTGTACAGTGACTAACATAATTTTAAGAAAGGAAGAAAGAGTCAATGGGTAAGTGTGATTTTACTAATCGGATCAAAATTCCCAATAAAAGTGCCTGTCAACAACTCACACTTCATGAAAATGTCTGCAAGGATTCTGAGCACCATGGCTCATGATGCATATCATACTTGGGCTCTCCATAGTGTTTACAGGGTTGGATTACAATACTCCACATTTATATAGATTACTGTAGAGTTTACATAATGTCCTTATCCTCATCCTATTACTAGTCAACATAGATCTTACACCAAGAGTTAATGAGTGAAACCACATTCATAAATCTAATGACTAATTATCTGACACATTATTTTACTTATTTATTTTTAACAACTCCACTACTAGAATGTAAACAGTATGAAGGCCGGGGTTTTTGTCTGTTTGGCGTACTGTTTTATTCTGCGCACTCAGGAGAAGTGCCTTTTTTTTGACATATAGTATATGCTTCCTAGATGTTTACTTAATATATTTAATTCTTTTTTAGCAGCTTACTTAAAGTCAAAGATACTAGGATTTTTTTATGTAGGTAGTCTAATTGTAAAGTCTGGATATTTAGCCACTCTGCTAAATTAACTAACAAAACAAAACAAGACAATCCTTAATATCCACAGAATAAATGTATCTGGACCCTAAAATTTTCTTACCCTGTTTTGACTAAAACTTGCAGATTAGGTTGGGAGCAATACAATTGATTGTATTGTAAATTATTCTGCCTGGCCCACAAACACCCTGCAACAAATGGCCATTTTTTAAAATTTATTTTCAGCATAACAGTATTCATTGTTTTTGCACCACACCCAGTGCTCCATGCAATCCGTGCCCTCTCTAATACCCACCACCTGGTTCCCCCAACCTCCCACCCCCCCACACCTCTTCAAACCCTTCAGATTGTTTTTCAGAGTCCATAGTCTCTCATGGTTCACCTCCCCTTCCAATTTCCCCCAACTCCCTTCTCCTCTCTAACTCCCCTTGGGTGGTATAGTAAGCAATATCTTATTTTGTTTAGGGCTTTGAAAATTAATAGGGTCTCTCTAAAAATCAATTTGGCACAATTGTGTGAGGATTATTTACTGTTTATACATTTTTAAAAAATTTTTAATTTATTTTCAGCATAACAGTATTCATTGTTTTTGTACCACACCCAGTGCTCCATGTAATCCGTGCCCTCTCCAATACCCACCACCTGGTTCCCCCAACCTCCCACCCCCCACCCCTTCAAAACCCTCAGATGGTTTTTCAGAGTCCATAGTCTCTCATGGTTCACCTCCCCTTCCAACAAATGGCCATTTTTACTTTCCTTTGATTTGTTTTAATTTAGTATGACTTTGCCCCATCCTTGGGTTTTAATCTTCTAGTGATATGGAAATATCTTGACCCAAAATATTTTTTCCTCTTTTATGAGGGGAACAAAGCACTACTTAAAAAAAAAATCAAACCTAATGCTTTTGTCTTCTGGCTTGCTTTATAGTTGCTGATTTTCACATTTACTTATAGTTTCCTTTGCTTCTCCACCTTTTCTTTGTAGTCTGTTGTTTTCTGGCTTTTTAAAGGATAGATTGGAAAGCTGCCTTTATGTTTAAAAAACTATACTTTTCAAAAATTCTCAGTATCAGAAACAGAGTAGAAGTTATTTATTCCATCCTGTCTAATGTGGAGTAATTGGCAGATTTTTATTTACACTCCACTCATCAATCCTCCAACTCCTCCTCAGTTTTTGTTAACATAACAGCAAATTACAGACCCAGATTACAAAGTTAATTCTTATATTATACATTTTCTCCTTAAGTAATTATTTTTATGTTAACCTTCTCTTTTTATAACATATTTATAGCAATAATTTAGCATTAACACCATGTTGAATTAGTTTCCATGCTCACTGCAGGTCTTTTCATTCCATATATCTTTGTTCTAGATTTCCTTATTTTGATTCATTGCTTGGTCAATTGCTCTTTGAATGATTTATTAGAAGCAGGGCATGTGGGAGCCCCTGGATACTGAGAATGTCTTTCTGATGTATTTGCACAAGAACAACAACTTGACTGATAAAGAATTTGTGGGTTATAACATTTTCTCTTCAAAAATCCTCCAGGCTTAACTGCATTGTCTGCTGCCCCTTCCGAGATGGAGGAATCTGAGAAGGTCCAGGCAGAGATCTGTTAGACTAAGAATGGCTTTTCTGCTCCTATGACCCTTTAGCTTAACTCTTTTTAGTAAAACTTAATACTGAATACAGTAATTTGAAATACAGTGTGTAGCTTTTCCTTTGCCAGACGAAAACAACACGCTGAGTGTCCAGCTCTCAACAACATTTCCTCTCTGTTCCTGTGAGGCCAATGGCATATTCAAGATCCCTGTCATAAGCATGCACCCAATCCCCTTAATTTCCTTCCTGCAAATCTTAGTTCCAGAACAGGAGCACACATAGTGTGGGATCGAAAGCGTAAGTAATTCAACGATCCTTGTTCATCTCAAAGCAATAGTAGAAAGTGCTTCCTAGATGAGGTAGCTTTGGGGTAGGATGACTTTTTTTCCCAAAGGCAAAACTCCGTGTCTTGAGGAGATAGTCCACTGTGTGATGTTTGGGAAGCAAAACTTCCCACGGTTCTCCTATGTCACCAGCTGATCTACCAAGGGCCAACCATGCTTGTGTTTGGCAAATTCCTCCTGAGGTCCATTTCTCAATTTCTTGGGTTCTACAGATTTGGTCTCTTGCTGGGTTTTTTTTTTTTTAATTTTTTTTAGAGTCTTGGTAAGAATGTGACAGAGAGTGAATTGAGTGCAGCTGCTACTCTTCTTCACAGCATGCAAACCCAAAAGCACCTCTTGACATGTTGCCAAGAGCAGGGAAAGTCACACCTTCTCAGAGTTGTGCTCTGCCAATAAACTGGCCAGTCTGGGATGCAGAGAACCAGGAACAAGATGGGCCCCCAGATGCTTTCTGCTCATCTTTATGTCTTCCTCCTCAATACATCAGAGTGTTTCGTGCAGAGGGAAGACCAGATGGACAGATGGAAGGCAGTCTGGTGGCTTCTCTTTGTAGTTTTAAACTCTCTGTGAGGAACGTTGCTTGAGCAAGTAATAAATGCAGAACTGAAATACCAATGTGGAATTTAAATGGCTCTGTGGACATTTAAAATGTTAATTAGTTCCTCAATCCAGGTTTCTCGTAAGGTAATGACTTCCACTGACAGACTAAACTCTCCATCTTGGCCACCAGAGCCTACAGAGGCTACACACTTCACCAGATCTTGCTTTTGTCTCAGCATTTCCTTCTCCAGTGAGCTTCTCACTTCTCCAGATATACTGTGAAACATATTCCCCTATGTTACAAAATTACCAGATTACCCTATGTTACCAGATTCCCCTATGTTACGAAAGCTCTTGGAGGGCACCTACTTTATAACCTTAATATGAATTATATGGCTTAGCATATGGCATTGTTTGTTATATATTTGTTGAATGAAATACAGCAACCTGAGATATGTCCACAAAAGTATTCTAGATAGAAAATACTTGTGTCATAAGAGTAACTAAAGATACTGAACTTTCAGAAATAAGATCAGACGGTACGTTTGAACAGAAGGGAGGTAGATGGTAAGAAAGATCTTATGGAACTAAAAGAATGCTGCCCAAGAAGGCAATTGCATTGGTTCTCTTGGGACCTAAGAGTCTGGACTAACGGCAATGCATAGAAGCTATAATAAGAGACATATTACAAGCAGCACAATAAAAGGACTTCTTAGAACTACAGCCACCCCAGAGATCAGTAAAGTTACCATGTAAAGGAGTAAGTTCTCTGTCACTGGAGTTATTCAGGAATATTCACTAATACCAGTTAAATGTGATATTGTAAAATTGATTGTTTTACGTGGAGGGGGAGGGAAATAGGTATATGGTGACCTTTTAGATCTTTTCCAGCTCTGTGCTTTTGTGATGTTATGACTGGCATCCCATCTTGACCAAAGAAATATTTGACATTAAAAAAGGTTACCTTGTCTTTGGGAGAAGAAAACATTTTCTAATGTGACTATTGGTAATAACAAAAGAGTTAACATTCACTGATTAACTACCACATGTTTAGTTCATTCATAAATAATAAATCAATAGGTATTATTCTGTAGGTGAGGAAATTGATCTTCAGGTAGGCATGTGATTTGCCCAGAGGTAATATGAAAGAACTTTTTATCTTTTATTATTTTTATTTATTTATTTTTAGAGAGAGTATGTGCATGCACCTGTGGGTATGTGGTAGGGGAGGTGGGTAGGAGGGGCAGAGGGAGAGGCAGAGAAAGAATCCCACCCAGGCTCCACACCCAGCATGGGGCTCAATTCCACAATCCTCAGGTCATGACCTGAGCTAAAGTCAGGAGTTGGACTCGCAACTGACTGAGCCACCCAGGCACTGCAGATCTTTTATCTTTGAATACTGAGGTCTGCAAATTTTTTCTGTAAAGGGTCATATAGTAAATATTTTAGGCTTTATGTGGCATAACGTCTTTGTCTCAACTACTCAACTTGAGACACCTGGGTGGCTCAGTTTGTTAGCCATCAAACCATCATGACCAAGCCTTGGTCATGATCCCAGGATTCTGGAATCAAGTCGCACATCGGGCTCATCACCCAGTGGTCTGCTTCTCTCTCTGCCTGCCACTCCTCTGCTTGTGCTCTCTCTCTCTCAGTCTGATAAAAAATAAATAAATAAAATCTTTTAAAAAATAAACTACTCGGGGCACCTGGGTGGCTCAGCAGGTTAAACCCTCTGCCTTCAGCTCAGGTCATGATCCCAGGGTCCTGGAATCGAGCCCCACATCAGGCTCTCAGCTCAGCAGGGAGCCTGCTTCCCTCCTCTCTCTCTGCCTGCCTCTCTGTCTACTTGTGATCTCTCTCTGTCAAATAAATAAATTTAAAAAAAATAAATAAATAAAATAAACTACTCAGCTATACTGTTAGAGCATCAAAGCAACCTTAGACTATATAAATGAATAGGCATTGCTGTATTAAAAAAAGTTTACACACACACACACACACAGACACACAGAGGCATGGGGCTGGATTTGATCCCCATGCTACTTTTCATTTGAGAACAGGAAAATACACACAAGGCAAGAAATGACCTCCATGTGGTCATACTTACTCCATTTGCTTTGCTGAGTGCCTGGAAGTAGATGCTGTAGCTTTTCAGAGGGGAAAGAGGAGGGTTCCAGTATCCATTGTATGTCTTATTGTCACCCACTGTAAATGGCTGGGTGACAGGCAGGTTGGCGGGCTTCAATTCAGCGGCAAAGTAGTGTAGAGAATCAAGGCTGGAGGCATTCCTATAGCTCACAGGCACCGAAAAGCACTCAATGATGTCAGCTGCCCTTCGTGACTTCTGAAGTCGCTCTTCCTTGACAACCAGCTGATAAACACTGGACAGGAAAGAGAGGAAGATGAGCAACTATCTGGAAAGATGGACTTGTTATTTATCACCACTTCTGTCTACAACTAAACCTCCCTCCTAAGATTTAGAATGAATAAACCCACTGCTTTGTAGAAACCCATCTCCATTTAGATGTCCCAAGGCCAGCTCACGCTGGATATATCCAAAACGCAACATGGTCCCAAGCCCAACAAATCTGCCTCCTCCTTCTACATATTTTCTTTAGAAAAGGGTAGCGTTGCCCATCAAGTGATGAGATCTCGAGTCTGGGGCTCATCCTCAATTCCTACCTCTTTGGATATCACTCTGCACTTATCATCAAAAAGCCCTGTTGACATCTGCAATCTGTACCTGCCCTTTTCCCTTCTTTCCCTTCACTGAAAATGCTGAGGTTGGGTACTTCCCTACCTCTTACCTGGATTCAACTTGTCTCTTTGCCTCTAACTTATTTTTCAACTAGCCAACTCATTGACCGTCCTGAATATAATACTGTCCCTCTTCAAGCACTCTCATAAGTTCTCCATTATCTGAATGATATAATCTAAACTCCTCATCCTGGCACTGGGGACACTTGTGCCTGGCTTCCTGTCTTTTGGAAACTCTTGGGTTAGTCCCTGATTCTAGCTGCTCCAGACCCCCTGCTATTGCACAAACATCCTGTGGATCCCACCTCATGCCATCATCAGTTCATGCTTCCTCCACCTGCAGTGCCCTCCACTTCTGCTGGTGGAAGCCTTTCCCTAAAGGCTGAGTCTATCTTTCATCTCCTCAATGAACGCCATCTAGACCCTCCCAATCTGAATGAGTCTTCCTCCTTAGTTCTCCTACAATTCATTAATGGGTATCTTCTTGGGATTACAGTAATATGTACATGGAACTACTGTTTCTCTGGCTAGGCTGTGACCTCTTGGACAGTGAGAGTTGTGGTTTAGTTATCCTGCATCACTCCCTCCACCGTATACTGCTGAGCAGGCTGCCTGATACCCATACAGTGATCGGTGAATACTTGTTCAAGTGAACCAAACTAAGCTGAAAGCAGGCATGAAACCAAATATGACTGGATACAAAATCCCTAATTAAGATAAACAGTAAATACTCTGAATTCCTGTCTAGTGATCTTGTGCCATTCCTTTCAACTTAGAAATAAGTAAGGAGTGCTCACTTCGGCAGCACACATACTAAAACTGGAAGTAAGTAAGGAGGTGCTAGTGTGTGAAGAGATGACCAAGCCTTTATTCAACACCAACTATATGCCAAATGTGTAGACTTTTTTTAATAAAAGTTATCCTAATGTTTGTGCATTTGGATAGCATTTTACTACCTCCTTGAATGTGTACAATTTGTATTTCTCTTGAAAAGTAATTTTTTTTCCTTGCTTAAACAACAAACATTTATTTTCTCACAGTTTTGCAGGATATAAGTCCAAGATCACAGTGTCAACAGGGATGGTTCCAAGAAGTGCTTTTTTTTAAAAAAAAGATTTTATTTATTTATTTGAGAGAGAGAGAGAGAGAGAGAGAAGAAGAAGAAGAAAAAGAAGAAGAAGACGATGACGACGACAACGACTATCCACTGAGCAGAGAGCCTGATGCAGGGCTCAATCTCAGGACCCTGAGATCATGACCAGAACCAAAAGCAGATGCTTAACCGATCGAACCACCTAGGTGCCCTGAATGAATGTTCCTCTTTTAGAAGAACTTTATTGCATAGATCTCTGGGACTCATGCCCTAAGACAAAAGATCAATTTCCCAAAGAGTGCCCCCAGGAAACTTTTGTGAATTAATGAGGTGATTGCAGCAGTGGCCGCAAACCAATCATTTAAAGATGACATAGTGAGATAGCACATGGTTTATGAAGATGGAATATGGTAAGGGCTACCTTCTTTCAATCAGGCTGTCCATCTAGAGCTATTTGGTTAAGAAGCACAACTTGGGCAAAGACAGAGGCACAGGACAATTTGAATTAAAAATAAAAGGGTACGGGGTGGGGGGAGGAGTCAAGATGGCGGAGAAGTAGCAGGCTGAGACTACTTCAGGTAGCGGGAGATCAGCTAGGTAGCTTATCTAAAGATTGCAAACACCTACAAATCCAACGGGAGATCGAAGAGAAGAAGAACAGCAACTCTAGAAACAGAAAATCAACCACTTTCTGAAACGTAGGACTGGCGGAGAAGTGAATCCAAAGCGACGGGAAGACAGACCGCGGGGGGAGGGGCCGGCTCCCGGCGAGCGGCGTAGCAACGGAGCACAAAATCAAGACTTTTAAAAGTCTGTTCCACTGAGGGACATCGCTCCAGAGGCTTAACCAGGGTGAAGCCCACGCAGGGTCAGCGCGGCCTCAGGTCCCGCAGGGTCACAGAAGGATCGGGGGTGTCTGAGTGTCGCAGAGCTTACAGGTATTAGAACGGGGAAGCCGGCTGAAGAGACAGAGCCGAGGAGTGAGCTCTCAGCTCGGGGTTACCTTGAACCGGTCGCAGGCTCGGTCAGCTCGGAGCGCGGCCGGAGGCCAGGGTGACGGGAGTAATTGGGCGCTGTTCTCTGAGGGCGCACTGAGGAGTGGGGCCCCGGGCTCTCGGCTCCTCCGGGCCGGAGACCGGGAGGCCGCCATCTTCATTCCCGCCCTCTGGAACTCTACGGAAAGCGCTCAGGGAACAAAAGCTCCCGAAAGCAAACCCGAGCGGATTACTCAGCCCGGCCCTGGGTAAGGGCAGTGCAACTCCGCCCGGGGCAAAGACACTTGAGAATCACTACGACAGGCCCCTCCCCCAGAAGATCAACAAGAAGCCCAGCCAGGACCGAGTTCACCTACCAAGGAGTGCAGTTTCAATACCAAGGAGAGCATCGGAATTCCAGAGGAGGAGAAAGCAAAGCCCGGAACTCATGGCTTTCTCCCCATGATTCTTTAGCCTTGCAGTTAATTTAATTTTTTTTTCTTTTTCAATTTATTTTTCTTCTTCTGCTAAATTTTTTTAACTTTTACCCTTTTCTTTTTTAACGTTTTTTAACTAGTTTATCTAATATATATATATATTTTTTTCCTTTTTATATTTTTTATTTATTGTTTTTTTTTAATTGTTTCTTTTTTTTTTTTCTTTCTGAACCTCTTTTTATCCTCTTTCTCCTCCCCTCACGATTTGGGATCTCTTCTGATTTGGCTAAAGCATATTTCCCTGGGGTTGTTGCCACCCTTTTAGTATTTTACTTGCTCCTTCATATACTCTTATCTGGACAAAATGACAAGGCGGAAAAATTCACCACAAAAAAAAGAACAAGAGGCAGTACCAAAGGCTAGGGACCTAATCAATACAGACATTGGTAATATGTCAGACCTAGAGTTCAGAATGATGATTCTCAAGGTTCTAGCCGGGCTCGAAAAAGGCATGGAAGATATTAGAGAAACCCTCTCGGGAGATATAAAAGCCCTTTCTGGAGAAATAAAAGAACTAAAATCTAACCAAGTTGAAATCAAAAAAGCTATTAATGAGGTGCAATCAAAAATGGAGGCTCTCACTGCTAGGATAAATGAGGCAGAAGAAAGAATTAGCGATATAGAAGACCAAATGACAGAGAATAAAGAAGCTGAGCAAAAGAGGGACAAACAGCTACTGGACCACGAGGGCAGAATTCGAGAGATAAGTGACACCATAAGACAAAACAACATTAGAATAATTGGGATTCCAGAAGAAGAGGAAACAGAGAGGGGAGCAGAAGGTATATTGGAGAGAATTATTGGAGAGAATTTCCCCAATATGGCAAAGGGAACAAGTATCAAAATCCAGGAGGTTCAGAGAACCCCCCTCAAAATCAATAAGAATAGGTCCACACCCCGTCACCTAATAGTAAAATTTACAAGTCTTAGTGACAAAGAGAAGATCCTGAAAGCAGCCCGGGAAAAGAAGTCTGTAATGTACAATGGTAAAAATATTAGATTGGCAGCAGACTTATCCACAGAGACCTGGCAGGCCAGAAAGAGCTGGCACGATATATTCAGAGTACTAAACGAGAAAAACATGCAGCCAAGAATACTATATCCAGCTAGGCTATCATTGAAAATAGGAGGAGAGATTAAAAGTTTCCAGGACAAACAAAAACTGAAAGAATTTGCAAACACCAAACCAGCTCTACAGGAAATATTGAAAAGGGGTCCTCTAAGCAAAGAGAGACCCTAAAAGTAGTAGATCAGAAAGAAACAGAGACAATATACATTAACAGTCACCTTACAGGCAATACAATGGCACTAAATTCATATCTCTCAATACTTACCCTGAATGTTAATGGGCTAAATGCCCCAATCAAAAGACACAGGGTATCAGAATGGATAAAAAAACAAAACCCATCTATATGTTGCCTACAAGAAACTCATCTTAAACCCGAAGACACCTCCAGATTTAAAGTGATGGGGTGGAAAAGAATTTACCATGCTAATGGACATCAGAAGAAAGCAGGAGTGGCAATCCTTATATCAGATCAATTAGATTTTAAGCCAAAGACTATAATAAGAGATGAGGAAGGACACTATATCATACTCAAAGGATCTGTCCAACAAGAAGATCTAACAGTTTTAAATATCTATGCCCCTAACGTGGGAGCAGCCAATTATATAAACCAATTAATAACAAAATCAAATAAACACATCGACAATAATACAATAATCGTAGGGGATTTTAACACTCCCCTCACTGAAATAGACAGATCATCCAAGCAAAAGATCAACAAGGAAATCAAGGCCTTAAATGACACACTGGACCAGATGGACATCACAGATATATTCAGAACATTTCATCCCAAAGCAACAAAATACACATTCTTCTCTAGTGCACATGGAACATTCTCCAGAATAGATCACATTCTTGGCCCTAAATCAGGTCTCAACCGTTATCAAAAGATTGGAATCATTCCCTGCATATTTTCAGACCACAATGCTCTGAAGCTAGAACTCAATCACAAGAGGAAATTTGGAAAGAACCCAAATACATGGAGACTAAACAGCATCCTTCTAAAGAATGAATGGGTCAACCAGGAAATTAAAGAAGAATTGAAAAAATTCATGGAAACAAATGATGATGAAAACACAACGGTTCAAAATCTGTGGGACACAACAAAGGCAGTCCTGAGAGGAAAATATATAGTGGTACAAGCCTTTCTCAAGAAACAAGAAAGGTCTCAGGTACACAACCTGACCCTACACCTAAAAGAGCTGGAGAAAGAACAAGAAAGAAAGCCTAAACCCAGCAGGAGAAGAGAAATCATAAAGATCAGAGCAGAAATCAATGAAATAGAAACCAAAAAAACCACAATAGAACAAATCAACAAAACGAGGAGCTGGTTCTTTGAAAGAATTAATAAGATCGATAAACCCCTGGCCAGACTTATCAAAAAGAAAAGAGAAAGGACCCAAATAAATAAAATCATGAATGAAAGAGGAGAGATCACAACGAACACCAAAGAAATACAGACAATTATAAGAACATACTATGAGCAACTCTACGCCAACAAATTTGACAGTCTGGAAGAAATGGATGCATTCCTAGAGACATATAAACTACCACAACTGAACCAGGAAGAAATAGAAAGCCTGAACAGACCCATAACCAGTAAGGAGATTGAAACAGTCATCAAAAATCTCCAAACAAACAAAAGCCCAGGGCCAGATGGCTTCCCGGGGGAATTCTACCAAACATTTAAAGAAGAACTAATTCCTATTCTCCTGAAACTGTTCCAAAAAATAGAAATGGAAGGAAAACTTCCAAACTCATTTTATGAGGCCAGCATCACCTTGATCCCAAAACCAGACAAGGATCCCATCAAAAAAGAGAACTACAGACCAATATCCTTGATGAACACAGATGCAAAAATTCTCGCCAAAATACTAGCCAATAGGATTCAACAGTACATTAAAAGGATTATTCACCACGACCAAGTGGGATTTATTCCAGGGCTGCAAGGTTGGTTCAACATCCACAAATCAATCAATGTGATACAACACATTAATAAAAGAAAGAACAAGAACCATATGATACTCTCCATAGATGCTGAAAAAGCATTTGACAAAGTACAGCATCCCTTCCTGATTAAAACTCTTCAAAGTGTAGGGATAGAGGGCACATACCTCAATATTATCAAAGCCATCTATGAAAAACCCACCGCAAATATCATTCTCAATGGAGAAAAACTGAAAGCTTTTCCACTAAGGTCAGGAACACGGCAGGGATGTCCATTATCACCACTGCTATTCAACATAGTACTAGAAGTCCTAGCCTCAGCAGTCAGACAACAAAAGGAAATTAAAGGCAACCAGATCGGCAAAGAAGTCAAACTATCACTCTTCGCAGATGATATGATACTATATGTGGAAAACCCAAAAGACTCCACTCCAAAACTGCTAGAACTTGTACAGGAATTCAGTAAAGTGTCATGATATAAAATCAATGCACAGAAATCAGTTGCATTTCTCTACACCAACAACAAGACAGAAGAAAAAGAAATTAAGGAGTCCATCCCATTTACAATTGCACCCAAAACTATAAGATACCTAGGAATAAACCTAACCAAAGAGACTAAGAATCTATACACAGAAAACTATAAAGTGCTCATGAAAGAAATTGAGGAAGACACAAAAAAATGGAAAAATGGTCCATGCTCCTGGATTGGAAGAATAAATATTGTGAAAATGTCTATGCTACCTAAAGCAATCTACACATTTAATGCAATTCCTATCAAAATACCATCCATTTTTTTCAAAGAAATGGAACAAATAATCCCAAAATTTATATGGAACCAGAAAAGACCTCGAATAGCCAAAGCAATATTGAAAAAGAAAGCCAAAGTTGGTGGCATCACAATTCCGGACTTCAAGCTCTATTACAAAGCTGTCATCATCAAGACAGTATGGTACTGGCACAAAAACAGACACATAGATCAATGGAACAGAATAGAGAGCCCAGAAATGGACCCTCAACTCTATGGTCAACTCATCTTCGACAAAGCAGGAAAGAATGTCCAATGGAAAAAAGACAGCCTCTTCAATAAATGGTGTTGGGAAAATTGGACAGCCACATGCAGAAAAATGAAACTGGATCATTTCCTTACACCACACACGAAATAGACTCAAAATGGATGAAGGATCTCAATGTGAGAAAGGAATCCATCCAAATCCTTGAGGAGAACACAGGCAGCAACCTCTTCGACCTCAGCCGCAGCAACATCTTCCTAGGAACATCGCCAAAGGCAAGGGAAGCAAGGGCAAAAATGAACTATTGGGATTTTATCAAGATCAAAAGCTTTTGCACAGCAAAGGAAACAGTTAACAAAACCAAAAGACAACTGACAGAATGGGAGAAGATATTTGCACATGACATATCAGATAAAGGGCTAGTGTCCAAAATCTATAAAGAACTTAGCAAACTCAACACCCAAAGAAGAAATAATCCAATCAAGAAATGGGCAGAGGACATGAACAGACATTTCTGCAAAGAAGACATCCAGATGGCCAACAGACACATGAAAAAGTGCTCCACATCACTCGGCATCAGGGAAATACAAATCAAAACCACAATGAGATATCACCTCACACCAGTCAGAATGGCTAAAATGAACAAGTCAGGAAATGACAGATGCTGGCGAGGATGCGGAGAAAGGGGAACCCTCCTACACTGTTGGTGGGAATGCAAGCTGGTGCAACCACTCTGGAAAACAGCATGGAGGTTCCTCAAAATGCTGAAAATAGAACTACCCTATGACCCAGCAATTGCACTGCTGGGTATTTACCCTAAAGATACAAACGTAGTGATCCGAAGGGGCACGTGCACCCGAATGTTTATAGCAGCAATGTCTACAATAGCCAAAGTATGGAAAGAACCTAGATGTCCATCAACAGACGAATGGATAAAGAAGATGTGGTATATATACACAATGGAATATTATGCAGCCATCAAAAGAAATTAAATCTTGCCATTTGCGACGACGTGGATGGAACTAGAGGGTATCATGCTTAGCGAAATAAGTCAATCGGAGAAAGACAACTATCATATGATCTTCCTGATATGAGGGAGAGGAGATGCAACATGGGGGGTTAAGGGGGTAGGAGAAGAGTAAATGAAACAAGATGGGATTGGGAGGGAGACAAACCATAAGTGACTCTTAATCTCACAAAACAAACTGAGGGTTGCTGGGGGGAGGGGGGTTGGGAGAGGGGGGGTGGGATTATGGACATTGGGGAGGGTATGTGCTATGGTGAGTGCTGTGAAGTGTGTAAACCTGGCAATTCACAGACCTGTACCCCTGGGGATAAAAATGTATTATATGTTTATAAAAAATAAAATTAAAAAAAACAAAACAAAACAAAACAAAAAAAATAAAAAATAAAAGGGTACGGAGGGACTGACCCAAGGAAACATGCCACACCCAACATGGCAAGTCTTCCCTTGAATCTCCTTAAGCATGGGGATCATCAGTAATGCAAATGGGAAAGAAACAGACATATGAATGTCTGCCACACTTAGAATGTGGTATCTGGGTTGAGGTGAGCAATGGCTTGGCAAGCATATGTACTGTTTGATGGGCACATCTGAATGAGAGCTCAGTGGCATGTGAGTGAATGTAGCCCATCTTTCTGGGAATGCAGACTACATCTGAGTGTGAGCAATGTCCAAATGAGCATCTGTAGGACTTGGGTGTCTAAAAACTGAGCAAACATATATACTCTTGGAATGAGTGGGTGTGATATCCAGGTGACTGTTACCTAGGTGTGCACACCTAAATGTGTGTGACATCATCTATATATGTTCATAAAACTGAAGTCAATAAACAGCTAAATTAAATTAGGGCTTCAGTGCTCATTCCCTCCTCCTCAACCCTGGAGTCCTCAATGACACAATCAGTTTGTTTTTCAGGACAGCTAAGCTCAAAAAAATCTCTGAAAAACATCACAAAGACCCAAGAACCAAGCCTAGAGGTCACAAGGTGAGAGTGGAGGGGTGTCTATAACAGTTTTTGGACCCCCCAATGGTTTACATGTAATAGCAGTCTTCAGTAAAACTTTGAATCTGGCTAGAGTGTTAAGGACTGCTTGTTGAGGGCTTATGTTTCATGGAACTCTAATCTATGAGGGAAAGAGCAAAAGGCAATGAAGAGTGAAGGAGCAACAGTCTCTTGGGTCCACCTGAGGGAGCTTGTAATAGCACCTACAAGATGGAACTGGGCTCTCCACCCTATCCAGCCCTACAAGATGGAACTGGGCTCTCCAGCCTATCTAGCCCTCATATCCTCCTGACCAGGTTGGGAAGCATGAACAGCCTCATCCCTAGGAACAGGGGTTGCAAAGATCTGTGAGTCTTTCCCTTAAGGCCCAGTCTGTCCCTAACTACTCTTGGGTTAACCCTGTCCACGTGAGAAGACCTCTGTTTCCATTTCTTTCTTTCTTTTTTTTTTTTTAATTATGTTCAGTTAGCCAGAATATAGTACATCATAAGTTTCTGCTGTAGCGTTCAGTGACTCATTAGTTGCATATAATGCCCAGCGCTCATCACAACACATGCCCTCCTTAACACCCATCATCTGGTTACTCCATCCCCATATCCTCTTCCCCTCTGTAACCCTAAGTTTGTTTCCTGGAGTCCAGAGTCTCTCATGGCTTGTCTCCCTCTCTGATTTCTTCCCATTTAGTTTCCCCCCTCCGTGGTCCTCTGCTCTATTCCTTATGTTCCACATATGAGTGAAACCATATGATAATTTTCTTTCTCTGCTTAACTTATTTCACTTAGCATAGTTCCCTCCAGTTCCATCCATGTTGATGCAAATGGTGGGTACTCATCTTTTCTGAAGGCTGAGTAATATTCCATTGTATATACGGACCACATCATCTTTATCTATTCATGTGTTGAAGGGCATCTTGGTTCCTTCCACAGTTTGACTATTGTGGACATTGCTGCTATGAACACTGGGGTGCATATGTTCTTTTCACTACATCTGTATCTTTGCAGTAAATGTTTTCATTTCTAAGCCCAAAACTCTCATGCCACTCCTGACTCCTTCTGTCACCCTTGCCCTCTAAATTGAGAACCCAAACCCTTGGGAGCTTCACTGGGGCTGAATCTCATTCCTGGAATCGCTTTCTGTTGTCTTTGGCCCTACAATGATGGAATGGATCAAGAAGAATCACAAGACTGGCCTGAGCACTGGCATGATATTCCACAAAAGGCTAGAGATAGAGGCAGAGCATGTTTCCAGGGGCCAACCTGTGATCCTGACACCAATCTAACTATTGACGACTCAACTGCCAACTCAACCACACTCAGTAGCCAGATTACAGAAGACGCGGAGGCCGACAGCAGAGTGTCCCAGGTTTATCAAATTGCAGCAAAAGTAGAAAGCCAGACTTCTCATTTACAGTCCAGTATCCTTTATTTCTCTACCTTCCTTCTTTTACTAGAAGCCGACAAAATGTACAAAGGGCCTTTTGAGTATGTTTTACTTAGCGGCTTGAACTACTTAAATCTTTCCTACCCAGCTCCTTCTGAAATCACAAAGCCTAGCGAAGGATACATTTGAGGAGGGGCGTGTTAAACTGTGCTGTCAACATACAGTTTACACACAATTGGGATGAATGTGCCAAAGTATAGCCAGCAACACCCTCAGGCCCATCGTGCCTGCAGCTCATCCAATCAGAGGCAAAGCTGCAACCGCAGCCAGAAAACTATAAACCATTTGGTCATAAAAAATCTTTCTGGCAGCAAATCCAGCCTCTCTCCAAGATCAGGAAACTCTGATGAAGGAGGAGGAAGGAAGAGATGGCACGTGCAAATTATGCAACTGTCCTTCCCCACTTTAGGCAGTAGGGGCAGGGGTGGGTGGGGTGGGGACAAGATAGTTTCTTTTTGTTTTGTTTCTTTATTCTGATCATCATTCTCTTGGAAATATACCTACCTAAGCTCTTTTCAGCATGCTGATAATGATAAAATCATACCTAAATGAGAAGAACTCTCCAAAAGTCCTATCTCAAGGATAGGAGAAGTCATTACAAAAGAAGTCATTACAATAAACTATTCAGGAGCCTTTGTGGAGAGAAAGGATTTTTTTTTTCTTTTTTAGTAGAAAAATCCTGATAGTATAAGAGGATCTTAAGACGCTCACACCTCACGACATACAGCATTTATGCACCCATTTCCCCCTCCTGGGACACCCCCTCTACTTCTCCCAATGAGAAGACTGGCATTTGTGACCATATTTTCTGTATAAGTTCTCCTGAGAGTCTCTTCTTACAGGACCCTGAAAGCGGCTATACTCCAACAGGAAAGGCGGAGGGGAGTGCCTGCCTTCTTTCTTCTCCCTGGCTTTTGCTTCCTCACTGCAGCTCACCTTCAAGGTCCACTGTTGACCCTCGTTGTTTCAGTGACTGCCCCCGGCCCTCTCTTCCCGATTGTTCAGACTTAGCCTTGCCGGTAACTTCAACCCTCTAGTTCGTATCTCTTGAGACTAGAACACTCTCCTCTCATGTCCCAAGACTCCAGCCCATATAGAACAGTTGCTTGAGACACCCTGAAGAGGAAGACACACAGCAATTTCTCTTCAGGTGTTAGAGGACCCGGCCACCGGAGACTTGTGCCCCTTCTGATTCCTGAGCCAGCGGTCTGCATGAGAACTCATGCTCCTCTGTGAGGGACCAGGGGCCTATCTGAGGCATCCATCAACCACTAACACATCCCATGGCCCCCCTTTGTGTATCTGGGAAGAGATCTCCAGCTAGGGGCTGTTATTATCCACGCAGAATGCTGAAGTCAGGTGAAAGAGAGGAGCCTGTGGTTCGCAGGGGATGATGGCCCAGGTTCATAAAAGGGTACATTTGGGCTCATATTCTCCCAGAAATAGGCTTCATAAATTCATACCCATTAGTTCATACTGATAGCGTCAATTCAAATCCACTAACACAAGATGCTTCACCCTCCCTACTGCCTGTTTATCCTTTTTCCTCCAGTAAAAAGCCTCCTTTCTAACATCAATATTCTGTACTCATTTACTCTCTCACACAATACACACAAAATCATTTCAGAATTAACTCATCAATACCACAACCAACCTCAATATTTAAAAGTAAAATTCAAGGTTTCTCTATTGCCCTGTTCTAGCTCCTTCCCAAACAATTCTGTCTCAAAGCCATTAGATAGGGCAGAGTAAGACAAGCATCCCTGTGTGATGGGGGATGTCATGGTGGCCCAATGTAGGGACTGGAAGCCCACCTAATGTCCCTGAGACCCATTTGGGTGATCTGCAAGGTCAAACTATGTTTAGAATACCATTAAGCTTCTGCCTTTTGCCCTTTTAGTGCCTTACAAGCATACTGTGGAGTTCTTAAAAAGCCACAAGACTTCAAAACTGCATGAGGCTGGTAGTGAAGATATCTTTTTGAGACACTGATTTCATTTCCTTTGGATATATAACCAAAAGTGAGATTGTTTTATCATAGGTTAATTATATATTTTTTTAATTTTTTGAGAAATTCCACACTGTTTCCCACAATGGTGATACCACTTTACATTTTTGCCAACAGTGTACAGAGCCCCCCCCTTTTTTTATGTTTTTTGTTATCTTTTGTGTTTTTGATAACAGGCATTTTAATAGGTATGATGTGATATCTCATTATGGTTTTGATTTGATTTCCCTGATGATTAGCAGTGTTGAGAACCTTTTCATGTATGTTGGCCAACTAAATGCCTTTTTTTTTTAAACTGTCTATTCATGTCCTTTTTCTACCTTTAATTAGATTATTTTATTTTTTGCTAGTGAGTTGTAGGATTTCCCTTTATATTTTGAATATTAGTCCCTTAACAGACATGTGGTTTGCAAATGTTACTTCCCATTTTTAAGTCTGCCTTTTCATTTTGTTGATCATTTCTTCTGCAGTGAAAAGGTTTTTTTGTTTGTTTGTTTGTTTTTTGGTTTTTTTAGTTTTATATAGCCCTTATTTATTTTTGCTTTTGTTGTGAGTGCTTTTGATGTCATTTCCATTAACTCACCGCCAATACCAATTTAAGGAATTTTTCCCCTATGTTTTCTTTTAGGACATTTACGTTTCAGGTGTTAAATTAAGTCTTTAATCCATTTCAAGTTGATTTTTGTGAGTGGTACAAGACAGGGGTCTAGTTTCATCTACTTGCATGTGAATATCCAGTTTTTCCAATGCCATTTAGTAAAGTGATTATCCTTTCCCCATTGCGTATCCTTGGCTTCCTTGTCAAATAGTAGTTTGACATATATTCATATATGTATATATCCATATATGCATGGATTTACTTCTGGCCTCTCAATTCTGTTCCACTGGTCAATGTGTCTGTTTTTATGCAATTACCTTACTATTTTGATTACTATCACTTTGTGATATAGTTTTGAATCAGGATGTGTGTGGCTTCCAGCTCTGTTCTTCCTTTTCGGGCTTGCTTTGGCTATTTAGAATTTTCTGTGTTTCCATATGAATTTCAGAATTGTTTTTCTATTTCTATAAAAATGCCATTGGAATCTTGATAAGGATTACACTGAATCTATACATGACTTTAGGTTGTATGGATATTTTAACAATATTAATTCTTCTGACCCATAAACACAGGATATCTTTCCATTTATTTGCTCTTCTTCAATTTCTTTCATCAGTGTTTTATGATTTTCAGTGTAGTGATCTTTCGTCTCCTTAAATTTATTCCTATTTTATTCTTCTGATGTTATTGTAAATAGGATTGTATTCTTTATTTTTCAGATAACTGTTAGTATAGAGAAATGCAACCAATTTTATATGTTGATTTGCATCCTACAACTTTATTTATTGAATTTTTATTTATCCTTTATTATAATTCTTTTGTTACAAGGTTATTATTTGATATGTTATATATAATATCTATCATATATATCTTATACATAAGATCATGTCATCTGCAAACAGAGACAATTTTACTTTTTCCTTTCCAATTTGGATACCTTTTATTTCTTTTTATTGTCTGACTGCTCTGCCCAGGACTTGACTACTATGTTGAATAAGAGTTGTGAGGGTGAGCACTGTTGTCTTCTTATTTTAGGGGAAAACCTTTCAACTTTCATCACTGAGTAGGTTAGCTGTGGGCTTGTCATGTTATCATGTTGAGGTATGTTCCTTCTATACCTAATTTGCTGACATGTTTTAAAAAAACTCATGAATGGTCAATGAATTTTGTCAAATGTTTTTCCTGCATCTACTGAGATGATCATATGATTTCTACCTTTCCTTCTGTTAAAGTGATGGATGTATCACATTTATTAGTTTGTGTATGTTGAACCATCCTTGCACTCCAGGAATGAAATTCACTTGATCAACCATGATCTTTTTAATGAATTCAGTTAACCAGTATTTTGTTGACACTGTCACTGATTTTTCAACTGAGGGCAGAGAATAGTCATTTCAAAATCAGAAGTGTGTTGCTCAAGAACAGTGGTTCCCAACTCTGGCTGTACATTCTAATTGCCCAGAAGACTTTTTAAAAATGATATTCCTTGGCCCCACCTCAGACCAAATCAAAATCTCTAGGGGTGAGGCTATCGCATCAGTACTTTTTTAAAAAGGGGTCTCCAGATGGTCTTAATGTGCAGCTATAAAATCACAAATCTAGATAATTCTGATTTTTCTACCTTTACCCTCTCAAAGACATCCTCCTTCAACATTCTTACTTTGTTGAGAATCATTGCTTTGGGTCACTCCAATCCACCATAGCATTCATTCATAATTACTAGTTTGCTTGAATCGTTGTCTATTACACCTGTTGATTTATTTCTTTTATAGCTTTCATCACAGTTGAAATGTGTCTTACCTGGTTATTTCTTTTATTAGCTTACTGCTTGTTCTCTAATAGTCTCTTAACTTCATGAGTTCATGAGGTCTGTTTACTCCTGCATCCCCAGCTTCTAATATCTGCTAAACACGTAACAGTTATTCACTAAGTACTTACTAAATAAACAAAGTTGGCAAAATTTATAAGATGAATTTCAAATGTTCATGTCAATGTTTTCTCTCTTTTTAAAATTGTATTCATTTATTTGTTTATTTATTTAGAGAGAGTGTGTGTGAGCCGAAGGGAGAGGAAGAGGGAGAAAGAATCTCATGCAGACTCTGTGCTAAGAGCAGAGCCTGCCATGGGGCTCAATCCCATGACCCTGAGATCATGACCTGAGCTGAAATCAAGAATGGGATGCCTCACCAAATGGGCCACCCAGGTGCCCCATTCATGTCAATTCTTACTGCATGCTTCAGTGCTATTTTAGATGCTGTTCCATCTCCCCAAGATGTCTTTTTCCTTTTTCCCCATCTTGAGAATTCCTCATCTAATCCAGACCCACATCTAATGTTACTTTTTCCAAGGAGTCTTTCTTGCAAACCAGAGCTAGTTTCTCCTTCCTCTGTTCCCAGAGCTCACTGTCCATACTCCTATCATAGCTCCTACTGCTGTGTACTGCAATGATTACTTCACCCAACAGAAAATGTTGAATGAACACTTACTATCTGTTAGACACCATGTTAAACTCATTCAACACACGATCTAATTTGACCTTCATAATGCCTCTAAGAGGTAGATATTGTTATCTTATTCTGACAGAATAAAAGAAAAAAAGTACAGAGAGGCCCAGAAATTTACCCAGAGTCACATCACCGAATGCCGAAGTTAGGATTTGAATACAGTCTGACTCCGGAGCCCTCTGTCTTAACCATGAGACAACACTGTTTTTTAGTTAGGATTTGAATACAGTCTGACTCCGGAGCCCTCTGTCTTAACCATGAGACCACACTGTTTTTTAGCATACCCAAAGTTGAACCATCATCTGTACTGTAACCCATAAAATAATCCTTTTTAAAAAATTATTTTTATGTCAAAGAAAATAAATCTTATTAAATTTGCATCTTATAAAATTTGAAAAGTAGGTGAGAGAAAAGGATCCCTATAACCCAGCCACTCTGATGTAATCATCAATGAAATATTGGTAAATCATCCACCGTTCTGTTCTTCTGCGGGAACAAATCTCTGATTTAATACTGGAAATCAATGAGGGAAAGCCTTTCTTTTATAGATATTTATCTTACAGATAACTTAATTGTTTTGCAAATACATTTTTAATATTATACACAAAAGGCTCCCCAATAGCAAATATCTTTATTCCAGAAGGTCTTGTGACTTAGCAAACTTGTCAACTAAGAAGCCCTTAATATTAGCACACTAAAAACAGGTAAAGCCATAAAGTTTTAATTCAAACACACTGACTAATGAGTACATGGTCTGCTAATACCTTTTCTTCCAAAGGACACTTGATTAGGTTATCTATAGGAAAAAGGTAAATGCACTCCCCACCAAGGTTAGCTTTGTTCTCTCTTACGCAGTCTCTGTACTTCCTTAGGTTAATACAATTACATGAAATAGTAGGAAGCCGCTTAGTCTCTATGTTTTCCTAGATTAACACAGGGCCTTCTGGTGACTAGAATGACTATAGGGAAAGGTCCCAGACAGTACCAACTGGCGTCAGAGTTCATTCATATACAGGTAGTAAAGCCTTTAGTCATCAAAAAAATGTTAATAAACAGTAAATAAAATATTTAATAAAACAAGGGCTCATGTAACACATCTTTAGTAGATTTCTAATAAATCTGATTAAAATATAATATTAGCATTTATAAACCTAGTTTCTAGTGCAATATCTGCCAGGAAATACATATTTGTGTGATCTTGGGCAAGTAATTTAATCTCACAAGAGAAGAGTTATTACATTTCTTAAACACTCTTTCTGGTCCTGTGTGTCCATCAGCCTGATTTTGTGTGCTCTGATGTTAATGGGGGCCTCATGGACCTCTTCAGAGTTGTTCTAAAACTACTGGTGCCTCCTTTTCTAGTGAAAAGGGCTAGAAAATTTAAGTCCTCCTCTTCCCCAGCCTTCACCTGTACTCTGCCTAGGCTAGCATTTCCAGTATATGTCTTGGGAAGAAGTGAAAAAAAGCCTGCTCCTTTGCCTCAAGGGGGACCTACTGAAGGTGTAATTCACTGTCCAGAGAACCCCACAGAATCGTACCCGTGTTTGGTTTCTTTACCTTCTCTTTCCAGCTTCCCTTTGTTTCAAACTAGTTTCTACTGGGAACAACACCTTAACAAATCATTTGCTTTTAAATCCTTGGTTTATGAGTTTGCTTCCAGGGGAACTCAACCTTAAGTAACCTCTACATTCCTCAGCTTCCTCATATTTAAAAATTATGGTGTGGGTCTTCTGGAACAGTAGAGTGAGGGGCTCAGCACAATCTCTCTCCAAGAGCAATGAATAAACTGAAGAATACTGTCCACACTGACAATTTCAGGAGTAGCTGGAGAAAATGCATAGTTTTAAACATCTACATTAGAGGGGAAAAAAAGGTCTCAAATTAATAACCTATGTTTCCATCTTAAGATAGTAGATAAATGAAAACAAGTTAAACTCCAAGCAGGCAGAAAGAAGAAAAGAATAAAGATTAGACAAGAAATTAATGATATAGGCAACATAAAAATAAGAATGAAAAATCAGTGATTTTTTTGAAAAGATCAACACTGTCGGCAACTCTTTTTCTCCACTGGTCAAGAGAAAGAGAAAGATGATATAAATTACCAAAATCAAGAATGAAAAAGGGGACATCACTACTGTCCTCACAGATATTTCTTTTTTAAAAAATTTTTCCCCATAGATATTTAAAAAATTATAAAGAAATGCCATAAGAAACTTTATGCCAAAAAACACAGACAACTTAGATGAAATGTAAAAATACCTAGAAACACACAATTTACCAAAACTGAGTCATAAAAAAGTAGAAAATTTCCATGTACTTATAACAAGTAATTGAATTAGTAATTAAAATTCTTCCCTCGTAAAAGCCCAGCCCATATGGCTTCACTGGTGAAGTCTACCAAATATTCAAAGAATAAATAATTCTGATTTTTTCATAAACTTATCCAGAAAATAGCAGAAGAATTCATCATTCTATGAAACCCTGATAACAAAACCAGAGAAATACATTACATTAAAATAAAACTACAGTCTAATCCTTCATGATTAATGACCCCCCAAAATTTAACCAAATATTAGTAAACTAAATATAGTAATATATAAAAAAGACTATACATCATAACTAATTGAGATTTATCCCAGAAATGCAAGGTTGATTTAATATCCAAAAATCAATTAATTCAATACAACATGTATTTAAAATAAATAGGAAAAAACACATGATAATTTCAATAGATTCAGAAAAAAATTGCCAAAATTATATGCATGTTAATGATAAAAAGTACTAACAAACTAGAAACAGAGAGAAGCTTTCTAAGCTTGATAAAGGCCACTTATGAAACATGTAAGTGAAAAACCATCCTCAAGGGTAACAGACTAAATTCTTCTCCTATAAAAGCGTAATAAGACAAAGGGGTCTACTCATCATTGTACTACAGATTCTAAGCAGTGAAATAAAGCATTGTGCTAGACAGTCTAGCCAGTGAGTCTAGTTAATTAATTAAAGGCACTAGAAAGAAAGGAGTTAAGGTTTTATTTGCAGATGACAGGATCCTATACATAGAAAATTCTAAGGAATACACAAGACACAGAAACAGACACAGATAAACACATCCCAACTAGAATAAACAACTTCAACAAGGTCACAAGAAACAAAACAAAAATACAAAAATCTATTGTATATTTGTCATTGGCAAAGAACAATCTGAAAATGAAATTAAGTGAACAATTCCATTCACAATAGTACCAAAAGGAATACTTACAAGTAAATCTAAACAAAAGAAGTGAAATACCTATATACTGAATAGTACAAAACATTGTTGAAAAAATTTAAGATATAAATAAATGGTGAGACATTTCATGTTCACAGACTGGAACAGACAATATTGTTAATATGGCATTTCTCAGCAAATTTATCTATAGACTTGATGCAATCTCTACAGAATCTCTGGAGACTTTCTGCAAAAACTAACAGACTGATACTTAGATGTATATGGAAATACAAAGATCCATAATAAGTAAAACAATTTTTAAAAATAAGAACAAAGTTGGATGATATATAGTTCCCGATTTTATAATATGAAAATCAATAGTGTGGTGTTGGCACAAGATAGACTTACAGATCAATCAAAGAGAACTGAGAGTCCAGAAATAAACCATTACATTTATGATCAACTGATTTTTGACAAAGAATCCAAGAAAATTCAATGATCAAAGAATAATCTTTTCAACAAATGATCCTGGACCAACTGAGTAGCTACATGCAAAAATACAAATTTAAATTCATACTGTATACAAGAACTAACAAAAAAGAAATCATAGCCCAAATGTTAGAGCTAAAAGTATAAAACTTCTAGGGAAAAACGAAGGAGAAGATCTTCATGATGTTGGATTAGGAAAAAGTGGATGATATAACACCAAAAACATGATCTATTAGAAGGGGAAAGGAGATGAGTTCGATGTCATTAGGAACTTTTTTTTAATTGGGCTTCAGAAGACACTGTTAAACCAATGAAAAGACAAGCTACATGTTAACAGAAAACATTTGCAAAACATATGTATGATAAGCTTCCTTCTAACATACATAAGGGCCCATTACAACTTAAGAACAAGAAGACAAACAACCCAATTAAGAAGTTGGCAAAAGATCTGACTAGACATTTCACTAAAGATGAAATACAAGTGGCTAAAAAGCTCATGAAAAGATGGTCAGCCTCATTAGTCATTAGGGAAATGTAAATTAAAACCACAATGAGAAACTACCAACTCACCCATTAGAATGGCTATCAGTAAAAAGACAGACAATAGCAAGTGTTGACACAGGCAAGGAAAAACTGGAACCATCATACACCACTGATGGGAAGGTTAAAAAAATGGTATAGACACTTTGGCGAATGGTTTGGAAGTTCCTTGAAAAGGTAAACATGCAACTACTATTCACCCAGCCATTCTACTAGATATTTACACAAAAGAAAAGATAACATAGGTCTACACAAAGGCTTGTATGTATATAAATGCTAATAACAGTATTATTCGTAACTGCCAAAATACTAGAACAATCTAAATGTCTATCAACTGGTGAACAAACAAATAATATGTGGCATATCCAAATAACAAAATATAATTCAGCAATGAAAGAAGCAAATTGCTGAGATGTTCTACAATATGGATTAAGCTCAGAAACACTGTGCTAAATGAAAGAAGCGAGATGCAAAACACTATTCATTACATGATTCCACTCATCTGAAATGTCAAGAAAAGGCAAATTTATAGAGACAGAAATCAGATAAGTGATTTCCTGGGACTGGAGGTAGGAACAGGAATCAACTGCCCTCAGGCACTGGGTATTTTATGGTGTGACAAGCTATTCTGAAATGGGATTACGGTGATGGTTGCACCACCCTGTAAATTTACTGAAAATCACTGAATTGTACACTTTAAATGGGTGAATTTTATGGTATGTAAATTATGCCTCAAAAAAGCTGTTAAAGAAATGAGGGAAATGGACTGAATAATCTTGGATGTTCTTTCTCCCTCAAAAGTCTGTGCTTTAGCATTCAACTATGCACACATTTTAATACAAAAATGCTACGATAAACCTTTGGCATTACTGTACAAGCCAGGCTAAGAAACAAATGTGAGCTTTATAATCCCCAATAGAATCTAGCTTTGCAATTACATCCCCCACATTAAAGGTCACTTGGAACTAAGAAGCTGAAATTTACAATATGTCTTAGTTAGTCAAACTTTATTCTGAGGCTCTGGGAATTCCTGGTTTTCCCTCCACCACTGTTTGCCTAGCACAACAGCCCTTAAGAAAGGCAAGGCAATGGGAAGAGGGACACAATGGCACTTTGTCATGGGCGTGTGCATAAAGATGCTTGGCTTCTGACTAGCTGTGTGACCTATTGCCCCCCACCCCGTCCTCCATGTGCTTATTCATTTATTCATCAGTGGCTACAGTGTGGCAGGTGCAAGTCTGAAAATAACATGATCCCTGGTTGATGGGAGCTCAGGACCAAGACGAGGAGACAGGTATTAACTGCTCAGCCCAGCCCGATGAGGTGAGGGCAAATGAGGAATTCAAAGAGGGAAGGATTCTGAGAAGAGGGGCACATACAGGATAGTGTGAGGAGTAAATGAGATAATGTGTCTAGAGAGCACTTTCTATAGAGTAAAGTGCTCTATAAAAGTTGGCTGGAGCCAACCCAACTGCTGCATCAATAACATCATTATTAGAGTGTTATCAAATTAGACAACAAAGATTTGCTTTGTTTTCCATTTGGACCGTCCTGCGATTGAATTGCACTTGGTAAATTTAACAAAAGTGGATGCTGAATAGAAGTTTTAGAGAAAGAAATATGTTGTGTAAAGGAGCCGTAACCATTTTCAAATTAAGTTTGACTTATCATGTGACGAAAGAAAAAGAAACCTTTTAAAGAAGAGCCAGACAACCATCTGATGATGGCCAGAGTTCTATACCCTCTTCTCCAATATTTAAAAGAAGTATAACTAGCTATAACTGAGCATGCACTTACTTGCAATGAGATATATTAAATCAAAACGTGGAAGACCTGGTTATGATCCTTATGTACCCCCTCTTAATCATAGGTCTTCTCTTGTTCAGAATGTCATACACAAGAACTACCGTGGCTCTTATTGTAATATATATCCAGAATCTGACCACTTCTAATACCTCTATAGCTACCACCTTGGCCAAAACCTCATCATGTTTCAACTGGACTAGTGCAATAGCCTCTCAACTCATCTCCCCGCTTTCACTCTTGCTCCCTATAATCTGTTCTCCAAACAGTAGCTAGAGTGACCCTTTAAAAACATGAGTGATTACCTACTTAGAGTAAAAGGCAACATCTTTGCAACGTCTCCAAGGCCCTCTCTTATAAACTCTCTGGTCTCAGGGTGTCTGAGTGGTTCAGTAGGTTAAGTGAACGCCTTTGGCTCAGGTCACCATCCTGGAGTCCCGGGAATGAGTCCCACATCGGGCTCCCTGCTCAGTGGGGAGCCTGCTTCTCCCTTTGACCCTCACCCATCTTGTTCTCTCTCTCCCTCTCTCTCTCTGTCTCATATAAATAAAATCTTAAAAACAAAACCAAACAAACTCTCTGATCTCATCTCTTCAAATTCTTCTCTAGTGACATGGCCTCTTTGCCAATCCTTGAACAGCCTAACCATGCTCCCATCTCAAGACCTTTGCACCTGCTACCTTCTATGCCTGGAATGCTCTTCCCTTAGATATACCCAGCCCTTGGAAAGCTTGCTTCTTCATCTCTGCCAATGAAGTCTGACTGGGCCATTTTATTTAAAACACAACCCCAATCCTAACATAACCTGTGACATTTCTCCGCTTCATTTTTCTCCATATCATTTACCATCATCACACACATGTGCATACATGCATGCACACACATAAACCTTTTGAGGGAGGACTGTAAACAGTAAAAATGCCAACCTTCCTTCGGGGAAAAGCAACTGGATAGATAGGAGGCCATTTAGCTGGTATTTGGATAGATGACCTTGATTGGGTAACATTTTCTAAAGCAGCAATGAACTAAAATGCAAGGTCGGGGTTTCTGTTCTGACTTCACCGCTCCCCCCGCTCTGTCTGACATGCTCAGCAAGTCACTCTACCTCTAGAACTTGCATCTAAAATGGGAAAAGTCCGGCCAATGCAATAAGACCCAAAACAGACGAGATACACATTTTAGAAAGGAAGGCAATTTATCATCATTTGTAGATAATATGACGGTGACCTAATATATCGATGAGAATCAACTGAAAGGCCCCTAAAATTAATGAAAGAATTCAGTAAAGTGCTTTGATAGAAGATAGAGATAAATAAACTGTACAGCATGAAACACAAGCTAGAAGATGTAATAAAAAGTCCTTTTAGAATAGAGTCCTTTAAAAACAGCTAAGGATCACACAAATAAGAAATGTACAGGACTGACATGGGAAGGAAAAATAAAGCTCTCTACTGAGTGAACTAAAAGAGAGACTCTCCAGCCTCTAGCATAGGACTTGGCAGAGTGGGAGACAAATAAAGGGAGAGAAATGGATAGTCCTGGATGAAAGCATCACACACAGTAAAAATGCCTGTTCTGGACAAACTGAGGTTTTTTTCTTCATAAAACATGAGGCTAGTTAGGTGACATTTGGGAGGCCTGAAGATGTGTATGACCCTAATTTGAGAATTCTAGCAATTTCATTGGGAGGTGCTTTGTTTTGTTTTGTTTTTTGGTTGGTTTGTTTAAAATAAGAAACATAGTTAAGAATGTCTTTTGGGGTGCCTGGGTGGCTCAGTGGGTTAAAGCCTCTGCATTCGGCTCGGGTCGTGATCTCAGGGTCCTGGGATAGAGCCCCATATCCGGTTCTCTGCTCAGCGGAAAGCCTGCTTCCCCCTCTATCTCTGCCTGCCTCTCTGCCTACTTGTGATCTCTGTCAAATAAAGAAATAAAATCCTAAAAAAAAAAAAAAAAAAAGAATGTCTTTTAAACAAAGAAAGGTGAAAAACCACTACTGAGTATTAAAACTTATAATGATGTTATAGTAATTAAACCTGGAGTACTGGGGCACCTGGGTGGCTCAATGGGTTAAAGCCTCTGCCTTCGGCTCAGGTCATGATCCCAGGGTCCTGGATCGAGCCCCGCATCGGGCTCTCTGCTCAGTGGGGAGCCTGCTTCCTCCTCTCTCTCTCTCTCTGCCTGCCTCTCTGCCTATTTGTGATCTCTGTCAAATAAATAAATAAAATCTTTAAAAAAAATAAAAAATAAACCTGGAGTACTGGAGTGTGATTAAAGGAAATTGGGATAAACGTGTGTACATGCACACATGTATGAATTTTACATACAGAAGCAGAAGCAACACAAATCAAAGGAAAAGAAATTACCAATAAATAGAGTTGGGAAAAATGCATAATTATGAGAAAAAACACCAAATTTAAGACCTCACCATTTATGATAAACCATATTATAGCCCATTGGTTCAAAATATAATATACTAAAATTTTCAGGGTGCCCTGGCAATCAAACGCAATGTTACTGAATCCTGGACTGGATTGTATAAAGCTTTAAAGGACAATTAATTTATATAATTGAGGAAACTGGAATATGAACTATATATTAGATTCTAATATTATACCAATTCTAAGTTTCCTGAATTTGATAATTGTATTGTGGCTTTACAGAAGACTGACCTTTTTCTGAGGAGATACCTAGCAACCATTTGAGAGATAAGAAAATATGACAAAATGTTTACAACTGGTGAGTCTGGGGGAAGGATATATGGATGTTTATTGTGCTATCCTTGCAATATCCTATAGGTCTGAAGTAAAAAAAAAAAAAGATCTTCAGTAGAAAGGTCTTTTTAAGTTTTAACAATAGAATGATGCACAAAAGATAAAGATGTGTCTATTATAAATTTGAGACGTCTGATTACAAGAATAAAAAATAAAATAATAAATTAGAAAAGCTACTCCCAGAAAATCTGACACAGACAGAAACAATACTTTAATATTTGAGATATTTGATATGCAGGATAAAAATAATAAGGGGTATACATAAAGATCAATAATGCCTTTGTATACATAGAGGTATGCACTATATTCTCTCTGCATAATGAGATAGAACTAGAAATTATTAAAGAAAAATTCTAAAAAAATAAAAACTTCCAGCTGGGGAAAATAAGAACTATCCTAAATAACTCTAATATCAAATAGGAAATCAAAACCACAATTTCACACTCTTTAGAAACTATTGTGATAAGAACAATGATGTTTAATGCTTATGGGATAGGACCAAACCTGTTTTCAGAATCTGAAAAGCCTTTGTTATTAAACAAAAAAGAATGACAATAAATTAATTAAGCATTCCATAAAAAGAAAATTAGAATAAACAACACTGGAGCCAGATGGCTTTTCCAATGATTTTTTTTCACTCTTTCAACAACTGATAATTCCCATGCTATATAAACAATTACATTAGACAGAAAAAGAGGGAAAGCATCTCAAATTATTGCAAATTATTCCTCTAATATATTATTAAACCGGTTCCCCATAAACAGATTATTTAGCTCAGGTACACAAAATAGATTTAGTAATAGAAAATCTAGGAAAATAACACATAAATAAAATCCATATGATCATGTGACTGGATACCAAAAAATCATGGTAAAATTTAATATCCATTTCTGATATAAAAAGAATCACAAATATAAGTGGTAAAATGCAGGTAATTTTTCTTATCATGTTTTAAAAATATCTACTTTAAACCTACAACTACCATCACAACTAGAATAAATTTCCTAGGGGTGACTGGGTGGCTCAGTACGCTAAGCAGCTGCCTTCAGCTGGGGTCATAACCTCGGGGTCCTGGGATCAAGCCCCACACTGGGATCCCTGCTCAGCAGGGAGTCTGCTTCTCCCTCTCACTCTCCCCCTGTGCTCGCTCTCTCTCTCAAATATATAAAATCTTAAAAAAAAAAAAAAAAAGAAGAAGAAGAAAAAGTTTCCTAGAGGGCTGATCATTTCAGTTGGGGGTAATGCAAAAAGGTCAACCATTAACATCATTTGGCAACATTGCCCAGAAATCTCTACAGTATAACCAAAGTATAAAACCAAAATAAAAGCTATCACAACTGGAAAGGGGGACATAAAATTATCATTATTCACAGATGAAGTGATTATTAGACTGGTAAACCAAGATAATAAAATCTATTAAATTCACAAGAGGTTTCAGCAAATGGGATGGGTAAAACACACACACACACACACACACACACACACATACATGGTTTTCTTAAACACCAGTAAAACCCAGTGAACAAACATAATGAGGGGAAAACAGCATAAAATATCACAAACTATATTAGGAAGGAACAATTTCGACAAAGTAGCTACGGATGTCATCTATATGAAGGAATCTATGTAATTTTCCTGAGAGAGAGAAAGACTTGAATGGATACGTCTGCCCTCTTTCAATGTGAGACGTAACCATTTCAGACTAAGTATGAGTCTTAATCCAAATTAAGTCAATTCTATTGGAGATTATTTAGGGAACATGATAAAGTGATTTTAAAATTCAGAGGGAAACATATGGAGGTGAAAATAGCTAAGGACAGTTGGAACAACAAGAATCATTAGGAAGACTAGATATTAAAATGTTTCATTACACTATAATTAAAGTGGGTGGTACACACAGTGATCAACAGAGGCAGCTTTAATGGAACCGTGAAGGCAAACCAGGAATATAGTGGGATGCATACAAACACACAAGCGCACACACATAAGCAACATCACAAGTCAGCATTTCCATAAGGAATAATCAATCAAGAATAAATACCCAATAAATATCATTAAAATGATGAGTGCTGTTATGATATGTGACAAAAGTAGTATGCAACATTTTAAGAGAGTATCACAATCAGGTACAACCTTATTTTTTAATTTGGTAAAGAAAAATGGAAAAGAAATCCCACCCCAAATGTTAATATTTTATGATAATTAATAGAGGAGTTTTTCCTCTTTATTTTTCCGTAATTTCTATATAAGCATATATCATTTTTGTGATGAGTTTAAATTCATCTTTATTCAAATATAGTTATATTAACTACCTCAGTGTTGTGATGGAGAGCAAAGATAATTAGGGACCTGACAGTACTCTAAAAATGATTATTTAATGTAATATGTTACAACTAGCCATAGTATCATTTTTTTAAATTGATGGATGGATTTCTGTGCTTAGGTGACATGGCATGATCTATGCCTAATACACTTGTAGCTTGCTGAGTAATGTCGACTTTTGAATATTTAGTAAACCTACCCCACCCCTTCCAAATCTCAGAGTGTTATTTCCCAACCAAGTTCATGTTGAAAAGTATCACTTCAACCGAGGATCCAGTAATGAAGGAAGGAAAGTTTACTCAGTTTATGATGACCATGGACCAACAGCTTATTAGCTAATATTAATAGCTTACATAAACAATAACTTTAAGGGGCACCTGGGTGGCTCAGTTGATTAAGGGTGCAACTGTTGATTTTGGCTCAGGTCATGATCTCAGGGTCATGAGATTGAGCCCTGCATGGGGGTCCATGCTCAACGGGAACTCTGCTTGAGTTCCTCTCCCTTTAACCCTCTTCCTACTCAGGCTCTCTCTCTCTCTTAAATAAATAAATATTTTTTAAAAACCAAAACTTTAAAACTGTTTATGTAGACTTAAGTAATAAAGAGTGTTTAGAACCAACACTGCCAATCTACAAGGAGAAGCAGAATGCTGCAGGGCCTTGCTACTTAGTGGTCCCTGAACCAGCAGCATTCTTAATCATCTAGGAATGTGCTGGAAATGAAGAACCTTGGGCCCCATGCCATATCTACTGAATCAGAAACAGTTTTTTGAAAGACTGCAGGTAATTCATCTACACATTAAATTCTGAAAAGCGAAAAAGTGGAATAGAACACTTTAGGGAACGAAAATCTTCCTGGTTTGTTTTGCTTTTCTAATAAACATTTGGAAGTATTTTATGTCCCCCAGTGGAGAACCAGGCTGTTTCCTTCACCCCAGGCCTCCCAGCATTGTCTTCTTCTTCAGATGTCCTGGGAAGCAGCCCCTTTACCCTCCTGCCAAGTTCTCAGTTGAAATGTCATTGTTCTTTTCTAAAGTCACCTTATATTGTAAGAGGAGCGAAGGAAAAAAAAATAAAGTTGAACAAGACTAGCTTCAACTGGGATTCGGCCTCCAAACTTCATGATTAAAACCCACAGTGATGCTTTTATAGAAGAAGATGCTACAGCAGCTGTTTTTAAGACGGATCAGTAGGGTGCCTTGGATGTCTCTACTTGCAACAGAGACATTTCCTTTAGGAAACTGTCACATGAAAATCCTCTGTGCATGTTTTTATAAGACTATCTGAAGTCAATTTTCCTCAAAAAGTCCTTCTAAGCTCTAAAAAGGTAAATGGGATGATTATTAATTAACCCTTAAATTAATAATAACTGGTATATTAGTGCCAGATAGGGCCAATAAATGCTATAGAAGAATAATAGCACCAATTAAGACATTTTTCCCATGGGGAAATGTAACCCACTGATGAAATTATTTGTAGGAGGGCAGTGACCTGAAAATCATTGATGTGTAGGGAACTGTAGGTGCTGGCTTTCCATCCAAAAAAAGAATTGCCTGTGACTTCCAGAGCCCACACTACTCATCTCTGAATGTGGGGCTTGGAAATAGGAACTTTCAACAAGCTCACCAAAGTTTTCTTATATATACCAAATTTCAGAGACCTTCCTGCAGAAACCTTGCCCTGATTTTGTGACAGGAGTCAAAGAGACCCTTGGATACCGTATAATCACTTAATCTAGCAGTTCTCAAAGTGTCTTCTATGAAGCTCTGTGGGAGGGTCCCCAAGACCCCTTCTGTGATTCTACAACATCAAAGTGGTTTTAACAGCACACTAAGACTCTATTTGCCTTTTCCCCCCACTGTGTTGATATTTGCACTCACTGCAGACATAACGGTGGGTAAAATGGCTGGTAACTTACCATGAATCAATGCAATGGTTTCCCACTGTTCTGTCATTGGATTCTTCACCACCATGTAAAAACTCACTTTATAAAAACCCCAAATTCCAGTTTTACTCAAGAATGTCCTTGATGAAGCAGTAAGACGTGTTCATTCCAATGTTTCAGTGAATGTCTTTTTTTTTTTTTAAGATTTATTTTTTTTTATGTTAGAGAGGGAGAATGCATGGCATAGGGAAAGAGAAGGAGAGTGAGTCTTAAGCAAACTCCAGGCCCAGCACGGAGCCTGACGTGGGACTTGATCTCATGACCCTAAATCATGACCTGAGCCGAAATCAAAAGTTAGATGCTTAACTGACTGTACCACCCAGGTGCCCCCCCCACTTTTTTTGAGCACCTGTCTTTTTTTTTGTTCATGGGACACATGGGAAGTTTTGATAAATCATTTCTCCTGCTCTCTGTTCTATGTGTTCTTAAGGAAAAAGATTTCTGGGATTGAGCTGCATGGCAAAGCAGCTACATTTTAAATGAAGCACCATTTTTTTTTTCTTAAATGAGTGACTGACAAATTGTGGTTATTCGCATTTGGATATTTGGCAAACATTTTCTCCAAATTAAATGAAATTTATCTGTCCCTTGAGGAAAACTGACAGTATTTGTTCATAATTGAGCTTTCAAATGAAAATTAGAATTTGGAAAACCTGTTATCCGTCACTGTGAACTTGACAGATTCCCAATACTCTTAAACTCACTGATGAGATCAGTGGTGATATTAGCAAATGTGATTATTTTGATATTGTGTAATAAGATGTGTCAATATTTGGAAGATTTTTATAATTCAGTGAAATTTTTCAAAGGACCAATGTATAATGTTGCAAAATCAAGAAGAAACTATCAAGGATAAAATAAATAAAATATAATAAAATAAATATATTATATTTATTTATATATAATATATAATAATATATAATAAATATGTTATATTTATTATTAAAATAAATAAATAAATAAAGATAAAATAAAATAAAATGCAACATATAACTGATATATTTTGATATAATGGAATACAAAAACTTCACTGACACAGTTTCATTGCAACTAGAGGAAACTCCCACTCTTTGAGTTTTGGCATAATATCAAAGGATATCCGTAATTACTTTAAAAGCTTATTGAACTACTCCCCCTTTTTCCATTACATATCTGTGTGAGGCTGGGTTTCCTTAACATATTTCAACCAAACCAATTCATGACAGCAGATTAAGTGCAGAAACAGATGGGAGAATCCAATTATCTTCTATTAAGCCAGACATTAAAAATATTTGTAAAAATGTGAAACAATGTGCCTCTTGTTCCTAATCTTATTGCTCTGGAAAATAGAAATCTGTTATTTACATTAATATGTAATGATTTTATTACTATTTTTAAATGATTTCTAATGTTCTTAAAACATGTCTTTAATTTCTAATACAGTAAATATCGATAGACAAAACTCACATGAACAAAAGCTATTTGGGACCTTCCTTATTTTTTAATAATGTAAAGAGGTCTTGACTCCGAAAAGGTTGGGAATCTTTGAACTAATCATAAACTTGCAAAAAATTTTGAAAAAATGAGGAGGCTATCAAGATCCTCCTAAGTCAGCATTTCTCAATGTTGGCACTTTTGACATTTTGGCTAAATGTTCTCTGTTATGGATAGTTGTCCTGTACATTGCAGTATATTTAACAGGGTCCTTGGCCTCTACTCACTAACTAGATGCCAGCAGCAGCCCCCACCCCCAAGTTGTAACAATCAAAATTATCTCCAGTCATTGTCTCTGGGGAACAAATTAACTCTGGTTGAGAACCACTGTCAGGTAAAAAGATGTTAAAAAGACAACATACAAAAAGGACTGTCAATAGTATAAAAATACACAGGAAAAAATATGTCTTGCCATTAACCCAAGAAATGCAAATCAAAATGATAATATGCCTCCTTTTAAAAACCCATTAAATTATCAAAGTAAATGTAAATTATAACATGCCATCTCAGTGAAGTTGTGGTGAAACTGGTTGGATTATATAATTCTAGCAGCACTGTAAGCTGATGTGTCAAACTGGGGAAATAATTTGGCGATGGATGTCAAGACACAAACATTTTTATGACCTAGGAGTACAAAGAGCATAGACTCTAAACTCTGCATTAAATTCGAATTTTGGCTTTGAAACTCACTATCTGTGTGAACCTCCTACAAATATTTAAATGATATTTTAAAAACCCAAGGACAATAAATGATTATTGTGAAAACTGGTTGAGATAATAATGTGAGAGAGCTCTCCTTTCTACTGAAATTTCACTGACAGGAAAAGATGAAAAAGCATATAAATCCACAAGGAAAGAAAGAACAGGGGTGGGGCCATTAGCAGTTAAGAAGTTTCAACAAAATTCTGGAAGACTAAAAATGGCCAGAGAATGGGTGTCTGGGGTGGGAAGATAAAGAAAACCAAACTATAAAGAAATATGAATCGGGGAATTCACTTGCCAATGGATTTCAAACAAGACTCTGATCTTAGAGCAGAAAGGTATGGGGAGTGTTTAAGTGAAATGTGGGGCTGAAAACAGGGGTGTCGGTCAAGTCTGTACATGAATCCAGCAAACTCTTGAACATGGACCTCTGTCTTTCTACCTTCTATTCTCACCCTATAGGCAGAAGAGAAGAGGTTCCATCTGCAGAGAATCTGAATGTCTTCACTCCCCAAAACCCAGCACTTTCAGTCAACTTCTACATCTAAACTTTTATTTTTGTATTTTATCTTTTTTAGGTTTCTTCTAGTCTTTTAATCATTCTTTATATGCACTTTCAATAAAGAATTAAAATTATGTTATATATAATTTTATTTTTTTTCACTTATCATCATGTTATGAACATTTCTTAAATTACTCATTTAATCAGAAGGGAAAATAGCACTTCTCCATTCTGCCTTTTCATCTTGGAGTTAGACAATCCTGTATTAATCTTGACAGATTTTCAAAGGAAACGGAAACACTAACCCAAAAAGATCTCAGCATCCCCATGTTCATGGCATTATTTACAGTAGCCAAGACATGGAAACAACCTAAGTAGCCACCAATGGTTGAATGGACAAAGAAATTGTGGTCTATACATACAATGGGATATTATCAGCCATAAAAAAATGAGAAATTCCTACCATTTATGATAAACACGGATGGACATTGGAAGCATTATGTACAATGAAAGAAGTCAGAAAGACAAATACAATCTCATTTATATGTGGAATCTAATAAAAAAACAATCAGACACAGAACTCCTAGAAAATGAGATCAGATGTGTGGTGACTGGAGGCAGGGGGTAAGAAAGAGGTGAGTTCTGGAGAAAGGTGGTCAAAAGGTACAAATTTGCAGTGTTGTAATGGAGAGCATGAGGACCACAGCTAACACTGCTGTGTGACATGGAAGAAAGTTATAAAGAGAGTAGGTCCTAAGAGATCTCATCCCAAGGAAAATTTTTTCTTTTCTTTTTATTTTATCTATGAGAAGATGGATGTTTGCTGATCCTATAGTTGTGATCGTTTCATAACAGATGTAAACCAAACCACCATGCTGTACACCTTAAACTTATATAGTGCTCTATGTCAATTATTTCTCAACAAAACTGGATAAAAGAAAAAAAATGGACAGGTTTCCAAATTAACAGCCAAAGTTTCTCAAAATATAACATTTCAATTTTTCTTACAAAAAAGAAAAGAAAAGAAAAAGAATAGAAAAGAAACAAGAAAAACACTGAAAATTAACTGGCCTCAACATGTGTAAACTAAATGTTACACTCTAAAATAAAAAGTACCTAAATATTATGAACAACTGTTTTTTATTTCTATTAGGATTTTACCTCAAATCCTGTAATATTATGAGATGTCTGAATTTCTGAAGATAATTAAATTTTGGACCTTTTCACTTCAGAAAAAAATGTGGAAGAGGCATTGAGAATAGAAGAATAAAACTGAAGGCTACTGGAAGCTATGATGAGAAACCAAAAGGCAAGCACAACTAATAATGTGTCATTTAATTTTGTATCATTACTGTAAGAAATTGCAGTATCTCAAGGAGATTATAGTCAGGGTGACTATATTTCCCAGTTGGCCCACAAGAGTCCAGGTTAATACTTATGGTCTTGTGGTATTTATTTGAACCCCTTCATTCTCAAATTGTTCTGGTTTGGATAATCAATGATATGGTCACTGGAGTAATGCATTTACTAGAAAAGTCTCCTGACACAGATACCTAGTTGAACACCACCTAAAAGGTGTACACAGCAGGACATTATGTGCATGGCAAGTCTTAAAACAGATGCCCTTACCACAGATAGCGCATGCTGTTGGAATTACTTTTTTTATTGTGGTATCATCAACATATAACATACCAGTTTCAGGTTTGTAACATAAGGATTTGGTATTCATTTACATTGTGAAATGTTCACCATAGTAAGTCTAGTTACCATCCATCACTATACAAAGCTATATATTTTTCCCCCTTGTGATGGGAATTGTTAGGACTGGCTCTCTTGGTAACTTTTAAGTGTACACTACAATATTACTGACTATAGTCACCAGGCTGTACGCTGCATCTCCATGACATTTTTTGTTTTGTAACTGGAAGTCTGTATTTCTTGACCCTCTTCACTCCCTTTGTCCCCCTCCCCTTGAGTAACCATTGTTCTGTTCTCTGCATCTGCAAGTTTGGTTTTGTCTTATAGGTAAGTGAAATCATACAATATTTGCCTTTCTCTGTCTGACTTACTTCACTTACCATAATCCCCTCAAGGTCCATCCTTGACGCCAATGGCAAGATTTCATTCTTTTTCAGGGCCAAGTAGTATTCTGTTGTATACATATACCACATCTTTATCCATTCATCCACTGGTGGACATTTAGGTTGTTTCTCTATCTTGGCTATTGTAAATAATGCTGCAGTGAACATTGGGATGCATATATCTTTTTAAATTAGTGTTTTTATTTTCTTTGGATAAATAGTAGAGGATTGCTAAATCATATTGCAGCTTTATTTTTAATTTTTGGAGGAATATTCATACTGTTTTCTGAAGTAACTGCATCAATTTACATTCCCACCAACAGTGGACAAGGGTCTCTTTTTCCCCATATCTTTGTCAATACTTGCTATTTCTTGTCTTTTTGGATAATAGCCATTTTAACTGGTATGAGGTAGTATCTTGTGGTTTTGATTTGCATTTCCCTGATGATGAGTGATGTTGAGCATCTCTTCATGTGCCTGTTGGCCATCTGGATGTCTTCTTTGGAATAACTTCTACTTAGGCCTTCTGCCCGCTTTTTAATCTTTGCCATTGATTTGTAAGAGTTCTTTATGTATTTTGGATATTAAATCCTTATTGGATATATGACCTACAAATATTTTCTCCCATTCAGTAGCATACTTTTTCATTTTATTGATGGTTTCCTTTGCTATTCAAAAGCTTTTTAGTTTGATGTAGTCCAACTTGTTTATTTTTGCCTTTATTGCCTTTGCTTATAGAGTCAGATCCAAAAAAATCATAATCAAGACCAATTTCAAGAAGCTTGTCACCTATGTTTTCTTATATTCAAGCCTTTAGTCCATTTTGAGTTAGTTTTTGTATGTAGTGTAAAATAGTAATCCAGTACCATTTGTTTGGATGTGGCTGCCCAGTTTTCTCAACACTATTGATTCAAGAGACTGTCCTTTCCCCATTGTATATTCTTGCCTCCTTTGCATAAATTAACTGACCATATAATTGTGTATTTATTTCTGAGATCTCTGTTCTGTTCCATTAATCTATGTGTCTTTTCTTTTTTTTTTATTGTTGCATTATAAACTTCTCTTTGTTTTTTTTAATCATTTTTAAATTTATTTTCAGCATAACAGTATTCATTGTTTTTGTACCACACCCAGTGCTCCATGCAATCCATGCCCTCTCTAATAACCACCACCTGGTTCCCCCAACCTCCCACCCCCCCACCTCTTCAAACCCTTCAGATTGTTTTTCAGAGTCCATAGTCTCTCATTATTCACCTCCCCTTCCAATTTCCCCCAATTCCCTTCTCCTAACTCCCCATGTCCTCCATGCTATTTGTTATGCTCCATAAATAAGTGAAACCATTTGATAATTGACTCTCTCTGCTTGACTTATTTCACTCAGCATAATCTCTTCCAGTCCCGTCCATGTTGCTACAAAAGTTGGGTATTCATCCTTTCTGATGGAGGCATCATACTCCATAGTGTATATGGACCACATCTTCCTTATCCATTCGTCTGTTGAAGGGCATCTTGGTTCTTTCCACAGTTTGGTGACCGTGGCCATTGCTGCTATAAACATTGGGGTACAGATGGCCCTTCTTTTCACTACATCTGTATCTTTGGGGTAAATACCCAGTAGTGCAATTGCAGGGTCATAGGGAAGCTCTATTTTTAATTTCTTGAGGAACCTCCACACTGTTCTCCAAAGTGGCCACACCAACTTGCATTCCCACCAACAGTGTAAGAGGGTTCCCCTTTCTCCACATCCCCTCCAACACATGTTGTTTCCTGTCTTGCTAATTTTGGCCATTCTAACTGGTGTAAGGTGGTATCTCAATGTGGTTTTAATTTGAATCTCCCCGATGGCTAGTGACGATGAACATTTTTTCATGTGTCTGATAGCCATTTGTATGTCTTCGTTGGAGAAGTGTCTGCTCATATCTTCTGTCCATTTTTTGATATGATTATTTGTTTTGTGTGTGTTGAGTTTGAGGAGTTCTTTATAGATCCTGGATATCAATCTTTTGTCTGTACTGTCATTTGCAAATATCTTCTCCCATTCCGTGGGTTGCCTCTTTGTTTTCTTGACTGTTTCCTTTGCTGTGCAGAAGCTTTTGATCTATGTGTCTTTTCTTATGCAAATACCTGACTATTTTTATTACTATAGCTTTGTAATATTCTTTAAAATCAGGGAGTGTGATGCCTCCAGATTTGTTTTTTCTTTCTCAAGACATCTTTAGCTATTCAGGGTCTGTTATGATTCCATATAAATTTTAGGATTATTTCCTCTATTTCTGTGAAACATGTCATTGGAATTTTGATAGGGATTGCACTGAATCTATGGAATGTTGTGGGTAGTATGGACATTTTAACCATGTTAATTCTTCCAACCATGTGCATGGAATATTTTTCCATTTCTTTGTGTCTTCTTCAATTTCATCCATCAATGCCATCATTTTCAGCATACAGGCCTTTCACCTCTTTGGCTGAATTTATTCCTAGGTATTTTATGCTTTTTGATGCAAATGCAAATGGCACTTTGTTCTCAATTTCTCTTTGTGATTACAATAAATTGCTTTTAAATATGGACTACAAGCCTTGTTGGTCAGGTGAGAAATGCAGCAATATAAAAGACAGTAGTCAGTTCAAATGGCAAAAAATGATTCCAGAGGAAATGGAGACAATACAGCAGTCAGCAAAGACTCTCTCTCTCCCCTAATCAAAATAATAACTTCAGTAATTGAGAAATGATTGCATCTATAGCCAAGAAGTGATGATATAAGGAAAATAAATTCTGAGAACCATAAATAGCTCTTAAAAGAAAAAAAAATTGAAGTTGCTCAGCAACTGCTACACAAGGGTTATTCTTCTAGAAAACAGAATGAAAAGACCAAAAAAAAAAAAAAAAAAAGAGAAAGAGAAAAGAGAGATAAAAAATGAAAGGAAAAGGAATATGTAAGAGTCAACTTGAAATGATAGAGCTCGGTGAGAAGAAAAATGTATGAATAGCATAATGAAAATATCGCTTGAATAAAATAGAATAATTGTACATGCTAGGATGAATTAAAAAAAAAAATACTATACAAGACAGGACAAGTAATGACAAGTAATGCAGCAAAGTGGTTAAGAGTTCAGACTGTGGAGCCAAACTGTTACGTTCAAATCCCAGACCAGCAACACGCTAGCTGCATGAACGTGGGCAAGTTACGTAATCTCTCAGTACTTCAGTTTGCACATCCTAAAATAGGGGTCATGCTATTCTTACCTTAAAGGGTTTGGATGAGAATTAACTGAGTTAATATATGTAAAGAACCGAAAATAGTATTTAGTACATAGTAAGCTTTAAGTTAATTATACAATACTCTCACGAAAATAGTATATACCACTTGGCACTGAAGTGCCCTGCTTTTATAGAATTATAAAATTAACCACTGTGTATTTATTTAACTAAAAATTGTGGTATAACTACATGGGGAAGCTGGAAGGGAAGTCCTGGATGATTTAAAACAGCCAAAATTCTCATCTATAATAACAGGAAATAAATAGACAATGTCTATAATCAACGGTTTTAAAACAGCACGTTATGTAGTGACAATGCCAATTCCCAGAAGAAATAGAGAATTACAATGCAGTTGCCTTTGGGGCACAGGACTGGGGCGTGACAAGGTGGGGGAGGGAACGGGCATTGGTTCTCTGATTTCCTAACTATGTGCACTTTGTTACTTTGAGATTCTTTTTAATTAAAGAATGAAAAAGGTTATTGTATATGAATTGGCTGTCAGTGCCTGGTATATTAGAGTAGGCACTCAATACGTTTTAGTTAGATTTTATTCATTTCAGTAATTCCACTCATGGGAATTTTTCCTCTTTAAAGATACAACACCTGGATGTTTATTTCTGAGTTATTTATAACAACAAATAACTGGAAATGACCCGAATTATCAATCCTACAGGAATGTCTAAGTCTTATGCAAAAATTTGGTTGAACGCTATAGGCCAAGAACTTAAGTTTATTGTTTCAGATGGCTATGGACTGGCTAAAATATACCCCCCACACACACACAGTGAGAGATCGAGAGAGAGAGAGAGTGAGTACACACTCTGATGTGTTTAGACTAGGAAACCTGAGACAACCAAGGTGTCCGAACAGAGGAGACAGAAGCGTGGTGCATCTTAGAGCAGCTTCCCCTGCCCCTCAAGTCTCTCATGGGGGTTTTACAGCTGCTTGGGTCACTATGGAAAGGGAATTTCTTCCAAAACTCACAGAGTTTCTTTTTGAGCTCTGGTCTCTTATTCTTAAAATTCACATCACTATCCAGGAACGAGGCACACTAACAATCAATGCCATTAATAGCAATTAATGCATATACGTAGGAGCCTCTCCCTTGTCCTACAGTCAGGCTCAGCATTAGCCAAGTCCTGACTCACCTGGAATTCATTCTCAAGAGTGGCTCAGCCTCCAGCTCCACAGTGCTCAGAAAATCCATTAATTAGCAAAGTATTGATGAAACGAGGTGATGACAATGAAAAAATGGACGACACAGGGCAACAGAGTGAGTCTCCATCTGAACCTACAGACAAGGCCTCCATTTCTCAAAGAGGCCATGAGCTGAACAAGGCAGCTTCTCTAGATGTTCGCTTTCTCACCTGAGAAACGGGATACATTTTTCCTGCTTCCATGTGATGCTATGAGTATAAAATGAAATGATGCTTGGGAAGTCATTGATCATGGGTTCTGATCCCGAGTAGGAGGAATTCAACAAAGGTCAGCTATGTGTGTGACTCACTCCTCGGAACTGTGCTTCTCAAAGCTTAGCATGCATCAGAATCCCTTGGAGGCCCTGTTAAAAGCCAGATTGCTAGGCTCTACTCCCAGAGTTCCTGATTTGGTAGGTCAGCGGGCAGGGCCGGAACCTCTGCATCTGTAACAGATTCCCAGATCATACTGCTGGTCCAGGACACAGGCACAAATACTACCAAAACTAACTGGGATAAAGGTTGAGACTTCGGAGAGAGAAGAACAAGGCCAATGGAGAAAGTTTTCTACGGGTCCTCATCTGTCCTTTGTCCTGATGCCCACTGGGCAGAACCTTGATTTGGCATCTTTACCAGTGCCGCCTCCTTCCCAAGCTCCCTTCCAAGGTTCTCCCACCGAACCGAACCTTCCTTGTCAACTTCCTGCACTGAAAGATGACAGCCCGATCCCATCTGCCTGCATCCTACGTGCTGATGCAAGAGGCCACCTTTTTAGGTTCCAAGAAATTATGCATTCGTTATGGAGGAAATTAACACCTCAAAGCAAACTATAATTAGGAATTCTTCAATTCAGTTTATGCTTTTTCAATTAGGCACTCTATAATTTTAATCATGGGAGCATTAACATGTTTCTATAATTTATATACCTGTGGTATAATTAAGCCTGGGAAACACATTGCTCTAAACTTGAATAGAAGGGATTGTTTCCCTTCACACTTGCAGTATTACAGGTCCCTAATGGAGAGATGATGCTAGTTTCAAAGGAGCCATTTCTAAGTTGTAGAGGCCAATGAGACAGCTCCTGGCTTTGGAAATGTGAAGGCGTTCGTAGACCATGTGGTGCCTTTGAACATCTGGCTCGTGCGTAGACATCTGCATCCCTGAGCTTCAACGCCTATTGAGACTTTCAAAACATTCCCACCATTGGAAACTGCTTTGGACAACTATTCTTGGAAACTAATTTCAATTAAGCAGGAATAGGGTGTCCTGGCAGGGGAGACGTTATCCGAGAGCCGTGGGAAGCAGATAGCTCGGAATTGAAGAAACTAAACAATAGGCTAAAACTTAGCCTGGAGAGGGACCAAACTCCTCTTTGTACACTGATTCCTCTTCCCCCTTCTCTGATTCTGCTCCTTTCTCATAATTTCTGCTCTGCCTTTTAGCTACAAAGCAGGGCCCAGATACTTTGTGCAAGGTAGTCCTCTTGGGATTCCGAGCAGTTCTGCAAATTCAAGGAATTCAGAGGCACGCTGAAAGTTTTTGTGCTTATTCAGTCCGAACCTCTGAACTTTAGGAAGGTTAAAAACCTTCATTTTATTCCCCCCTCCTCTTCCTGCTCTCCCCACAATAGCAAATTCAGATTTGCTGACTGCAATAAAAGGAAAAAGAACATAATCAAAACTGGCCTGGGGGGACAATGCATACAGATTCCAACCCAGCTGAGTGACGCACCCGTATCGCTGCAGCATTTTGGCACTCAATATATTTTGTCTGATCTAAGAAAATATGGAACTTTTTATAGAGCGAAAGTTGGAAATGGATTTGTTTCTCCCACGCTGCTCTAGCCTTCCACCAAAGAATACAGATTTGTTCAGATCCCGACACTCTGTCTCACCCAACATCCATCTTCTACCTAAGCCCCCTATCTGCGCTGAAGTGATATATTCAGATGTACTATGAGCAACAACACAACATGAATGGGTTCACACGCCAGTCACCGTCACCATCGTAGGAAAACAGGGGTGTGTTTCTGGCCCCCCTATGGACCTTACTTAATGAAGTAAGCTGGCAGAGATCCTAGTTCAGCTCTTAGGCGCTAAAATTGATTATCTTCACGCTGAAACGTACACCCAAAAGAGACGCAAGTTCCAAATGCTGTAAAGCCAACAGGGGCAATTCCACGGTAAAATGCAAAACAACTACTTCCCCGTGTCATGAGAATAAGCAAGAACCGCCACCGGAGAAGAGAGTTCTTGGTTCCCTTTACTGGCTCCCTTCTCCACCCGGGAGCCCACGTGTCAGCCAACCTGGTGGTACCAAGGCTGTGGCTCGAGACCAGCACAATCATCCTCTGGGAGCTTGGGCAAACATAGATTCTCGGGTCTGGTCCTGTGAGCCCCAAGGATGGAAAAAAAATCTACCTATTTCCTAGCTCCCTTGATGATTCTAATAACCCTGGGGTCAAACCATTTCTCAGATGCCACCCCAGTGAGGGGGATGAAGTGGAGTTTGGGGACCCTCGTTCAGGAAGTCAGGGTCTGAGCAGCAAGTCAGCCCAGTCGTAGGTGCCCATTAACAGTCCCTTTGAAATGCTCACATTAATAGTCCCTCTGAAACCATACATGGGCTATGTCCTCTATTTAGCAGATCTCTGAAGGTCTAGAGCAGTGCAGTGAACTAAAATTTTCTGTGATGATGGGAATGCCATTCAATATGGTAGCCACCAGCCATATGGGGCTACTGTCCTTGAAATGTGGATGGTGTAATCGATGAATCAAAAGTTTTACTTTAATTTCATTCTAATTAGTTTAAGTTTAAACAGTTCCCATGTAGCTGTGGCTTCAGTATTAGACAGTGTGGGCCTAAAGTCTTGCCCTTGAATCCTTCTTGTGTTACTGGAGCTGCTACCCCTGTCCTGGTTATGAATACTTTTTTATACATTTATAATCTGCTTAGTGAGCCTACACTCAAGTGGAAATGCACCAGTGAAACAGCAAACCAAAAACAGTTGTAGCCAGGCAAGGAAAGGATGGGCTGCATCGTGAAAAGGGATAAGTACGAATTTCTTCCGCCTCATGGCTGAGACTCTAACCTTTAAGTTGTTCTTGTCCTACCAAAAAGCCAGGACTTTCAAGATCACCTCTCACTGCCACTGAGAGGAGGCAACTCTCTGAGCACCAGCCCTAGGCAGCTGGAGCGAGCCTTGTGCAGAATGCTTTTTGGATGAGAGCAAATCTCCTTGGATTCTAACATGGCACAGATCCATCCACTAGCTCAGAGAACATCAATAGATCAGGCTATAGAAATGCACTTGATGGAGGCCGACTTGAAAGTCTGACCTTTGGGCGGCTGCAGACAGAGAGACTGAGAACCATCCGTTATCAGCTGTGCAAGATCTGAGACAAAGCAGTGACGCAAACTGTCACGGGGCCCAGATCACTGCGAGGAATAGAAGTCAGCAGAAAAAAGTTAGAGCAAAAGTGAGACCTGGGAGAAGGCACCTTGCAGAATCGCTCTTGCTCCTGCAAAGCGTTTCACCACTTCCCCAGGGTTGGGAGGATTCATGGCACAAGAATTACGTTTACTCAGACAGCCTGCCCATCCTTAGTCTGGCTTCTTTGGTCCTTGAAATAACGTGGCTTCAGTGACCTTCACCTTGAATCCATTACCATCCATCCACTACCACTGCCAACATGGTGACACCCAGAGCCATACACTGCAGGGTTCCATTACTAAAACCTTATCTTTGATCATGTTACTCTCTGAATGCCACTTCCTGTCTGTCTAGCCTCTGTCAGCCTTGTACCTTCTGCACAGCTTCCTCAACAGCACTGGGTTCACCTGGCCCTCAAAATCTCTGTTATCTGCACATCTACCTCCATGTGCTTTTAAAAATCAAGCCTGGACCATATGACACATATATATTTTTTTATTTGAATTTTTACTATTTTTTCTCCAGATTTTAATTTAAATTCTACTTGGTTAACATAGAGTGCAATGTTGGTTTCAGGAGTAGAATTTAGCAATTCATCACTTACATACAATAGCCAGTGCTCGTCATAACAAGCGACCTTCTTTTTTTTAATTTTTTTTTAATTTTTTTTATTAACATATAATGTATTATTAGCCCCAGGGGTACAGGTCTGTGAATCGCCAGGTTTACACTTCACAGCACTCACCATAGCACATACCTTCCCCAATGTCCATAACCCAACCACCCTCTCCCTACCCCCCTGCCCCTGGCAACCCTCCGTTTGTCTTGTGAGATTAAGAGTCTCTTATGGTTTGTCTCCTTCCCGATCCCATCTTGTTTCATTTATTTTTTTCCTACCCCCCAAACCCCCCATGTTGCCTCTCAACTTCCTCATATCAGGGAGATCATATGATAATTGCATATGACCCATTTTTAAGAACTTCTGTTGACTTCATCATCTTTCTCCTATGGCCCTGGATGAAGGTAGGTGTCTTTCTTCTTTTCTATAGTAAGAGCTGCTGGAGCTCTTAGAGAAAACTGAACTATAAAACTTCAACCATCTCCTATTTAAAAAAAAAAAAAACATTCTTCCTTTGGCTTTCACGTTTTAACTCTGCCCTGGTATTTCTTCTACCTCTTTGGCCAGCCCTTCTCCATCTCCTGTGTGGTTCCTTCACAGAGCTGTCTGGTCCTTATCTCTTCTCATAGATACTCTGTCTGGATAAGGTCATCTGCTCCTCCCATGCTTCAAATACCACTTGAATGTTAATGGTTCTCCAGTCTCAAACCCCCTGCTCTCATGCCTCTCTAGCCCTCCAGCCTTCTGGAATTTAAATAGTCCCTACGGTAGGAGGTGAACATGACAACCACACTCTCTTCTCCCTCATGCCAGTGACAGTCTGTTTCCATCTCTCCAGATGGCAGACGGTCCAAAATAGAACACTCTCTCGTTCTTCATGTTCCAGCAACTGCTCCTCCTGCTCCATTTAAAATATTCTTTCTGAAACACCTGTTTTTCCTCCTTGGTTGGAGCCTAAGGAATAAAATCCAGAATTCATCAACACTGGAACCAATTCTTGGTAAGTTGGGTTGTTTGGGGGCTGAGAAAAGGAAACCTGCAACACAGGGTGAACTGAAGTGACTGTGAGCCCACCTACATTACCCGGGGCCCACCCTTCCCCCTTTTGTTTTCCTGCATGGTCTTTCCTACTGGGGCTTTGTGTCATACTTACTAGACTGACCCTGTCTCTTTGGTTAGTTTCGATGGTAGCGACATGTCTCTTTAATCATAGTTACACGTGCCCTTTGTCGCCATATTTAGAGTATGGGACAGCCCCATTGGGAACAGCCCTGCAGTAGTATTTATCCCACTAGGTCTTATTTCTGGTTGTCTCTTTTTGTATCTGGCTCCTCCTCTTCCCCAGTCTGGTGTGATGAAATCCTGGCATGTGGATAGACTTGGCAACAAATGATATTACTTATAGAGCTAAATCTTCTTGCAGTCTACATGAGAATGCCTCTTGCCCATCCCTCCACCAAAGTGGGTCACATAGCACCTCTCGTCTTCAGGCCCCAGAAAAAAGAGACCCAGAGAGCTGGGGAACTAAGTGAAATTAATGATGTCTTGAGAAAGAGTATCCGAGTATAAATGCCATTTCCATGTCTCCCAGTGCAGACGGGGACTCAGGAACGGCTCAGACTGCCCCACGCTAATAAATCCTCAACAATCTTCATTCCCCCTTCCTAATTGGATACCATCATGTCCTCATATCTGAGACTCAGATGGTAATGATGCCAGTTTTGTTCACTGAAGCTCCAAGGGACCAGCAGAAGCCTTCTGTGATTGTTTTACGTGCTCCCCATCTGGGCTTCACGGTTATTAAAGGAATCCTGGAAGAAATCTGGCAATTCTTCCTCTTCTTCCCAATTGTTTTCTTTCTTTAGGAGTGGACTGGATCTCCAATTTGTATGGCAGCTCATCATTGTGCATTTCAAAGTCATAGTATTAACTCCCTGTACCTGTCAAGTGCAAGGGGCTCAGGGGTTTCTCATTAGAGAGCAAAGAGAACTTGCAGTGGGTATTAGAGGCCACTCGCCAGATCCCTCTATCTCCATAGATCCCTCTATCTCCATATATGCAGACTCTCATACTCCCAACCCTCCAAGCCAGAGCTGTCCCACTGTGTACTAGGTCTGAAGTATCCCATGAAAGCAAGTCACAAGTCTAAGGTTTGGAGGATGTCCCTTGGAGTTCCCCAGCACTTGCCTGGACCACACATCAAATCTCAGTCCTGTTCCTGCCCACCTAGTTCCTAATCCCCATCACATTCCTAATCCTCCAGCCCACATTCATCACCACTGGTCTCCCTTGGGTAATCTATCCTCCTAGACTCTTTCTGCCCTCAGTGTTCCTTGACTCAGAGACTCCATGTCACTAATAAGCCAGAACCTAGGAGTCACCCAGGACAATGTCTTTTCTTTCCCATCCACCTGCCTACCCCACAGAGTAGTCATCACCAAAGTTGCTGTCCATTCTCCCTGATCAAGGCCCTCTCTCCACTGCTGCAACCGTTCAGGCATAGATGGCCGTCCCTTCTCATCTGGAGAGCAATGTCTTCTGGCCCTTTCCCATCCAACCTCATCAGGGGCCACCTGCCCTTGCATTTTCTGCCCACTGCTGCCCTCCTGGCCTCCTTTTATTTTTCTAACCTCATCTCCTGACTCTCCAGCCTGGTGTGATCCCCTTTTAAGTGAAACCCAAGAAGAAAAACCAGTAAGGTGTACATTGTCGAGTTGGCTCCCCTTGTGGGCAACCAGGATTCAGTCTTAAGGGAGGTGTGTGAGGACCCATGTGGCACACACCTCAGAATGGTCCATGGGGAGGACAGGAATCTGGACATGCTTGGACTCCCGTCCCCTCCTGGCATTCAATCCTATGTGTTTCCGAGCTGGATCTGCCTGCTCACACGAACTGAGGTCTGTGGGGGCTTTGGAGGAAGCACTGAAGCCAAGAAGAAAGGGGGCGGGGTGGCGCTGCAGGAGGAGTCCCATCCCTCTGTGCGAACCTCTGCACAAACCGACCAGCTCAGCCGCAGCTAAAATGAGGTGGGGGGTGGGGTGAGGTGGCCCTGAGCCAGTGAGAACCAGCTATGATTGCGAACAATCTGTGTCGTCAGTGAGTGTCTGTGGCAGCATTCGCAGGGCGCTCTCTCTGCCATTAGCATGTCTGCACGTGGGCCTGCTTACTCCTTTCTGGATCTCCAGTGCTCAGCCCAATGGCTGGGACATGGCTGTTGGCTCGAATTCAAATGCATATACCAACTTAATGAATTGTGAATGGGAAAACCGGACTCCTCTCCAGGGATTTGGTCTCCCCTCTCCTGCTTGGTTTAATTGCAGGTCCCCAGTCTGTCCCCCGTGTTTATAAGGTCTTGCTAAAGGAAGCTCACATGGGGCCCCAGGCCCCTTCCTGAGGATGCTTTGGATCTGCTTTCCTTTGATTTCACAGCATATAGTGGCTGGTCCTCCAAGCGGAGGGCGCTGCTCTTAGCCCTTGATGTGTTGGCCCTTTTGGCTGTGGAGATGCCCCAGCCCCATCTGCTTGATTTCGTGTTTCTGAAATGCACCGAAATCTGAGGCTATGTTTGGAAGCAATATTGTTCTGAGGATTTTCTGACATTCATGGAGTTTGCGGCACATTCTCATGTGTCACACCCTTGCCAGCACCCTGCAGCCAGAACTTCCTGGTGTCTGAGCAGCGAACAGGCATCAGACACAGCAGGCCTCAAGTCTCTGACCAGGGAGTGCCCAGCGCAGAGTGGGAGTCCCGAGCGGAGCTGATGCGTCCTGCTGCAGGGTGGGAACTGGACATTGGGCAGGTAGAGAGGACGAGCCGGGCACAGAGAGCGGCAAGGCAAGGGCTCAACTGCTTAGAAGAGAAAAAAGGGTTCCCCACACCTGTTAGGACAAAGTCCAAATCCAAGATTCTTTACCTGGCTTTGGCCTGTTCCTTTGCCTCCCTCCTCTTCCCTGCCTAAGAGCTCTGTGGCTCCCACCACCACGTGAACACACCCCGTACCTTCTCTGCCTCGGTTCCCACAGTGTGCTGCTTCCCCCTCCTTTCCTGAGCAAATCCCCCTCAGCCGGCAGGTCTAGGAGCTGGCGACACTGCCTCCAGGAAGCCCTCTTTGCACCTGAGCTCCTCAGGCTCATGACGGATGCCTCTATAGCCAGCTCTCATAGAAACCTCTGACCAGGCATTTTTTTTCTTTCTCTGATTGTCTTCCTGACAGAACCACATCATCCAAAATGGTAGCCATAAGCTATGAATGACCTTGAAAGACTCTTTAAAGTCATTTAAAAAATTAAAAAGCCAGTTCCTCAGTCACACTGGTGACTCAAGTGCTCAACAGCCACAGGTGGTTGGAGATGCTGACCGGACAGCACGGACACAGGACATTTCCATCGCTGCAGGAAGTTCTACTGGGCGGTGCTCTTACGGATTGGGAGGCAGCGGAAGGCGGCGCTTGTGAATTGCATTTCCAGTCCCAGGACCTGACATCTACCAGGCACGCAAAACAGACGTGCTGAATCACTCATTTGTGTTTCCGAGGACCTGCTAAGTGCCAGACACTGTCCCAGGGGAGGGGATCCATTAGTGTTGAGCCTTACGTCTGCTGGAGCTCACAGTCTCGAGAGGGGCGGGCAAGACACAGAACCAAGAAAAACCCACTGGCAGGTGCATAACACAAACAAAGAAAGAATAAAGAAGGAAACTCCCTGGGCACTGTTGAGTAAACACTGGTAAAGCGGGGCAGAGGGAAGGGGAACAAAACCAGAAGCAGAGGTCAGAGGCAGATTCTGATGGGCCTTGAATTCCATGCTAAGGAGCTCAAACCTCATGTGGTGGAAAGCCAGTGACCCATCTAAGAACTTCAGGGACCACTCTAGAGCTCAGTGGGGAATGGATTGAAGGAAGGGCAGTGGACAGCAGGCAAACCAGCAAGGCCACCACGGCAGGTCAGGGGAGTGGGTGCGGCATGGCAGAGGGGTACAAGAAAGAGCTGACCCCACAGCTGATTCCAGAGTGGGGTGGACAGGTCTCTGTGCCTGATGGGAGGGGAAGGAGAGCAGGGGGATGGAAAGATGTCCCCAAAGAAGCCAGCTGGGGATCTGGGGTGGGGGAGGTCTGCTACAGAAACTGAGGCTCTGCCTCAGAGACTGCATTATGGGTGATAAATTCACGGCCAAGTTATTTTCTTATGAAGGTTACCACAGATACATCAGCATGACAGGTGGGGCGTGGGGGAAGAAGGTTTGGAGGATTCGAGTTGGAGCTGAATATTAGATTCTACTCACTATTTGATTGATCTTTTAAGCAATTCTGGGATTCTGTCACTTAAAAACCAATAAATCTTTGAAGGCCTGGGGAAAGCAATGCAAAAGCAATAAATCTCCATTGTGGAGTATTAGAAAAATAGGCCAAGCTTCCGAGGTGGTTTGGATGGAGGGATGGGGGTGCGGGAGCCCCACAAGACAATCCGCCCTTGTCCTCCTCACCTTCCTGCAAGCTCTGTTCGACCAGGCAGAGCCAGACCTCTGGCGCTTCCCAGGGGCAGCCAGGGGCAGAGCAGGGCTGGGGTCCGGCTGAGCCAGGGTCAAAACACTGCTGGCAGAAGGCGGGAGACAGCTGCACGGGCAGGGCCTGCAGCTGAGGCTCAGGAGTGAGGCTACTGGAGGACCGGTGGCTCCGCTCAGGGACGGGGTGGGGTTCACAGGTTACAGGCTGGGCCTAGACCACCCTAGGCTGGAGGGCCCCTGTGAAGTCACCTTGCCTGCTCCAGAACCCCTAGTCAACGGGAGGTCACTCCACAGCCCCACCAAAAGGTTCCCGAGTCTTCACTTGACATCCTGGGCAGGAATACAGAACCTCTGGAGGGAGCAATGAACTCAGAAGCAGGAAGCAAGATCCACGCACTGGCTGCATGGAGAACGAGCTCCGTGACCTTGAGCCAACCACTTAGCATCTCAGACGTCATCTGATAGGGAGACGGTACTTTTCCCTAGCTGACTCCCTGGGTAAGCGAGGACCACATGATACAATGGCATTAAAGGAGCTACCAACCATAAAACACGATTCCAGGCGTCTATGACCCAGTCCATCCAGTGGACTCACTGTGTCCCGTGGTTTAGAGAGCCTTCCCTGTCTTCTTGACGCCTGTGTTTCTCTGACCTGCGGGACTCTTCACTGCCCTGCTGGCCAGGGATGTTCTCATCCCTCTGGCCAGTCCAGTTCTCCCCATCAGTACACTGTCCTCACAGGCTTCACAGTATCTTGTTCTGCCAGTTTCAGTTCTGTATCTGGTTACCTGCTCCATGCCCCGCCCCCTCCCTGTTCGCACGCACGCTTGCAGAATACTAAGCCTCAAGAGGAAAGGTGTGTATCTACCTTGTGTCTTGCTCTATCCCCATTACTGAGCTCAGCTCCTGGGACATAGCAGGGGCTCAGTAAATATATGCTGAATGACCTAATGGTCAATTCCTCCCAGATGGGCATCTTAATGCCTAGAGTTCAAGGCGAAAAAGGGTTCAGGGAACTGAAATCTTCTGTGACATTGCCGCTGCTGTCATTGCCGTTAACCTGGAAGTCATGCAGGCCGGCCCTGGTTAGTTTCCTTCCCTTTTTGGCAAATGCCCAAGCAACGGTCTGAAAACAATTCCCGAAACGGAGCGTACACCCACCCTCCGGGATCCAGAGCCTTGGGAAGAAAAGCAGCCAGACATTTCCAGACACCAAGCATTGCCCCTTTGAGCAGTGACATTTAATTTTTTTTTCCCCAATGGAAATGTCACCAAAATATGTCATATGCAACTTTCTCCTTGGGAGGTAGTGTGAAATGAGTGCTGGCTTAGGGTCAGCTGAACTGAGTTTAAATTCTGCCTGTACCACTGCTCGCCTCCTGGCCTGGGTCAACTTACTTGGCTTCTATTTATCTCAGTTTCAATATCTGCAAAATGGGGAGATGATTATTGCAATGTTTTGAGGATACAGAAAGATGATGTACGGCGACAGGCATGTAGCAAGGGCTTCCTCATTACACAGAAACTAGCAGGCTCTTTTCACTTAAAGACACAGAACCTAATGCTACATTTTTAGTTGAACCAGAACAGTGAACGAACATGCATGGCTGTGACAGTCTGCAGGGGCCACAGCAGGTCGACCTCCCGGTTTGCCGAGTCATCTGTGATCGTCTCATACACTCGCCCTGTTTTTTGTTTTTTTTTTTTTTTTTCCTCCCTGCTCACTGTCCTTTCTCGCTGCTTCTGGGTCACTTCCATTCCTATGTCCTAATTTACTGCAGTCTTAGGATGCAATGGGCTTATTGAACAGATGTGCAAATGGAGAGCATGCAGGCCCAGAGGGAAAGTGTAAGGGGCCCTTCTCTGGGGGCAGCTGTTTCCAGCTTCCCCATGAACACTGGTTTGGGCTGCTTAGAGGACCCCTTTGCTGGTCTCTGGAGTTGGGCGGGCCTGGGTGCTAAGTCCCATCTCATCACTTACTTACTGGCTCTGTGACCATGAACTTTTAGTCTCCTCATTTCTAACAGGAATATAATAATACGAATAGGTTAGTCAAAGTTAAATTCTTGGAACGTAACAGTTGCCTAATAAAACACAGTGATAATTACTCCCATATGTGTTCAGCTGGGCTTGATGGGTTTCCAGAGGCTCATAGGTAGATAACCTGATTCATCTTGAGGATGGGACCCTGGACCCTCTGTAGAAAAATCATCTTGATCCTGCCAAGGGGCAAGACCAAGAAGGCTTATTTCTCAGTATTACTTTTGTCTTAAAAGAAGTTTCTCCACAACTTTGTGCTGGGATAAAGTTAGGGAGTCCTAGGTAAAAAACAAAGCCCTTTCTTCCCTACCATGGAATCAGTTAGGGTCTCGAAAAGCTCTGGAAATTTGAACAGGATAGAAGTCCCATCTTATCACTTACTGGCCCTGTGACCATGAGAAAGCAGGCAACTCTGTGACTCCATAGTGATGGTAGATTTTCAAAAAACTATTCTGAAGAGAACCTCCTGAGTGCCACAAAGAAGAAGCAAAGCCAACGAAGGAAGGAACCCTTGAAGGTCTTGCTGGCTTTTGGCATTTCCATATTTTATCTGGCCTCTACGAAACAGCTACCCTCTATGCTTTCCTGGTAAGGAAAACCGGAGGGTCAGGGAGATTAAGTATCTTTCCCAAAGTCACCCAGCACTGTTGGAGCAGGATCCGAATCCAGGTCGGCTGTCACCAAGGTCACATCCTCTCCGTCACCCCACATGGCTGCTAGCAGTCAGCAGCAAGCTAGAGAGAATCCGCACCTGCCGGGAGCCGTCCGGTGGGATGCTAGCTGATGAGGTCGCCTGGCTCACCGTGATGCAAGGGGACACCGGGGTCTCCAACATGAAGGCCTTAGGCTTTCGGTCAGATCTGGCCTGTGTGCCTGGGTCAGCTGCTAACTTGCTGTGTGATGCTGGGCAAGCTATTCCTTTTTCCCAGAGTGTACTCTTATCACCTGAGAGGCTCTCTTAGATTTTGAAATAGTGACCAGTGCTGCCGTATGGGAGGCTAAGAGCTGGGAAAGGGAGAGAGGCATTGGTGGCCCAAGGGGAACACATGATTTGGCACCCGGAGGACCTGCATTCGAGTTCAGATTTCCTACCCACTCCCATGGGCTCTTGAGCATTTCCGAGCCTTGGTATCTTCATGTGTAAATGGGGACAATCACTTACGGAACATACATAGACAGTGCAATCCGTGTACAGAGAGAAGCAAAGGACCACATTGCCTGAGAGTAATGGGAAGAAAAGCCATGAGTCAGGCAATGATTCATCTGAGGGAACAGCCACCACCTACTTGGGCTCATCACAGATAGGACGGTCCCGGAACAACCCACGCAGAGAACACAAGGCAGAGCTTCCATGGTCAGGCATGCCACGAGCACTATACACACCTGTTGCAAGGCCTGACTTAGAGTCAGACCCTGTTCGGAATCTTTAGAATACACAGCAGCTTCCAATCGCTGGCCGTTGATTCTGTTTCCTCTGCCACCTACGCTTCCTGGGTCGAGCTGGATCCAGGTTTGAAAACCAAGAACTAGATCATCTCAATAGAATCCATCCTGGCTGGTCTCCCTGTCTCCAGTATCAGAAACGTGACACTGCAGGGGGCTAGCCCGTGGCTCCCTAAGACCCCTCAAAGAAGCTGGAGCTTCTCAGAATTGGCCCTTATTCTCACCCGACCGTTCCTGCCTTGACCTTTACGCTAAAGGAAAATCTAGAGCCTTGGATTAACTAGTCCCAATTGCTCCTCACGATTTCAGGTGGCTTCTCTCCTCCCGGCCTTGCTCATGCTGGACCCTTTTACTACTTGGCAAAAGATAGAGCTCAGTGTCACTGCAGACTGTCAGCTGGGAATGTCTTGTCTTCCCTGAGCTCTCATAACGACCTATGTATATCTCCGTCAACATGCACAGTATTGTGATTATGTGCTCATGTTTCTTGCTTCCCAACTCAAGTGTGACTTTCTTCAGAAAATGACTTCTTCCCAGCTAGTTTGGTACTGTCTCCCAAGCAGTTTAACAGTGCCTGGCCCTGAGTGAGTGCCCAGTAAATGTTTGCTGAAGGAATGAATAAACAAATCCTTTTGATCCCTTGTGCCGCACTCATTCCCCACATATGAGATGCTCCAAGTGTGCTTGTTGAACTGGGAGGAGCCAATTTTTTTTTTTTTTTTTTTTTGAGTAGGTTCCCTGCCCAGCATGGAGCCCAACATGGGGCTTGAACTCATGACTCTCGAGATCAAGACCTGAGCTGAGATCAGAAGTCAGATGCTTAACTGACTGAACCCCCCACGTGCCCCCAAACTGAGCCAATCTGAAAGCTGTACCCTGGGGCCAAGTGTAGTGGTTGGCATAGCCCAAGTGACAAAGGCTGCTCACCTGACAGGGGCTCCCCGTGACTGAGCGGGCTTCAGCATCACCGTGATGGTCGTGTCCGTTTCATTCAGTGGGGTGTCGGTGTCGTATTCAGGCATCGACGGAGCTGGGCAGAGAGCAGAGAGAGGAGGGCACTCAGCACAGGTCTCAAACCCAGCTCACCACCTCCCTTTGCTGCCATCCCTAAAGATACCCGGAATGACCAGTAGGGGGACATGGGGGAGCCGGTTGGGGTTGGGTGAGAGTCACAGGGCATCCCAGGCTTTCAGTAGAGCCTGCTCTCTTTCCAACCTGCCTGGAGGTCCCTTCCAGGTGCACAAGAGTCTGGGGAAGGATGTCTGGGAGGTGGCCAGCAGCCCTCAGGAATCAAGTCCCCCACCAAATAAACAGATAAAAGCAGGAAGTCCAAGTACTTAACAAAGACATGAAGGCAGAGTCGACCTTGTTCAATATATTTGAAATGCAAATTACAGCAGTGATGAACTAGTTCCTCTTATCCTTTTGCTCCCTCTCTCTCTCTCTCTCTCTCTTTTTTTATGAGACCCTCCCTTCTCTCAGCCACAGCTGATAGAGGAGTACAAAAATCTAATCCCCTGGGAAGGTAATCTAGCCGTTTGTATTAAGAGCTATTAAAACCCACATCCCTTTTAATTCAGTCTTTCTATTTCTGGAATTTAGTCCTGAAGTTATAATCCAAACCAAGGAATTAAACTTTATTCTGTAACGTGTTTATTGAAGCGTTATGGTATAAAAACACGGAAGCACCGCATACATCCAACCACCGGGGAATGTTTAATTAAATTACGTCCATCCACTTGACAGAACATTATCACGAAAGCAATGTACCAACATGAAAACGCTCATGGTATAAAGATAAGTGAAAACATTAAGCTGCAAAAACCACTGTGGGTATCTGTGCAAAGTTTGTATGTATGCAGGCCAGAATTGCACAGGTATTCTCAAAAAAATGTAAATTGTAAAATGGGAACGGAGATAATTCTCTACTGATGCTGCCTGGTGGTGGAGGGGGGCCATCTCAGGGACAGCAGGGGACATCTCAGACCTCCGTGGCTTTACACTAGTCATTCCTTCCCTCCTTCCTTCATTCATTCTCACACATTTCATGAGAACTTGTGCTGTGCCCTGTACTGACAAAAAGAACATTGCTGAAATCACATTTTTACAAAACAATACAAATTTGTATGAGAAAAAAATGTACTGTTTAATGCAATTGTGTGGTAAATTATTTGGTGAAATCACTTAGGGTTCCTGCTGGTCTAGTCTAATTAGTATGTTTTTTACACTTTAGGAAGTTCGTGATTTCGGTTTACTTCACAAGACTACAATGCTAACATATTAGGGACTGCATCGTCCTAATTGCTCCATACCACGAGGTGACAGCTGGCTCTGCCCTTTTATGCTCCTAAGAAAATTAGGAATGGGGGGGGAGGACCCAGAACACGTTTCTTCCCTTTCCCCTTTCTATTAAGAGAGATACCTGAAATTTTGGTGGCAATCCTAGTGGTGACAGGGGGCCCGAAGCCCTTGGCTGTGCTGGCCTTGATGGTGAAGGAGTAGGTGGTGCCAGGGTACAGCCCCACGAAGAGGTGGTGGGTTTCATTCCGGAGCTTGAAGACCTTCCCCCGCTGGCTGGAGAGGTCGGCACTTGGGTCCAAGGAGCCAACGGCCTTGTAGTTGATCTGTAGGACAAGCCAGGAAGCAAACAAATAAATACGTCACTCGGAAAGCTAGATGGAGCTCATCCAGGGGAATATCGGGAGAGGAAAGGCGAAAGAGGCACGTGGACTTGACAGCAAGTTCCGCTGTGACTGTCCACCTTACACATTAACCCAGCCTTGAACACTCCACTGTTGATACACGGGAGTGCGGCGGCCCAGCAGAAACAGACTGTGAGCCACACACCTGCCTTTCAGTCTTCTCGTGGTCACGTGAAAAGAGGAGAAAATAAAGAAGAAAATAACATTGATTTTAGTAATATATTTTGTTGAACCTGGTATTTGCCAAGGTTAATCATTTCAACAGGCATTAACCTAAAAATATAACACGGTCTCTTATATGCTGTTGTTCAATATGAGGTCTTGGGAATCTAGTATGCAGCCTGTCCATTTGGATGAGCCCCATTTCCGAAGCTCAGTGGCCATGCAGGGCCAGTGGCTGACCTATCGGGCAGCCCCAAGAGCGGCGTTTCCATGCGGCGTCCCATAAGGATGGTTTGGAAGGCTCATTAGAAAGTCAGTTGCCATGTCCCTTAGTCCCCACGGCGCCCTCTGGGGCTTTCTTATGTGTTATCTTGTTGCTTTTCACCAAACCTTGGGGCCTCAAGATACTCATTCTCATTTTAATATGGGAGACACTGAGGCTGGACTAGAAGTAACTTGCATGAAATCAGCACTTTCCAAACTCTCTCCGGTGATGGCCCAGTTCTGTGTTTCTCAATCCCCTGCTGAGCCATCGTAATCTGCAGACCACACCGCCCGGGCGAACTCACCACGTATGTGAGTCTGGTCAGAGGCCAGACCGGTCTGCACTCTGCAAGGAGCCGGGTCCTCTCGCCCCACCCTTGGGTGTTGTCGCAATGTCAAGGTCCTATGAGAGTTTCTAAGCGCTCGGTCTCCATTTCTGTACCTACCCTGCTGTGAAAGGAACCAGACGGGGGCATCCCAGCACCCGCCCCCACAGATCACATTTTGAGGGCCACATTCCTAAATCAGACAGCTGTTAAAGTGACAAACACAGGACTGTGTGTTCGTTTCATCTAGTTTGTTCCATTAAAAATGTTTTATTAGAGTATAACGTGCATACAGAATACTCTACAGTCAGGCCGATAACCCAGCACCCAGTCAAGAGACAGACCACCACTGGAGCCAAGACAGAGCCCGCGTGCCCCCCTCTGAAGCCGCTCCCCTCCCCCAGTAGGATGACCTCTATCTGGACTTCTAACAGCACACACTAGTTTTCCCCTGTCTTGCACTTTATATAAATGGAACCGTACAGGGCGCACTCTTGCGTGTCTGGCATCTTTCACTCCGCATTATGTCGGTGAGACCCATGCAGGCTGTCACGCGTCACTAGAGATCACGCGTTCTCATGGTTATGCGGTGTTCTGCCGCCGACATGTGAGTAAACCCAGGCCTGCCGCATCTGAACGCTATGCTCCTTATCCTAGAAGGAGCTGCCCGGCTGGGAGACAACACGTCGTTGCGTAAAGAAGGCATTCATCCATCTACTCGTCCCCTTATTTGCTCCTTCCCAAACGTTGCCCGCGCAGGCCTGTGTTCTGGGACCTGCATTGTGCTCTGCTGGGTACAGCCCAGATCAGTGCAGGCTGGACCCTGTGCCCGGGTGTCTTCCACTCCCGAGCGAGGTAAGGCAATGGCACGGTCACCTTACATCACTCTGTCTTCTGTCAAGAACTCAGCCTTGATGGGAAGAGCAGACGCAGACGGAAACAGGAACGTACCAACTTTCCATCCAAAATCAGCAGTCTGCTATTTCTGGCAAGGGAACCAGACATTTTGGAGACAGAGGTAACTTCTCTGTCCTCTGTCCAGCAGTAGCAGGGCAGCGACTGATGTCACTTGCTGAGGAGTGAGGCCACCTGCTTGGGGCAGAGCAAATTGTGGAGGAGGAATCCAGAGAGCTGAAGGTTTTGGGTTGTTTGCAAGCAGAGCTTCCGGCCAGGGGTCCCTGTGTTGCAGGTCCCTGGCGAACCTGTCCCCAGCTTTCCCTCTGGTCACCTCTGCCTCCTCCAGGCTTCTCGGAGGGAGGCACAGCAAACATCAGCCTCTCTCTGTCTGTGAGGGCCGTTCTGAGGGCAGGGAGCATTCGCAGGAAGCTCTAGGTAATCAGCATCCCGGCAACCAGACTGAAGGCAGGTGATGCACAACTCTCTGGGCTCCTCCCACGTGACACCCCAGCAGCATCCCAGGGGACTTCCTGGAGGGAGTCTGCTCCAACTGCCTCCAAAGGTAGCCGGCTGGGGAACACGTCCGCCACTGGCTACCTTCCTTTCCTTCCCCACTCCCGCTTCTCCATCATCTACTTGTATTCCAGTCTGTGTCTCAGGGTCACCAAACTAAGACAGTGTGCTCATGGAGATTTCTCAGGGGAGAAGTGAGCTGACATCCGAGGATAACAGTCAGAGGTAAGAGCATTCCAGGTTCCCTGCAGAGGAAACTGCCTGGGCGAAGGCCTGGTGGGAACAGGCTCGGGAGGACTGAGGAGAGCCCAGTGTGATCGTGGGGTGGTGAGCAAATGGGGGAGCTGAACCCCCAGGGCGCTACTGGATGCCAGTTTCCTGGGGCACAAGAACAGAGATATCCAGAGAACTCTGTGGGGGGCAGCCAATCCCAGTGTACCAGGTGCTCCTGCAGCCTTTTGAAATTCTGCCCCTGTCCCCCTGCCTGGGCTGGTGGCAACCACACTGATATACAGACACCGGGAGGTAAAACTCATGCCTTATTTACTAGCCAATTCCTTTCCTGCGCTCCAAATTCAATCCAAAAGCGACTCAATTTCCACCGAGCTGTCAATATAATATACCGTGCTCCCCTGCTCTCCTAACCTTTCCTGGTATTACAGGATCCTCACTTACTTGTAATGAAACACTATGAATAAATCAATGTATGTTAATATAGCGTGTCTTCAATTTTTTATGAAGGGCTTCACCAAATCTAATTCCCACTGCTTTGTCAGAAACAGTCTTTGAAAAATTTAACTTGCGAGTTTTACAAAGTTAGTGGGGGACCGGGCTGGGGAGGGAAAGCCAGGAGGTGAGAAAATTGGAATGGGATGGAGCTGTGGCCATAAAATGCATAATGCAATGTGAATCTTTGGAACTAGAGGAAGGGTAGGATTTGTTAGAATAGGAAACATAAAGTAAAGAGTTAGTGGGGGAAAGGGTGCCAAGCTGCCTATCAAGCCGGGTCTCTTTTGATCACTGTCAGGGAGATTCCCAGCCAGAAGCCAGAGTGAGGACTTCATAAGGAGAATCCAGTCATGTTACCCCTTAGAATCAAAAAAGCAGTGGTTTCCCATTGCTCCTGGGATCTAGAGCACATTCTTTTTTTTTTTTTTTTTAAGATTTTATTTATTTGACAGAGAGAGAGATCACAAGTAGGGAGAGAGGCAGGCAGAGAGAGAGAGGAGGAAGCAGGCTCCCTGCTGAGCAGAGAGCCTGATGCAGGGCTCAATCCCAGGACCCTGAGATCATGACCTGAGCCGAAAGCAGAGGCTTTAACCCACTGAGCCACCCAGGTGCCCCCTTTAAAGCACATTCTTACCCTGTGGTTTTCAACAGCTCTCTGCATGAGCTGGCCTCCCGTGCCCTCCCTCTTATGTTCCAAAGCTCTATTCCAGTGTCTAAAAAGAGCTATGGTTCCATTGGCCACAGGGCCTTTGTACCAACTATTCTGTCTGCTGAGAACACTTATATCCTTCCCATGCCTTCTTTTTACCTAATTAATGACTGCTCATCCCTAGACCTCCCTTAAAATGACACTTCAACCAATTAACGGACACCAGAGGGGAGGTGGTGGGAGGATGGGTGAAAGAGGTGAAGGGGATTAAGAGGACAGTTATCACAATGAACAGTGACTGATGTACAGAAATGTTGAATCACTGTCTTGTACACCTGCAACATGTAACATTGTATGTTAACTATACTGAAATTAAATATATAGATCTATTTTATATATGTATATATGTATTTGTGTGTATATATTTATACACACACACAAAAATATAGGCACCCTCCCCCTGCAAATGACACTTTTCATGAATGCCTTCTCCAACTCTCCCGGCCTCCTTTTTTATGTTCCCAGAAGAACATCTCTTTCCTTTGAACCACTGACTTTACAACAAGCCATGCAACTGTTTCTTTCATGAGTCCCTTTTCCACTAGCCCAAGGGTTGAAAAAGTAAAGCCCGGAAGCCAAGTGTGTGTCACCATGCGTGCTGGTACATAGAGGTCTCTGGGAGCACAGCCACGCCATTTAGCCACGGATCACTGTGGCTGCTTCCATGCTACAGGGGTGGGGGGAGTTAAGTCATGGCAGAGAGAGTATGGCTCATACCATGTAAAACATTACTCTCTGCTGCTTCATGGAGAAAATCTGCTGACCCTTGTAGTAGACTTTAAGCTCCGCAAGGACAAGGATCTTACCTGGGTTTTGTTCCATGTGGCTTCCCCTCGCATGTCTGAATGAATGATCCAAACAGCTGTGTGGTGTGAGCAACTAGCTTCACTTCTCTGAGCTTAGGGTTCTTCAAGGGTTAAATAACCATTTAAATTTTGGTTGCTGTTTGACGTGGCAGAGTGACCCCTGCTTCTTTTCTGTGGAAGGCACCCTCTTTGATCAGGAGTGAGGACCTCCAGGCGGGGGGATCCATGAGCCCCTCCCTTCTGCCTTTGTAGCAAGGGTCTGGCCACCACGGACCGTGGGTCACCTTGTGAAGAACAAGCAGCCTTTCTAGCCTGGGCTAGAAAGGAGCAGCCTTTCTAGCCTGGGCTAGAAAGGATGGGGCAAAACAGGCAGGGAGAACAGAAGGAGATGATTTCCCTCGGAGGGCCCCTCCAGGAAGGACCTGTCTGTTTCTTAAACACGCTCTAAGCTGTGCTGTGGTCCAAGCACAGGGCTGGGTACTGGGTAAAGGCAGGCAGAACAGCTGATGAGATTCTGCTCCTGAGAACGAGATGCTGCATGGAAGAGGAGGGAAGATGTAGGGGTGAGGGAACTGGGTGCAATGCAGAAGCAGGGGGTCGGTCTGAAGATGCGATCTTCAGAAACGCAAATAGGGGGCACTCACTATGTGCCAGGCACTGTGAGGGGGCCTCACATAAAAACCACCTCATTTCATCCTCCCCTAAAATGGTATGGGTTCTTTACGGTCATTGCCATTCCTTAGCTGAGGACATGGAGGCCAAGAGAAGGTTTGCGTGCCAGGGGGCAGTGTTGTTGGAAGGATAGGTGGGACTCACTTCACCAAGTGTTCTCCGCTGCCTCTACTTCCTCATGGTCTCATCTCAGCCAGTGCACTAACGTGCACGCCATGACTCGCCAAGAACTTGGACAAGTCACTTAGAATACAGGGAGATGTCCTGGAAGGACCGGAGCACTGTTGAAAGACCTCACTCACGACTAGATGACCCCAAGTGGAGGAAACTCATAACTGCATCAGCAGGCAGGAATGATAGAATAAAGTGTGTCGAGTCCTGCCCGCCTACAGCGTGACGCTCCAGAAGCTTCCTTCATAGCTCAGCACCCTCCCCTCTCACTACACCCCTGCTGTCTTTGTCCTAATCCCCTTGGGGGAGGGGCAAGTCAGCATCCTACGTTAGGCCTCCCACCTATTCCTGCCTTTCTGCACATGGCTTCCAGCCCATCCTGTGGAGGTCTCAACCTCGAGCAGTTCTAACAAGGTTACCAACATGGTCAGTTTTTTAAAAAAAAAAAAAAAAAAATTAATTAATTTTTTTTTTTTCTTTAAACCCAAAACAAATGGTTGATGTATTTTCTCCCTTCTCTGGACCCACTGTAAAACTGTTTACAGACATGGTCTCTGCCATCTTGGTGACCTCCAAGGTAAACACAAGGAAAGACCTATTCAAGGTCACTGCCTCTTGTCAGAAGTGTTAGTGTTGTCTTTTTGGTTTCCTGAAAATTAAAAAATCAAATGTGAGCACGTTCCTTCTTGAACAGATGGGTGAAATGCACATGGCAGTGACTTCTCGGCCACGGGGCCCTTGTTTTTCCTAGAGAGCGGAGGGCTATAACGACAGCAGGAAAATGATTATGACTGACAAGCGTCCTGCTGCTCCTGGTGTTTCTAACCCAGTTCCTGACTTTGGGGACAAACAGAGACACTGATGGAAATAGCAAGGAACCAAGTCCTTGCGGAACACAAATTTGGGAGTGACCAGTTCTGCTGGATAGAGTGCAGACAGCCTCCCGGGGAAGCTGCCAGACTGTGGGGCTGGGCCCAGACTCCAGAGCACAGAATGCCCTTGAAGACCTTTTAAAAAGTATTAATGCCTGCACCCTACCCGAACTAACTGAATCAAATGCTCCAGACACAAAGACCTTGGCATCAACACAGTTTTAAATTTCTCTAGGAGATGCTATGGGGCAGGCAGGATTGACAGCAGTAGAGCTGGACCCTTTACATGAAGGGGGTTAAACAGAAGAATTGCAAACTGTGGCCTGTGCCAAGGAAAGGTGTCCTCAAAGGGCATGCTGGAGACGAGGGGACTTAACCACAGGAGCACTACAGCGGTAAAGGCTAAAGGTACGACTGTGGGTGAATGCTGGGTTCGGTGGTCCCCAATGAGGAAGAATTGATGTGTCTGCACAGCCTTGTCTCCCCCCAGAGTTATGAGCTACTGTTGTGGCTTCATTAGCAGAACACAGATTCTTTGGATCCCCTCCCCCCGGGGAGGGGGAGCCTGATCCCTCTCTCCCTGAGTGTGGGCTGGACCTAGTGACTCACTTTACACAGACCTAGTATGAAAGGGGCATATAGTAGCTTCGAGTGGAGAGACCTGGCTGATGCCACCTTAACCAAATGATCAAGGTCAACACTGGCCATGATCAGCCATATTGAGCTCAAGAGCCCCTCATATGATGTGGTGAGAAGGGTATTTGCCCTCTGTGGTCTTTTTCCCTAGAACTTCAGCCCACCAATTAAACAAACAAATAAACAAACAAACAAGCAAACATCAGGGCACCTGGGTGGCTCAGTTGGCTAAGTGTCTACCTTTGGCTCAGGTCATGAGCCCAGGAGCACTACAACAGGCTCCCTGCTCAACGGGGAATTTGAATGAATTCTCCCTCTTTCTCTGCTCTTCCCTGCCCCACTCCTACTCTCTCTTGCTGTCCCTCTCTCTCTCAAACAAAAAAATAAAATCTTAAAAAGAAAAAAAAACCATCAGACCAACCCAGACTCAATGCTGGTCAGCAATCTTAAAAAAACGTCAAGGTCATAAAGACAAGGAAAGACTGAGACACTGTCACAGAGGGGAGAAGGAGATGTGACATCTAAATGCTACATGGGAATCTAGAGGGGAGAAAAAGGACACGTGTGGAAAAACTCAGGCAATCTGAGAACAAAGTCTGAGGTCTCGTCAACAGTAAGGCACCGGCATGAATTCTCAGTTGGGATAAATACACCTCGGCTGTGTGAGAGGTTAGTATCTGGGGAAGTTGTACGAGGGGTACAGAACTCTGTACTATTTTTGCAACTTCTCTGTAAATCTAGAATTATTTCAAAATAAAATGTTTACAAAAAAACAACAAAAAGTGGCGTGCCGGGTTTGGCACCTGGGAGGTCTTTGTGGCTGCAGAATAAAAACAACAATATCCACGGAGCTCTTGCCTCGGCCCTGTGCTAAGCCCCGGAGAACCTCCAGAAACATCCAGTCGGGTCAGGGAGACAGGCACGGCCACAGGAATGAGTGGCAAAGGCACAGAAGGATTACTGCTCTGAAGGAAGGGAGGCTGGTCCTCAGGAGCATATAACAGAGAAGCTTTCTGGGGTCAGCCAGTCTTTCCCCCAGAGCGTGAAGGTGTTAACCAGGTGAATGAGGTGAGAAGGCTGGGAGATGGGGGGAGGCGGGTAGTGGAGGCTGCAGAGATGTTCCTGGGTAGGATGACTGCTGGCCTATGTAGCATTTTTGTTGAAACTAGGAAAAGGCAGCTCTCCAGACAGATGCGGGCACCCTCCATCCCAGCCCCTGGTTCATCAGTGAGCTGAGGGTGCCTCTGTGACAAGAAGAAGAGAGACCCTTCTGCATGCCCAGTCATAGTCCTCCTGACAAATACAGTTTAGTGCTTTGTGGATTTCATCCTCTTAGTGGTGTGTCTTTGGGCAGTGCACAAACTATACAACAGAACGTGACAGCCCTGCTTTGAGGTTGGTCATGGAAGGTTTTGTGTGAATACTTGGATGTTTAGATTTTATCTTGAGGGTAACAGAGCCGTTAGAGGGCAAGCTATCAAAAGAAAGATAGGGTCATACCCTAATTTGAGAATAGTGCTGCTGAAATTGTGGTCCAGAGCCAAGATAGCATCAGCATCACCTGGGAGCTTGTCAGAGATGCAGGTTCATGGGCCATCCCAGACCTACTGATCAAAAGGTCTGGGTTGGGGACCAGGAATCTGTTCACACAAGTTCTCCAGGTGATTCTCATGCATGCTGAGTCTGAAGAGGAACATTTTCTGGCAAGGGGAAGAAGGGCTGAACTGACTAGAGGAACAGGGCCCTTTGGGAGGGGCTGGCTCTTACCCAGATTACAGGGGACATAGACGGCCTGGTTTAGACTGGAAGCTGAGGGGATGGAGAAGGGAGTGAATTAGAGAGCTGGTGAGTCCTGGCTGGTGAGGGATCAGATCCTCAGACCGGTGGAAATAAGAAGGAGCCAACCCTTGGCATCAGGCCTGCAGGCAGATAAGATTTCACAGGCTGGACACTGATGGAAAGATCTGTGGGAGTCCGCTAGCCTGGGCCTCCTGAGGCTGCTGACATTCAGGACGGGGAAGAGGAGGGGAAGGAAGACCATGGATCTGAGCCTTGGGAGAACCTACCCCGAAACCCAGAACCACAACTTACGGAGCTGAGCGCCAAGGATGTATCTTATAACCTCATCCGCCAAAGTGCTCCACTATTCTTGGCCAAGGCCTGCCAGGCTCCTCTGGTTCCCAGGGTCAGAGGCCCAGCCTGGGGGTTTGTTTTGCCCTGCCAGTGCCTTGCCTGGGCCGCACTCCTTCTCCAGAGCTGCCAGCACAGGGACCAAGGGCTGCAGCGGCAGGGTGGGTGGGCTCATCAGGTCTGCCGCCGCCACCCCGCAGGGAGCTTGTCCCAGTCTTGCCTGTACTCCCTCCGTTGGCACAGATCGAAGATGCGCTGCAGAAGGGAAGCTGGCTGGTTTGCCCAACATGGCTTTTACTGATTTCCAATCAATATCCTGTTTGCTGACTTTGGCTGGTTTCCTGGTGGCTCTGGGATCAAACACAAGGAGGAATCCAGTTCGGAATCCAGCTGGCCCAGGTCACGAGTATTTGCCACCCAGCAACCCAAGCTGCAAAGCCAGCCTGTAGGCGGTAACAGCAAGAGCTAACATTCACTGAGAACTGACCTCGTGCACCTCCCTCCCTTCCCTAAATCACCGTCTTGGCCTTCAGTTCCGGGACAGACCTCAGGTGAGTGCGCTCCTGTCAATACGTGTCTCCTCCCCACCACCGCACCCCTGAAGCAGCACAGCCCCTCCAATCCTCACCCCTGGGCTGCTCTCAGTGTCCTCCTCTCCCCTCTTCCAGCTTCCCCACATGGGAGGGATATTCTGATACTTTCACTTTGTCAAACTGCTCTGAATTTCAAAGACGCAGCCAGTCGGAGCCCCATAACACAGCCGCCACCAACCCGGATGGCTCTAGATTCTTTCTTCCTAAACTGTCATAACACAGCTTAATAATATGAAGCTTGATCCTCCTTTCAGCTTTTAGTCTCATGCTGGGGTGCCCCGGGTGCTCTGATTTTGTTATTTTCACAGAAACCTTCTTGCTTAATGAGTCTGTCTAGTGATATTCCCAATTGCTTTTAGTCTGCGTTGCAATATTTCCTGGGCTTCTAGATGTAAGCGGCTTGCCTTCCAACTTCACACTCAGCTGATTTTGGTTCTGCTGAGTTTAACCTGGTTAAGTTGCTAAACTGCGTGACGGATTCCTCTCCAGTTGGCTTTGGGCATGGAGACGTGAGAGCGGTCAGATGATCCCTTGACCCTGCTCCCTGGAACCTTGCAGCGTGGCCCATGGGCTTTCTGGCAGAGACAGCCTGGGGCAATCCTTCGCCGAGGGCGAGGCCTGGACTCTATTTGTTTACTGCTGTAATTGCCAGCACCCAGCTTGGCGCAGAGCAGGAGTCAATGAGGTTTACTGAATAAATGAGGATTATGGATGAAAATGTAACAAAATCAGAATGTGGTACAGCCTGGTTTACACTGAAGTCATTCTGATGCCAAAGTCCAGCATTTTCCACCCTGCCCTACACCTCATCCTTGACCCTCTGCACATGTCCATGGGTGGCCAGGTGTCGGAGGTGGGGCACGGCAGTGGCGACTACCTGCAGTGGTCAGACCACAAGGCTTTGCCGTGGGTGCATCTGGGCCTGCCACCCCACGGAGGGACTTGGCAAGCATCCCTGGCAGCTGGGTCCACACCTGTCTGGTACACTGCAGACACTAAATTAAATTGTGTATTTAATAATTAATGAGGCCCACGTTGGTGAAGCTCTTGTCCTTTTAGGCTGTTTCCAAACCTGTGTAAATAGAAAGACCCTTCAGTGCTTTTCCATTTTTTGGTGGTTTTTACAAATGGTCATGATCCTTTGACACTCATGCCCTCAGGAGGTGGAGCTTTTGTCCCCCTCCATGAGTCTAGAAGGACTTGTGATGGTTTTGATGAATAGAACATGGAGGAAATGATGCAGTGTGACTTCTGAGACTGGGTCACAAGGGTAATGCAGCTTCTGACCTGTCCACAGGGGGACACTCGAGTCTACAACATGGGAAGTTGCTGCACCAGATGTTGCCATTCTGGGAGGAAGCTTGGAGCCCATGAAGAGGCCATATAGACATGCTATGGATGAAAGCCCCCACTGAATCCAGGCTGGGAGCCTTAGCTATCTGGGCACCAGTCTGGTAAGTGAGCAAGCCTCCAGATGGTTCCACTTCCCTGCCCGGTCACTCCTAGTCATTTGAGTCTTCCTGGTTGAGTCACTAGACATCGTAGGGCGGACACACACCATCTCTGCCATGCCCTTCCGAATTCCTGAGCCCAGAATCTGGGAGCACAATAAAGTGGTAGCTCTCTGCCACCAGGTTCTAGCATGGTTTCTTCTATAGCAATAGTAACAAGGACACCATTTGTCCATCAGACTTGACAGTTTCTTGGGAGCATGGGTAACATTTTATTCACTTCTGTATCCCAGAAAGGAAACACAGTAGATGCTCAGTTAAGTGCCTGCTACCTTCCTGACCAAGGATCAAAGTTAGGAACTCCACTGATGAGACATATGGACGTCAGGAGCCTCCTGGTAAGATGCTCTGAGGAAGGCATATCCCTTGTGTGGTATTTTTGCCCAAAATGCCTAAATCACATTGATGGGCTCATCTGGAATCATGGAACTGCAGGTCAGAAGCCAAAGGCTCAACCCTCCGCTTCCCACCTCCTTGTAGAAACTTATTACAACATTAATAACAACAACGAGATAAGTTAATATTTATTGCCATTCAACGTTTTCCAGGAGCCAAGCCAAGCACTTTCCACACGTTACTCATTTAATCACCATATGTGTAGGAGAATAGTGCTATTATTATTCCCATTTTTCAGACAAGGAAACTGAGGCTTAAGGAGACTAAGTAGCTTTCTAGGCTTCTCAAAGCTAGTGAGAGTCAGAGCAGGCTTGCTTCCCCAGGCAGTGGGAATCTAGGCTCTACCTCCTTAACCTCAGGGCTCTGCTGTCCTCCTGAAGAGGGATCAGTCTTGTTCCCAGGAGCTAGCACACTGGAACTGCTGTGGAAACTGTCTGCTGAAAGATTAGGTGGCATGAGAGAACGTGCCTGGCATTTGGAGGTGCAGGGAAAGCTCCAGGTTAGAGAGTTGGGGGGATATGGAAGTCAAGGTCTAGGAGGACTGGGGTGGAAGTGAATTTGGACAATGGGGAAGATGGGGGGCCTGCCTCAGACTGCCCTTCCTGAGCACCCCAGAGGGTCTCTCCTTCTGATCTGGAGCTTCCCACCTTCTCCTCAGAAGGCTGAGGCAGGGGGTAGATTCCAGAAGGCTTTCTGAGGAGAACTTTACTAATCACATAATAACATATTCTGGGGCAGCAGGGGGCTGAGGCTCAAGCTTCACTCCACTGCATTTTCTCTCATTCAGCATTTTCCTCATGAAACTAAAATAGAATCGATTTTAGCCCCCCCCCCCCAATTAGGTATTAGGAAAGGAATAAAAGGGTGGGCATATGAGAGATCTGAACATCAATTCAATCCAGCAGAGCACATATGTAAAATGTTTTATGAGTGGGGGAAGGATTTGTGAAAGCATTTTTTTTTTTTTTGGTTCTGTTGCCTCCTCCTCACAAGAGATGAAAGCTTTTGTTTTCCTCTCTTCTTGGTTAAAATGGTCATTTATTCTACCACTTTCTTTTGCTGGTCTCCGGTTAGATGCTCTCTCTTTCTCTAATCTTGTCCGTGTGGTATTTTCTGCCCACCCCCCCACCCCAGCCCAAGCAGACACACAGCAGGTAGCTACGCTATTCAGGGAACTGTCATTTCTGCTGAACCAGGTCACCGGGGAGCCCACACCCTCCTACCTGCAGTGACCCCAGGCCCTCGGCAGGGTGCGGAATGGAACCCCACAGCTGGAGGGAACTTTTTCATTTACAAAGCACTCGGGAGAAAGGAAGGCTCAGAGAGGCAAAGGGGCACGCCTAAGGTCACACAGTAAGTGGATCTTCTCTGAGGAGACAGCTGTGGCATAACAAGACAGGCTGGGAAGGAGTCTGAAAACTCAGGTACAAATCCTGGCGCTTCCTCTGGGCACACAGTTGTCTCCAGCAGCACTGCCCACTAGAAACAGAATGGGAGCCACATCCTTAATTGTATCTTTTCTAGGAGACACATTAAACAAAATAAATAAATAAATAAATAAATAAAAGAAACTGGTGAAATTAATTTTAATAATAACCCAAGATATCCACAATGTTATTGTTTCAGCATATGATCCTTGCAAAATGATGAACGGGATATCTCACCTCCCATTTTTCCTCCTGAGTGTTGGAAAGCAGGTGTGAATTGTATATTTCCTACAGAGCCGCAGGTAATGAGTGGCTTGCCAGCACGGGTCTAGACCAGGGTTTCTCAACTCTTTTTTCTTTGTCATCATCATTTCTTAAAAAGCCTTCTTAGTCACTTTTTCCCCTCAATCTCCGGCATGGAATTTTAATTGTACAGATATGCCGTGCAGCTGTGCCGTACAGACTCTACACACATTTGTGCAGCTGTCTGTGTACACGCACAGAGACGAGGGAGATCGTTGGAGCACACTCCTTCCTGCAAGAACCGATTTTCGCCTCTTGTGGGGGATAACACTGTGTTGAGAATGTCTGGTCTAGAACAGGCAGGAACAGCCTTTCGGTTCTTATCCGTAAAGCGAGGACTCATGAGTGGACAACAGAGTTCTGTGGAAAAGCTTCCAGTAGTGCCAAGCGTGGTACGGATGCTAATAACCGTGTGGGACTGGTGCTTCCAGTGCACTGTTCCCTCCCACACAGCTGGTGCTGCCGGGAGTTAGGACCCCTCCTGGGCCAGCAGGCTGTTCCCAGGGTTTGTACTATCTGCCCACGTCCTCACTCCACTGTCACAGGGAGAGACCCAGGGTGCTGTCCCTCAGCCTGGCCACAGCTTGGCTGAGGACACCAAGACCTTGTGGATCGCTGCTTTGATGCCCGCTCTTCCCTGCTGGACACTGAGTTGATGCCAAATGGCCAGGAGGCACCCCTGAGGGGCAGCCCCGGTCTCCTGATACATGAGGACCAGGCTTTTCTTCCTCCCCTGGGTGCCCTCCAGCAGAGGGGTGATGCCAAGGTTTATTATCTCCACAGAAACACGTGCTCTGTGTTCTAATACCTTCTCCTCCCATAGTCTCCTAGAACCGAGAGGTTGCTAACTGTGGGCTAACACTGCTTCTCCCCTTTTAAAAAGCCCATGCCCTCTGTGAAGATGTAGATTTGATGCCTCAGCTCCTGGTTGATTCTAGCACCTTCTTGCTTTCCCATCCCAATCCTTTGTAGAGGCCAGTGAGACCCATCCCTGTACCTGTGGTGCCCAAGGAGCCGTAACTTGTCATCAACAACCCAGCCATCTCCACCCAGTTCCTCCTCCTGTCCCACCTGAGTGAGATGCCCTTAGAAGCAAAGTCGGGGTCAGTGGGGAATTATCCAGAATGCCTCTGGAGATCAGGACCTCAGTTCCTCCTACTCACTCTGTGGTACTGCCTGTGGGCAACGCTGTGAGAACATGGGTGCTGGGGTCAGACAAGGCTGGCTGGCTTCCATGCATGGCTTTTCCTACAAGTCCATTAACTCTACATGGCGCGTGTGAGTGGGCTTGCTGCAAAGACTACGACTCGGTGTCCTGAGCTGGGGATGGCAGAGTCAAACCCAGGAAGTGAACACTGATTGCCTGGTCTTCTAGAGCCATGCCTCATTAGGCACCCATTGTAGGGAGAAGCCAAGCAGCCAAGCTACAGACTGGGAAGGAAATTGGCTTTGGGATTTTGTCTTTTCTTTTCTTTCATTTCTTTTCTTTTCCTTTTTTTTTCTTTTGGCTTCATAGCAAAGTGTACTTCTCAGATTCTTGTGTTTCTTTTTAGGTATAAACCCTCCCCTATCTTTTACTTGGGAGGGGGTTTGGAATGGAAAGATATTGAATCTCATCAGCTTCGAATCTTTTAAAAACTCAGAGAAGACACAAGGCCAAACTCTGAATTCTGAAAGACTTAAGTTAACAGGTATGCATGTGATCATGGGTCCTGGGGTTGACTCTTGGCCATGACGCTCAGCAGCTGGGGGACCTTCAATAAGACTCAGTTTCATCATCAAGAAAAAGGACTTGCTGTGGAGCTAAAGCATGTCCCCGTGGATAAGAACCCCTGGAGATGCGCAGACCTTAGTAGGATAGCTAGCAGGTCCGTCAGACCTCAATTTGCAACATGAGAGGGTCTTTGAGGCTATTCTGGGGAACCTATAGATTGATTCAATCTGAATCAATAATTATTTATTGAACTAATATAAATTAGCCACTATGTCAGGCACTCCAGATACATCAGTAAACAAATTGATAAAAACCTCTACCCTCCTGGAGGTTCCTTCCACCTGCCAGGTAAGTGAGAAGAGGGAGAAAATGATACAAAATGTAACATACAGTTACTTAGTATGTGAGCAGATGACAGGTGCCATAGAAGAGAGAGAAAAGAGAAAGGACATAAGAGATTTGATGAACAGCCAGGAGGCCAGTGTGGCAGGGGGCCAGTGAGCAAAGGAGGGCAGATGGGAGACAGGGTGAGAGGGGGTGAACGGGGTCCCTGTAAGATTGAGGCTTCTGGTCTGACTGGAACAGGGGCCCCTGCAAGTCATGAGCTTCATTAGACTGAGAAGCAGCCCTGGAGACAGATCTAGGGGTTAGGGCTGGCTGGAAGTACTGAACTCTTTGTCCTAAAAGGTGATTAATGGCTGTTCCAACTCAGGCCAGGGAGGTAGGGGCCCATGAGCTCCTGGGACTCCAACAAGGCTCTGGGCCATGGGTAGGCGGAGGGCAGGCTGGTGTAACTGGGCCCACGTCCATGCCCCCTGAATCTATAGGGTACTGCAGAGCCCAGCCTTTGGACCCTGTATCCCTGTCGGCTGCCCACCCAGTTTCCTTCCAGGGCCACTTCTGGGTGAGTCAGGGGTAAACACAGAGCATGGAGTCGGCCTCAGGCAGGAAAAATGAACACAAATCATTTTGTGTTCATTTTTCCTGGCCCTCCCCAAGCTGGACCTCAGAGGGAGCAGCTGATTTGAGGAGGTCAAAGGCCATTATAAGCAACACTCTGTGCAGTGGGTGATCCCAGAGCTTTGACAGGTGGGGCCTTTAGTGATAGCCTCCCATGAAGCCTGAAACCTTGAAACTCTTTGCTCTCTAAGTGGAGGAATTAGTGCTGTGGGCCCAGTAGAGCTTCAGGTATGCTGCTGGGCTAATAGTTAAAGTACACCATCTCTTTCTGAGGTCCGTTCCTGGAATTCCAGGCTCTCATCAAGATGCAAGGCTCACAGATCTCTCAAATGTGAAGAAGGCAACCCAGAGCCTCTCTCCTCAGCACGTACAAGGTATGCAACTGGAAGGTACTGGGTGTTTCGGGTGGGAGATGGAAAGAATCATTCCATTGATTCAGATGAAAGCTTTTTCATTGAAAAATATCAAAATTTGCATGAAAGATGGTTGCTAAAATAATAGCAATTCAAATGCTCTTTGAAGTGCTCTGAATATAAGTATAGAAACACTCCCGTGGAGACCTGTCTGGACTGGTTCTTGTCTTACCTCTATGTTACTGGGTTCACTGTCAGCCTTGGATGGGGTGATGGAGTGGCCACACCACCCTGGGCTGCCTAACCTGTCATAGGTTTGGAGGGAGTCCTCCATCAGTTGCCGCCTCTCTGGGTCTGGCTCTTTTCTCCAATGGCAAACAATTCCGGGGCCCAGATTTTACCTCCAAAGGGAGAATTCAGGAGCCAGGAGAATATTCCAACCACAAACTGGACACTTGGAGGAGGGGTGTGCTATCTGTCTCCAAATCTGGGTCCCCCTGGAGAGGTTTAATGGTATCCCCTCTCCATCCTTTCCATCCTGAATCTGTGTGTCTAAGTTGCCATTTCTGAGTCAATGGAGTCCATGGTGTCACAGACACATCTGCCATCTTGCCTTCAATTGCTCACAGGACAGAGACTGTGCTAAGTCAAAAGGGTGGGTTGGAGCTCAAAGGTGCCATGGTAGCGGGGGCCAGAGTTATCCCACGGCAGGCTGAAAACTTACACTCTTTGAAGCAGGTGGCATGGAAATCGACAACCAAGTCAAGAGTAAAGTCTGTGTGCAGAAAGGAAGATGGGCAGACAGACCAAAGGAAGCAGGGACAATGGAGGAGAGAAAGAGAGAGAGACCTGGGTGTTGGACTTTCCAATTACATGTCCATGACACCAAATCATTTTTCATCCACTGCCCAGGACTGTCCCTAAAGCCAATCGGAGCTATGTCGAGGAACCCTTGTTTCTTAAAAAGTATATTTCCCTGATGAGAAGATCTCATCTCTACCAAAACCTCATATGGATCTTCAATCCATTCCTTGCCCTTTCTTCAGCAGAGAACCACAAGTTATGGCCTCCTCTAGCTCCACAGCCACCTCCATGTCCCCTCCTCTGGGTCCATGGTCCGTCCTTCCTCATCCGAGTCCTGCACCTGCTCACCATGAGCCATGGAGTCACACAAGGGCAGACTCCAAGCTGCATTAATTCAGGTGGGCACCTGGTGCTCCCCAAGGCTGCACAGTTTATGCAGCCAGCAGAACTGAATGTCGATGCCTTCATTTTCCTGCCATGCAGCTCCCTGGGGAACCAGCCCAGGAAGCAGCTGTGTGGGCTGATAAGGGCTTTTCTGCCTTGTCAGAGTCCTCGGTTCCAGCTTCAGATAAGGGCCAGTGATGGGGTCTGGCCCCTCCACCGGGTGTCAAGTCCTCTCCTTCGGCCACACGTACACACAGGCACACCACCCCACCCCACCTGGCCATGTCCCTGGCAGAGGGATGGGCATTCCCTCAGGAGACAGACTGGGTTTCTCCTGCTATACCCCTAAAATAATACCAGTCCCTAGTCACTCCTCAGAACCAGGAGAAAGCTGCCTGCACTGGTTAAGAACATGGGCTCTACCACTATTTGTGACTCTTTGGACAAGTTGCTTAGCTTTGTGGTACCTCCATTTCCACATTTGTTAAATGGAAGGAATGAAGTCCCTGTTTCACAGGTGTGAATGAGGAAATCTTGGGTGTAATACTGGAAAAGCCCACAGAACAACTCCTGGGAAACAGTAAGCCCTCAGCAAATGCATCTACCATTATTCCTGCGAAACACAGAAGTCCCTCCATGGTTCTCCACTGCTCTTAAGATAAAACAACCATCTGATGGAGCACCTGGATGGCTCAGTGGGTTAAGCCTCTGCCTTCGGCCTAGGTCATGATCCCAGGGTCCTGGAATCGAGCCCCGCATTGGGCTCTCCACTAGCAGGGAGCCTGCTTCCCCACACCCCCTGCCTGCCTCTCTGCCTGCTTGTGATCTCTGTCTGTCAAATAAATTAATAAAATCTTTTTTAAAAATTTTTAAAAAATTAAAAAAACAACCATCTGCACTGTGGCCCACAGATCCTGCGTGATCTGGCCCTTCCTGTCATGTCTGTGCCATCTCAGTGACTGCATACACCCCCCTGTATGGATGTGCTAGCCTCTTCCCCACACCTGGTGTTGGTCCTGCAGTCCTGATCACAGAGTTGTGTAGCTAGGCTGTTCCCACCACACAGCACACTCTTCATCCCCTCTTTGTTTGGTTAATACCTTCTCTTCCTTCGGTTCTCCATTCCACCATCATTCTCTCAGGCAAACCTTCCCTGCCCAAGTCCAGTGTGCCATGACTGTCTCTGAAAGGGCCAGAACCACTGGGCACAACTCTGGGAAGCACTGCTCACATTGTATCCATGTGGATGGTGAGCCTAGAGTTGCACAAAGCAGCAATGCAGCAGGGCAGGGGGTCGGGCTGGAGACAGGGATAGGCTGATGGGGGTGTTTGGGGGGGGGGATCTGCATCATCTGTGGGTGAAGGAAGAAGAGTATCAAAAAGACACCGCCCCTTGCCAACAGTTTCTTTGTGACTCAGGGTCTGAGCACTGAAGGCTCGGTCTTATGGCTCATGTGGTTTTTCTACTCTAGTCTCTACCATTTTTCCACTATGGTCTTAACATCTATCGCCAAGATACTATTTCCGGAGTTACATGAAAAAAAAGGCAACTGATGCTCCCCTTCGAATCCCCACCTACAGTGATCCTGGAAGACGAGCCTCACTGCCCATCTCATGTACACAATTTCCCATTTTATTTATTTGCCTCTCTGAATAATATCTGCCACTCTGACCAGACTATGTGACAGGAGAACAGGGACCACATCTGGGACATTCCCTGCAGTCACCCAGCAGCTAGGGCAGAGAGCAAACCCTCAGTGAATATTTGTGGAATGAATGAATCAGCCTCAGTTTCAATACCAAGGGCTGTCCTCTAGCCCAAATATCAAGCCCAGTGCCTGAAATTCTAGCCCAGCCCCCAGGTCAAGGGAAAGAGAGTAAGGAGCTTCAATCACACTGAGTAGAATATTCCAGAATCTGTTCTTTCACTGAAGGAGAAACAGACAGTTGTGTCCAGGTAAGCTGTTGGGTTTGAGCTCTCCTACCCCTGCCTGTGTGAACTCGGGGACAAGACTGGGATCACCTTAGAAGGATCAGATGGATGACAGTCCCAGGCTGAGGCTCCAAGTGAGCTAATCTAGAATGTGGCCAGGCTACCAACATTTTTAGCAAGTCTCTCCTCCTTCTGGGATTTCGATGCAGTTTGTCTCCAGGCTGTTGGGGAAGGGAATATGGCTGAGAGACCCTGCATGAGGAGGCTCCAAAGGTCCTTTGCTTCCCTAAGAATCCAGGGTGTAATGAAGAAGCAGAGAGTCCAACCAATAAGGATGAAAGGCCCCTTTGTACCTTGGCTATGTTCCCAATTGAAGAAGGACAATTACAGACAGGTTAGCAAGAGAGCTGGGCCAGGAAATAGGAATTCTGAATTGAAGGGAATTAGGAATTCTGGAATTCGGGTGAAAAGAAGACAGGGTCTGCTCAGTTTTGATAAAGGGTTCTTAATTCTATTTAGAGGACATGTAAATAGAGTATTAAAAACATTGAGAATGACGTGGAAGCAACTTAAGTGTCCACTGACAGAGGAACAAATGAACAAAATGTGCCAGACACATACCATGGAAGGTCACCCAGCCTCAGAAAGGAAGGAAAATTGACCCAGGCTCCAAAGGGGATGAACTTCGAGGACATGACGCTGAATGAAATAAGCCAGTCCCACACAGGGAGATGAGTAGGACTCCACTTCTAAGAGGTTCCTAGAGTAGACCAAGTCCCAGAGACAGAAAGTAGAGTGATGGCAGCAGGGGCGAGTCAGTGGTTACCATTTAATGGTACAGAGTCTCCGTTTTACAGGATGAAACGAGTTCTGGAGATGGACGGTGGTGAACATTACAAGTGTATTTAACCTCTGAACTGTATGTTTAAAAACGGTAAGATGGTAAATTTTATATCGTGTATTTTACTACAATTAAAAAAAAAAAAAAAAAGGCAGGGCACCTGGGTGGCTCAGTGGGTTAAGCCTCTGTCTTCGGCTCAGGTCATGGTCCCAGGGTTCTGGGATCGAGCCTGGCATCGGGCTCTGCTCAGCAGGGAGCCTGCTTCCTCCTCTCTCTCTCTCTGTCTGCCTCTCTGCCTACTTACGATCTCTGTCTGTCAAATAAACAAATAAAAAAAAAACTTAAAAAAAAAAAAAAGGAAACACAGACACTGACACTTCTTTCACATTCTTACCCACCCCCCAAAAAAGACAGAGACCCCAGCCAAGGCAGGGCACATGGAGGCCGCTCACGGTTTCTGAGCACCTACTGTGTACCTGGTGCTTTGTTAGGTCCCCAGGATCCACCGTATTATTTAATTTGCTGAGTAACACTATGAGTTAAGGAAGACTCTTACAATTTCCTGTTGAAGAGACAGGCCCAGACAGGGTGAGTGACTTCATCTAAGTTGTACACGTGGTGGGATGCGGCCCAGCTGGGCTCTGACTGCCATCCAGAGAGCGGGAGACAACAGGCTCGTACGTGTTGCCAGAGGAAGCACTTGAGGACAGAGTGACGGAACTATCAGTTCATAAATATTCATTTTCAATCCTTATTTTCAGGCAGGGGCTTAGGGTTTCTAAATATTTAGATTTTCATTTGTAAACTGACAGGATTCTGCCGTTGACAGGAACTCTCAGAGGGAACAGAGCTCACTCCTTTTTTGATTGTCACATCCCCAAATGACCTTTCTGCTGTGTCGACGCTTCTAACAGCCTGGATGTGGTCCTGGCTACAGCGGCAGGCGGTCTCCGACGTTAAATGAACCGGTTGATGCCAATATTAATTTGCAGCAGCAATAATGAGAATCATGGACATATGTGTAGAGCTTTGCCATTTGCAAAGTACAGACTCAATCTGACTCTGAGCGCAGCTCTGGGTGGCCGGCAGAAGAGGTGTGACACCCTATGACAGAGGGTGGGGACGAGAAGAAAGCCCGGGGAGGGGCCACAGCCACTTAGTGAGAGATCAGGGCTCCTGTGCCCACCATCTGATTGCAGGTTCTGTGCTCATTACACCGCAGAGTCCTACCTTTTGTGCTGATGGCAGAAGCTACGGGCCAAGCATGGTAGGGAGACCACTTCACAGCATGTGTCGTGCAGGACTCAGGGAGATCCAGGTTCCAGAGTGGCCCAATCTAGGCCACTGCTCTCCCCTCAGAGGCACGGGGGTGTGTGGAAGGGGGGCAAGTAACAGCACAGAGAGCAGCACTGAAGGTTCTTATAAGTCTGCACACCCAAGAGGGAGGGCCTCCTGAATCCAACTCAGTGCCCTGGGTACCTCCCTTGCCTTGTCTGTCCCTGACATCTACATAAGAATGGGGTGACTCCAAGGCCAGTGGATTCAACTTTTGTAATGCCCCACCAAATTCCCGCAGCTTCCCTCCAGCAGCCCTGCCCCCGGGTCTCAACCTGCTCTAGCTCATTTTTTCTCAGAAACCTTACCAAGGCTAGGTCCACTATGTTCTAAGGTTCAAGGAGAACATCAGGTGTGAGCAAAGAGAAACCTCCCTCAATTAAGCCGTCAAATGTAAAATAAATGAAATGTAAAGTAAGAGAAATCAAGGTGACTAGTTGTTCCATCTCTGGCCTTGACATTTTAAACACGCAAGTACATGAAGAAAGTATACCTTAAAAACAGTGATAGAGTTTAAAGTCAAGTTTTCAAAATGTCAAAATCCACCATCCATGGTACTAGAAAGAAAACAACAAAATGGAAAACAACGAAATGGGAAATCTAAAAACAGATATGACCATCAATATCCTCAATATAGAAAAAGTTCTTGCAAGTCAATAAAAAAGAGGAACATTCGAACGAGGGAAAATGATAAACAACACGAACAGGAAATTCACAAAGATACTTATTTGTCAGTGTGGAGAAAAGAGACTCAATCTCACTTGAAACCAAGTACATGTAAATTTAAATTAGATATCTAGGTTGGCTTTTCTAAGTAGTAAAGAGAATTTAAAAATGATTAACACAGAGCTTTCTTAGAGTGGGAGTAAATGGGCACTTTCATGCAGTGCATTGATGGGAGATCTCTTTCTGGGACTAATCTCAAGGCTAGAAGCCTCACATAAGAAGTCAGTAATACCAGAGCCTGACACAGAGAACAGAACTGTAACCAAATAACCAATACCAAGCCAAACCAAAATTATAGACCAGCATATAGATTTTTTTTAAAGATTTTATTTATTTGACAGAGAGAGAAATCAGAAGTAGGCAGAGAGGCAGGCAGAGGGAGAGGGGGGAAGCAGGCTCCCTGCTGAGCAGAGAGCCTGATGCGGGGCTCGATCCCAGGATCCTGAGATCATGACCTGAGCCCAAGGCAGAGGCTTAATCCACTGGGCCACCCAGGCACCCCAATTTTTTTATAACAATATACTACTGCCAATAAGAATCTATTGCAGAAGTTGAAGGATTATTACAATTAAGATTCTCCTAATGTAACGAATCTCCTATCCATGGGTCAGAGTTCATTCCAAAAGATGTCGAAATGTATTCGACAAAATTCAACATCAATTTACGAAGAAAAGGCAAAGTATGTATAATCTAGGAAAGAAGGGAGGCTCTCTTAATGGGAGAGAAATATCATCACACAGAAAAATGTGTTACATCCACATTTATCTACTGAGTACCCGCCATGGGCCAAGGGGTACACTGAGAGTGAGACAAGCCCCTGTCCACATGGAGGCTACTTCTAGTGGGGGAGACAGGCGATGACCAAGTAAACAGATACATAAAACCATTTTTTAAAAACAAGTGAGTGACAGGTGCTGTAAAGAAAGTCAGGTTGAGGGCTTAGAGAGTGATCAACCATCAACTTCACGTTTAGCACAGAAAGGCTCAGGACAGTCCCTTGAAAGTCAGACGCGTGGAAGGAGATGCTTGGTCAGACCTCAATGGCTCAACTTTGCTATCACAAGGCAGGCACTTAAGAGTTAAACAAACGAACAAACAACAGCTGCCATAAATAAAGCAGCAGGAGAGGGTGTAAAGATTGTATCACTCTTTGGAGAAAAAAAATGTGAAAGCTATACAAATTAAAATACTTCCAGAACCCAAAGGCTAGATTTTGCCAAGAGCAAACGATCACAATGGATGGGGGAGAACCGCATCCCTAATTACGCTAGAAAGCTGTCATGAACAGGGCTGAAGAGCCATGAGATCACCAGACAGAAGATGGAAATGCTCTCACCCTGCAGGGGAGACACAGCAGTCCCGAGTTCCAAGAGCAGGAGGAGAGACATTTTTAAGTTGATCCACTGTAAAACTGTCTCTGAAATGTCATCAGGAGAGAATCTCCCTTACGCTGATGAGCCCTCACCGTACTCCTAAGAGCCTCCCATCAACAGGTACCCTTTCCCCAGGAAAACTTCTCCCGAAAAACGCATCCTCTCCAGGCCACAGTTGGTCGCACGTTGTGACAGTGATCAATGGCTCCATTATGTAGATTTGCTTTTTGCTCCATTTCGTCCACCAGACCGTCCAGCTGCCTGCCTGGAACAGGCACACACCAGGGGGCTCCTGTCCAAAATCGTGGCCGCCTCCCTGGGAAAAGTTCCCACCAAATCCTACCCCTCACCCCCTCCCCCAACCCCCCGAGAGCCCTGTTTTGCTAGCTCCTTCTGTGAGGGGAATTTTAGGAGGTACAATGGTTTAGGAGCCCAGATTTGTGCATTACTGCTTATGACCTGAAATGGGAAAAAGAAGCTTCTGACCAGATTGGGCCAAAGGGTTCCAGACAGAAGGAAGAGCCTATGGAAAGATCGTGAATCACAAAAGCCTGGAGGGTTTGAAGAATAGTGAGAAATTCTGTGCCGGGGTGTATCTGCCGGGGGAGATGAGCTGGGGCGGGGCGGGGAGGGGGGTGGTGAGTTGGGGTCAGATAAGTAAAGGGCCTTGAAAGGCATGATAAAGGGTTCAGGCTCTATGACAAAGCTGCGCGAAGCCGACTCTGGAATTAAACCAGAGAGCGATGTTATCATATTCTCCTTTTTAAAGGAGGAACACAGCAGTGATAGTTTGAATCCATGTGAAGAGAAGATACAAAGCCGGAGAGGGAGTGAGGTTGTCAGCTGCTTGTCTCCGAGTTCATTTTGCAATTACCTCCTTTCTTTGATAACTTGGACGAATGCCATTTCTACCACTGTGTTTCCTTCTCAGCAAAGCCATTTCCCAGAGCAGGAGGTCCACGGAGGGAGTGCTTCCAAGGGCACTGAAGGCAAACACCCTTCACCTGTGCTTGAACAGCCTTGGTGGGGTAACGCTCTTGGGGCACCTCCGTGATCAGGCACAGGGAGGACTGGCCGGTGGCAGAGTAGAGAGCCAGAGAGCTGTCTGTGAGCCCCAGGGGCATGGTACAATGCCAGAAGTCTTCAAGCAGGGGCCCACCATGGAGATCAAGTCTAGTTACTGTTCCCAGGGGGGAGAGACGCTCAAGTTGAAGTCCTTCTGGGCAGGTGGTGGTCTACTGCCCCTCGTTATGCCCCCAAACATACGCAGGCATGAACACGCAGGGCCCCTCCTAAGTTATTTATAACATCAACAGATCCTCTTCCAGAAGTTCATGGACAGTAGCCACGACCACAGATGCACCTCTGACACCTGTCTGGCCGGCTCCACCTGACCCACTCCCTTCAGATCCCTGACTCTCAAAACATCATCGTCTTGACCCCCCGGAAAGGGAGTTACCGTACTAGCCTGCCATTCACACTCTGGGTTCTGAAGTGTGTGGCTGACCCAAGTGGGAACAGCATCATGGGCTCTGTTTCCTAGTGAGTTTTAAGGATTCAATATCAGGACGGATCTGCGGGCCCTTTCAGTGTCCTGGCCCACTCTGACATGCAATCAGACCAGACTCTGATTCAGGAGGCCTGGGCGGGGGCCTGAGAGTCTGCATTTCTAACACATTCGCAGGTGACCCTCACGCTCCCCTCGGCACAGAGTGGTTCTAAATACTAGCTGGCCCTCCACGGCAAGTTCCCTGTAACAGTCTGAAATTTCCACTGGGCTTGAGATAAATGACTGAGCTCTAAAATCCCGTGCTGCAACGCATCAGCCTCGGGCCCACACCTGACGCATTTCCTTGCTGGGAGCCTCCATCCCCAGTCTGCAAATAATGCCTGGAGAAGGCACAGCAGCAGATCTGGGACTGGGAGTTGGGAAGAGGGAGGAAGAAGAGGGGGAGGAGGAGGAGGAGGGAGGAAGGCAGCATGAAGTAGTGGAGGCAGCGGTGCTAGGATTTGTAATAAAAACCCAACAGGCAGAAGCGGAGTGAAGGTATTACAAATCCCACGGCGGCATCAGAGAAGCAGCAGTAAAAATCGTATCATTATCATTAACAGGACAGCCCTAGTGCGAGGGGTCCGGCTCGCTGCAGTGCTGAGACCATCAGCACCGGGGTGGGGGCAGATTAGGAGGAGCAGGTGCGGTATATCCCACTGCTTAAGAACCCAGACTCAAGCCTGAATTTATTTGTTTTTATTTTTTTAAGATTTTATTTATTTGTGAGAGCGAGTGAGAGCACACGAGAGTAGGGGGTGTAGCAGAGGGAGATGCAGACTCCCCACTGAGCGGGGGCGCCCAATGCAGGGGTCGATCCTAGGACTCCAGGATCATGACCTGAGCTGAAGGCAGATGTTTAATCAACTGAGCCACCCAGGTGCTCCTCAAGCCTGAATTTAAAGATAAGTCTTCTACTCACTAGCTATGTGACCTTGGGAAAGTCCTGTAATGTTTCTGTGCCTCAGCGGTTTTTTTGTCTGTATGATGGCACCTGTTTTTGAGGTTGGCTGTGAAGATCACATGAGTTAGTATATATAAAGGAGAGGTCATGGTGCCGGAGAAGGGGTCAGGCTCAGAGACAGGGTAGGAATTGTTCTAGATCCAAAGAAGTTTGCTAAAATGGACTCTGCTTCACCTGTCTATGGTGCCCTTCTTCACCATGAAAGCAGGAATTATATCTAGAGGAATCCTTTTTCATCCCCCTTGGCAGGCTGCCCTATGGAGTCTCAGGGCTTTGTGACCTCAGCAGGGCATCTGGGAAGCTGCACGCTCAGCCAGAGCCCACTGCCCCTTGCCTCGGCTGAGCAGAAGAGAAGAAAAGCCATTACACATGAGCGGCAATCTTTGATGCGTTAGCTAATGGCCTTTCACTTTTCTGGGGTTTCCCTTTTCCCTTTTCCCCTATTCAAGAAAGGTCATCAACCCCATACTTGTTGATTGCCTGAAAGCAATAGTGCACCAGGGTAGAGATCATCCTCTTTTATTGATCATTAATATATTCCCTCTTTGGGAAGGTGGAGAAAGTCATAGATCTTTTATCCTTACTTCCCCACAGTGTTCTCATTCCTCATGACAGGGGAATGCAGGCTATCCAGAGAAGGAAATGCTCCTATTCCGATTTTCCGGCCATGAGCTGAGCATAGGAGAAATTAAGGTGGAGGGCATCTTTTAGGAGAACCGACAATGGATGAAAAAAAGAATATTTTGTAAAAAGCTTCAGGTACCCAGGTGGCAAGGGTTGGGGAAGGAATGTAAGCTCCATGAGGAGACGTACTGTGGCTGTCTTGTTCTGGTGCCTAAAACAGACTGGCACCAGATCACCAGCCATGGCATCTATCAGGAGTCTTGGGTTCTCTTCTCAACCCTGTTGCCAATTTACTGTATGGCTGGGAGGACTCTCCTCTTCTCGGGTTCAATTCCTTCACCTGGCATTGAAGATCCTTTCATGCTCTCATATTTTCTCTCCTGATGCCCTAGTTTACTTTTTCTTTGCAACCTGATATTCTCTTTTCCATGAACTGTTTACTGATTTTCTGTCTCCCCAATAGACAGGAGGCTCCACATGAGGACCTGCTTGCCATCTCTTCCTCAACCCAGGCTTCCCCGTGCTTAACACAGAGCCTGCTGCATATCTCACGCAGTGACTCTCCGCTCCATGAAGGAAGGACTAGATGAGCTCTGTTTTCATCACCAGGCATCATAGTAGAGCAGTTAAGATAGGGGCTTCACATTCAGACTCCTGTGCTTGGACCTCAATCCCACCACTTCCTGGTTCTGTGACATTCTGCAAATTGATGAACTCCTTGAGGCTTAGTTTCCTTATCTGTACAATGGGGATGCTAATGACATTCACCTCATGGGATTGTGAAAAGACTAAATAAGATACACAAAATTCTTAGAGAAGTCCTGACATATGATGAGTACTCATTACTTACCAGCGATTACAATAGGATTGTCATCACTTAGTAATGATCTAGGTAACTGAGAGGAAAAAGAAATTCCTTGTGAATTCCAGACATGAGTTGACAGATTGTGACATTAAGTCAGCTTGCTCTAGCAAGCCTCCAAGGGGACCCACTCAACAGTTTCTTCTGTGCCAACCACATCTCCATTTTCCCTCCTGCGATCCCATATTTCAATTTTAATGTGCATGCCTCTTCTTCTGCCTTTGGACTCTAACCTCTTCAGTGTGCCAGGCCCTCCTAGTCTCCTCTCCACCATTGCCTCCCTCCCTCTACCTGTCCTAGTAAAGTGCCTCTGGGCTTTGGGATGTGGTCTTCCCCCTATCGGTAATGGACTTCCCACTCCCTTCCAACTGAGTAGCTCCTGATCATTGTTCAAGACCCAGGTCAGGCTCCTTGACTGCAGGAAGATTTCTCTGAATCCTAGGCTGGAGAAACACATGACTAAGTTCTATTCATTTCCCTGCAGCAATACAAAAATCCCCACTATTTCATCAAGACAGAAAATGAAAGCAAAGAAAAACCAGTGGGAGTTCCTTGGTATAAGTCAATTGACTATGACCCCAATCACACCATCCTGGGGGGAGGTCTAGAACTGCTAGACCCAAGTTCAGAGTGCCCACACCCCTCACTCCCTCTCCCATTCTTATAGAACATCTGGGCCTGCATGGGGACCTAGATCTCACTCTCTCACTTCACCTCTTTCTCATGTTCCTAAAGAGGAGGTAATAGGCCAGGTACCTCCTCTCTTGTTCTTGGCCCTGGCTGGGTGATTAGGAAAATGAAACAGACTGGCCAAGGTTTAATTCCCCTAAATTGTAATTTCAAGGTAATTTGAACTCCCTTCCTCTTGGGGATGGATGGAAAAGCTAAAGTCTCCTCGAATCAGTGTGTGGAATTCAACAAAGAATTGAGGTGCCCCTCTGCCTCGCTCCAAAGCCTGTGTGAGACCAGCAGGATAATCAATTTCACAATTCTGTAAAGCTGATTAAAATGTGATTACAAAGCCAGCCAGAACATTCTCTCTGGGCTCTAAAAAGGCCTGTTGCACAAGGTATAAAGTGTATGATGTCTGGCTGTCCACAGCACACCCACCATAGCCAATGACTCCCTTCACTTCCTAAGGTTTAATCCCTTGCTTCCCCAAGCTCCAGAGTCAATCCTGCCCAAGGCTCATATGGTGTGTGTGTGTGGTGGGGAAGTCCCTTAAGAAATGAAGTTCAACTTTAGCAGACACGTTTTGGGCTGAACTGCTATTATAAGCTGATTAAGGAAAACTTGATGCTTCAGTATTACTCACTGCTGAGTTTCTGCCTCAGTCTCCCCATCTCCCTCTCCACTATCTCACAGTCCTTGTGGGGTCTGAATCCTTGCTCCAAACTGTTCTACTACCTCCTCCAGAGCCCTGTCCTTTGAAATGACTGATGTCCTGGCACTGAGATGCAACACTGATTTGCCTACCAGTAGACTACGGAACAATCGGGGTAACCCACCCCCACCATGCTACCTGAACCTCGGCCTTCCCTTCTTGGGCTCTTCACTTTCCTGAGGCTCAAACATGACTAGGCTGGTTGGTCTCAGTTCCTTTTCTCATAAGCCCCTGGAACAAGAAACAGGTACCTGGAGAACTGGGTCAGGGCATGAGTTTCCCTCTCAGACACTAGATCCCAAGAAGAAAGAGGAAGGTGGTCACATCACTAGCTACAGCAAAGCTCCAGGGGAAGGTCAACAAAGAGGGGAGCAAATGAGCCCACTTGGCCCTGGGACTCCTGGGACAGCCTCACGCCCCATCTACCATGCTCTGGCTGGAGTTTGTTTGTTTTCTGGTTCTCCCAATAGATTCTGAACTCCCTGAGAGCAGGGTCTGTTTCTAATTCACTGTGATATCATAGATTTTTATTACCTTGGTTGGCTCACAGGAAGGGCCTTTTGGACGCACTAGAGGATAATACTTCCACGATCCCTTTGAAGTCAGGCAAGTCCCCGTGACTGACTTTGGGCAATGAAATGTGAGTAGAAGGGCCCCATATTTTCAGGTAGATGCTTTTTATTTTATTTATTTTTTTGTAAGCTCTACACCCAACATGGGGCTTGAACTCAACAACCCTGAGATCAAGAGTCTCATGTTCTACCGACTTAGCCAGCCAGGCACTGCTCAGGTAGGTGCTTGAAGGGCCAGATCCCAATTTGCTACCTTGTCTTTTCCCTCCAGCAGGATGACTGGGAATGTTCAGCATGGTGGCTGCTCCATTCAGCCTGGATCCCATCGTGACTCTGCCCTTCTACTGACCCACAGTGAATGAGTAGTACAGATGACAGATAAACTTTTAATGTTTTCACATTTAGCAGAAATAACCTAGTCTGACCTGACTGCTAGAGGGTCAAAAAATATCTCAGGGAGAGTGGAGAAAGAAGAGAGGGTAGGGGAAAGGAAGGAGGGTAGGAAAGAAGAAGACAGGAAGAGCAAAGAAGGAAGGAGGGGAGAAAAAAGGAAATGAGTATACGCGTCTTCAACTCCCTTTGGTGTTCAGCTTCCAACTTAGAGAGGTGAGAACGACAGTGAATGTACTGAGCTCCCTTCATCTCCAAACACTCTGAGAACCCAAGAGGATGCAGACGCAAAATCCATGCAAAATTTCATTTTCCCGGATCAAACACGTAGCATGCCAATATTTGTAGAGAAAGGTGGCAGAGAAATGAGGCAGGAAACAAAGCAATTGTAACTTTTTTGGTAATATATCCAAGCCATAAAGATTTCATTAGATTCCCTAATAGATTGCTAATGAAAAATAAGACCCTTTCCTATTTTACCTACTTCCTGAACATTAGAATCAACTCGGCTTTCCAAGCTTTGCACCCCATTTACATTAATTAGAAAGTTCCATATTAAGGGAGGCTTTTAATGGGTTGTTATTGCAGATTATTTTACTGGTGAGCTGCATTGTTCTGTTTAATAGCACATAAAATAGCATCATAGGGGAGACTCTGATAAAATTGAAGTTTTGTTGGACTCTGGGGCTGAGATGGCCTTTGCTGGGGGGCAGGGGTCCAGGGAGATTTTCCAAGTAGGAGAAATGGCTCTTCTGCCTCCTCAGACTAGAGCTTATTCTAAAGCATTCAAATGTTTCTGGCTCCAGAAGTCTACACTGCCTCCTGCCTGAGTATACTACTAGTACACTATTTCCAGATCCCTGCACAACACGAGGCAACATCTCTTATGGGTCTTTGTGGACAAGATGGAACAATCTTGGGAGTGGATATAAGGAATGGATTTCAGAAAGACAGATTGCCTGGGCCAAGTGGAGGGTGTCATGGAGGTGGGTGCCAGGTCTGTCCAGGAAAATAGGGGAGGGGGGATTTGAATACACCTAGGGGTAAATGTGGGAGGACAAAATGCTTGGGGAAAAATGATGTTTGTAGCTCTGGGGAAGAGGATGCAAAGTGGGGATAAATCTCACATATTGGAAATGAATTAAACAGAAAGAAGCCTGGTGGGTGAGTTGTGATACTTTCACAAGTGGGGTATCATGGTGGCTATAAGGAGAGCCAGAGATGCTGGCATGGGGCCCAGATGATATCTGACTGGACAGCAATTACTATTCAGTGGTCTTTGTCCCCAACTGTGCCATACATAAAAGGTCTCACTCACAGGTGTTCTTGGAGGTTTTCCTTGCTCCAGGATTCCAGATGTGTCATGCCCATGGGATCCCCACTTAGCCCCATGGTATGAGAATGCACTGTTTCAGGAGGCTGTATGGAACGGAGTATAGGAGTGTGGGCACTGGAATTATGTCTGTGTTCAAATCCCAACTCTCCTGCTAAATAACAGCCCTATGTTTTGGGCTCAGTCAGTTAAACATTTTGAACCTGTTTCCTCAGCTGAAAACATGTCTGCTTTAGGGTAGTTGAAAGGACTCAGCAAAGTCATGCAGGCAAAGATTTAAATGCAACTCCTGGTATCTGAAATGTGCTTACTATGTGTGAGTGATTATAAGTAGGATTAAATAACTTTGGGTGGTTTAAAATATCAGCAATTTGGATAGAGGGCAGGACACCTGAAACTGGAACCATTCCAAAAACCAAAGGGACACCAATGAAGAAATGAGCCATGGGGTCTCTGATCTGAGAGAGCCTTCACCAGTGATGTTTGAGGTTGCACAATCTGGCCTCCTGGGTGTCTTGACTAGATGCTGTAATCTGTGGCCCAAGTAACTGAGCACCACGGGCTCATGCAATTTTATTCTTGCCAGGTTGGCCGAAGGAGCTCCTAGGCAGAGATCGACAAACACCAACCCTTTTGTTTGCTCTACCCTTGGAGGATAACCATAATTCAAGGTCTCACCAGGGAGCTTCCAGTGGATGTGGGAGGTCAGGAGGATGGCTCTGCAATTGAATTTGGGGACTAGAGGGAGAGTGATTAGTTTGGGGCTATTGCTCCTACAGTGTATGACATTTGGTAAGGACTAAACAATGTTAGCTACTATTACTCCTATTGCTGAGAAACATAGGAATAAATGCAAGCATGTTTTATTTTCACCTCTTAATACCACAATAGCACGATTAGGACAAAGACCTTCCATGTCGTCAGAATCCATCCCATATCCTGGGTTTAGGTCTAGCTATGGTACTGGTGACCCACAACAAACCTTGATCAGGGAGATAAGGGGATAAGGGACCTGGATACCACTGTCACATGGAGGAGTAAGTAGAAGAATTCTCCAAGAAGAGGAAATTTTGTTGCTGCATGATATTGATAGCATTCTAATAGTGAAATGGCAGTCATTGATAGCATTCTAATAGTGAAATGGCAGTCATTTGAGGACTATATATATTCTTTCTAAGTAGGATCAGTACGTAGTGGGGTGGGTAGAGAAGTAGATACGTCAATAGAGATGGAAGACCTATCAATCTGGGTTTGATATGGAGCACATGGTAAAAATCAGGCTGCTACCTTGCAATGTTGGCAGTTCCCCTCACTGTGGGGATTTCAAGCTAAATGTGGATTCATTCATCAAATGCTTATGGAACACGGACCAGTACAGGATCAGTGATAATACCTGGGAATACAAAATAAGATCTGCTTCTTGCTTCCAGTAATTCACTCTCAAGTAGAGAAGACAGACCCATAAGCAAATACTTAAATCAATAAGGCATGATATATATCAGCACAGAAATGTGTAAGAGGTTGTATCAAAGCAAAAAGCTGGTGGAGTGGGGAGGGAGAGCAGCGGGAGGTCAGAAGATGCTCTGGTGGGTGACGGGTTCTTGAGAACGAATCAGTAGGACTCTGGTGGGTGGACAAGGATTGGGGAGGGATGGATATCTATCCACAGAAACAATGTCTGAAATGGCATCATGAGAATACGAAACAGCACGTAGGACTGTCAGAAGTTTGACATCGCTAGAGCACAGGATGAAAGGCAGGGTGCCTAAGACAGATTAAGTCTGGACAGGCAAGACAGAATCCAAATTTGGATCCTGTGGGACAATGAGAGGTAGTATTTGGGAGTGACATGGTTATATCTCCAAAATCTGTGGTTCTAGGCAAGTTGGAAAACCACTGCGAAGTATCCAAAAAATAAATTATGGCAGCCCAAGCAAAACATAGGGGTAAACTTGAGGGAATTTGGTAATCTTCTGGATGTAAAGAAGAAAGAGCTGAGGATAAACTAGCTCCCAGATTTCAAGGGGACCATCTCTTGGGGATGCTTGATAGGAATTTGAACTGGATCATCTGAAGAAAGAGGGATATTTCATTTATTGGACATCTATTGTTATGTTAGATGTAGCTATAATCTTATACATCCTTATAACAACCCGCAAAATAGGAATTTTCACCTTCATTACATATGAGGAAATTGAAGCTATTCTATGTGTCTAAGATCATAGAGCCAAGGCCAAATTTGACCCAGAAGTGTCTGCATTCCAAAAGCCATGATTTTCACATAAGATTCTCTAAGTTCCCTTTTCATTCAAGATTTCAGGATTCTAAGCACACAAGCTAATTCTTGTCTGTTCAAAATTGAAATAAGGCGAGTCTTGGTGGAAGTAATCTGACTTTATACCCAGCCTGGTTATATACTCTTTCCACATTAAATATATTCATATAGGATATAAGCAGTACCTATAAATATCTTTCCAATAAAAGCGAGGCCATGTATTTCTCAGGGATAATACCCTGCTTCGGGCAGTGATATAAACCAGCAGGCTGAAGGCCAAACAACTTTAGCCAGCCCAGAGATTCAATAAGTTAAAATACGTTTTGAGAGAGCTTCAGGCCAGACCTGTTTTTTCCTTAGCAATTATATGGAGACACCTTATTCAGCACCAGCAGACTGGCTACAGGGTGTGAATTTCTGTTTAAAGGGGCACCAACAAGTTATCCAGGCAAGAGTCTGATCTGAATTTAAACTTGAGAATCAGAATTAGGTAACTAGGTTTTTTGCTTGTTTGTTTGTTTTTTGGGGGGTCTTATTATTTGATAATATCTGTCAACAAAAATCTAACATATTCTTTCCTCTTCCTGAAATGCCCCTTCCCCTAACACTTTTTATCTGGTAATTTCCTACAGACCGGTGGTTCTTAATTGGGGGATATTTTGTCCCTGGGAAATATTTGGAAATATCTAGACATTTTTGGTTTTTGTAACTTAGGGAGGGGTGAGGGCATCTAGTAGATAGAGGCCAGGGATGATGTTAACATCCTACAATGCACAGGATAGTCCCCACAAAAGAATTATCCAGTCCAAAATCTCAATAGTTCTAAGGTCAAGAATCCTTGCTATAGGGCTCGTCCTGATTTTCAACTAAATTAGATCCTCATAAATATATGTTTTTATAGTACTCATCACATTTTGTGGTAATATATCAATTTATGTGATTATTCATATAACTTTCTCCCCTACTCAACTGACAACTCTGGGAAGGTAAGGACAGTATTTATTTTCCTTCTCATTGTATCCAAGCAACTACTGTAGTGCCCAGCACATGGGAGATGATCAAAGAGTTAATGAGTGAACCAACACATAATGAAAGATGGAAAGCAATTAATCGGTGGGCTGTGTCTCTGAAATTATCTACATCTCTAATTAGAAAAATTTCCACCTCTAGTTGGAAAAATTAATGGAAAACATAAATGGATTGATTAATTCATTAAAAAAGTATAAACCAGGAATCATTTTTCACCCTGGTGTTGCAGATATGCAGGGTACTAAAATCAGCCAACGTAAATGCCCTGTGGAAGCCAGCCTGCACACTGGCCCCCAGTGATCCTCATCTCCTGGTATTCATACCCGTGTGTGGTGCCCTCCTGCCTCCAAGGCTGAGTCATAAAATACACCGTGATTTCTCCCCCTCTTCCATGCATCTTTCATTCTGGTGGAAGCCATCTGCCACGTCATTAAAGAAGCCCGCATTGTGAGGAACGGAGGCCTCCTGCTGACAGTCATGTGAGTGTGCCATCTTGGAAAGAGATCCTCCAGCCCCAGTCAAGCCTTCAGATGATACAGTCTCAGCTGACAACTGGATGGCAACCTCATAAGATCCTGAACCAGAACCACTCAACTCAGTCATTCTCAGATTCCTGACACTCTTAAACTGTGTAAGATAATAAAGGATGTTTTATAGGGGAAAAAAGTTTACCAAAGAGCAAGGGTTATCTTAAGTACTGACCAGGAAGCTGCTGTGTAGGAGTAGGAAACTAGCTTATGGAGTCAGGTCTGAGTAATTTAGATTTGCTCCTGCATTATAACTGACCCCAAAGAAATTAGTTAGCTCTTTCCATTGCTTTTACAATAAGAATAATACCCACTTTCAAAGGCCACAACTAGAAATAAATTGATAATATGTAGTGAGATGTCAGATGGATGAATTAAAGGGGTATTTAGGTTTTTTGGAGGAAAAAGAGAAGGGGGTTAACTATCAACTCCTTAAAATAAGAATTAAAAGAAATTATTCTTTTAAGGGTGAGTTCCAAGCTCCTTCAACACAGGGACAAATTAAAAATTTCTATTTAATATCTCTCAATTACCCCTTGTAGAGAGGGAGGAGGAGCCTTTGTGCTGCAGCAAGAATAGAAAAGAGGCAATGGCTCGACCCAGAACGTAAATGTAGCAGTGTGGAAGGCTGCAGCAGGATTATCCTAACTGCAAGGACACAGACATGTTAGGATGAAGACATTCTGAGCACCAAGCTCAGCAGCCTCAGGAATTAGAGCCCTGGTCAATGTCCTGGTTGCTGAACTTGGTAAGGTGGGGATTGACACAAAGGTTCCAGAGTGCCTCGGGCCTGGAGAACTCACAGCTCAGTGGCAACCCAAAGGGCCAAAGACCAGAGGCCCTTCTTGGACTTTCCTATAGTAAGTGGGTCATCCTGCAGTTCTTTTAAGATCCCAAAGGCTAGGGAGAGGGGAATGTAACAACGACTGGGCTTAGATGAACTGCCATCCACACGGGTGAATGCAGAGAAGTTTCATTTGATTGAGTAAAGCAGAAGAAACCTGGTAAGTCTTGCCCCTGGGTATCACTGAGCAAGTCATACATGTTGAAAACAGAGTTTAAATGTGCTGAATTTTAATGTGTATAAGCATGCTAATCATTGTTGATAACAGCCTGTGCTCCTCCCAGTACAAGAGCTTATCACTGTCTGATACCCTGCCTGTGTCAACAAGATAGCCAAGGGCTCCACTAGGCTCCTGTTCTCTTCCTGCCACACTGAGCGATGGTCAGACTGGAGCACACTGCCTTCACCGCCATCCTGAGTCCTGCTCTGCCCACTGGTCCCACACCCTCTCCTGCTTCCCAGTAGCTCTCAAAGGGTTCTATCCCATACTTAACCTGGTGCCACCTCCCCACCCTCATGGTTAATTTGTTCCCTGCAGGCATTCCATTTCCCCTCACATCTCACTTCCATTTTGGCTAATTCCAATGGAGACAATTTTACCTAAACTCATTCAGTTCTAACACAAACATTTCTTCCCATACCTTTTCTCAGACCTTGCATGAAATGTCTTTGTTCCTTCCCTCTGCTCTAGCTGTGAGTCAGCCAAGGACCTGAGAGGAAAGAGGGCTGTTCACATATATCAAGAGCAGCAAAAAAGGTAAAATGATATGTTTTGTTAAGAAAACAGAGGTTGACATTTTCTTCTGGTGGAGGGCATTTACTAATATTTCTTCTGATGCTTTTCCAAAAAACAATCTGCTTCGTTTTTTTGTTTTTGTTTTTAAATCTCAACCCACATTTATCTTTAAATTAAAAAAAAAAATCTTTTCAATGACCACAGTCACTTGGCTTGGCATGGGAAGAAGTGAGGGGATACAGAGTCAGAAGGTACTAAATTTGGTTTCTAGTAAAGACTGCAACATAATCATAGCTGCTTAAGTTCTCTCCATATCCCCAGAGATTTGGAGCTTCACAATGTAACGATAGGAAAAGCCTGCATGGGCCCTGCAAACTTAGAAGGGATAGCATCCACAGGCAAGAACTTTGAAGAACTGCCATGAGGTCAGAGGCAGATGGAGCAGGACTGAAGGGGACACAGATGGCAAGCTCAGGACAGTCAGTTCTGCTATGATGTTTGTTTTGAAAATGCAAACTTGTCTATTAGGGAATAATTTGAACGTAAGTTTTGTCCATGTGTCATTTCGTACAAGAGAAGCACAAGGTGATGCAGAAAACTGCATCCAGATGAACCAAATCATGTAGGAATACACAAAATGCACACAGACACATGCCTTAAACATCTACCTACTCCCTCAGTTCATGGCATGTTATCAGCCACTTCTGGTGTTCCAATTTCTTCCATTTCAGGCTAACTTCCTCCCATCAGTTCACAATAATTCACAAACTTCAACCTGATGCTCTCAGTTCCACAAGAAAACGTCGTCCTTTCTGAAATAAAAACAAATTATTTAAGACTGAAATATGAGACCTGGAACCATAAAAGTCCTAGAAAAGAATGTAGACAGCAATTTCTCTGATATCAGCCATAGCAACTTCTCTATAGATATGTCTCCCAAGGCCAGGGAAACAAAAGCAAAAACAAACTAATTGGAACTACATCAAAATAAAAAGCTCCTGCATGGGAAGGAAATAATCAATAAAACTAAAAGGCAACCTATGGAATGGGAGAAGATATCTGCAAATGACATATAACTGATAAAGGGATAGTGTCCAGAATATATAAAGAACTTCTAAAACTCAACACCTAAAAAACAAATAATCCAATTAAAAAATGTGCAGAAGACATGAACAGACATTTCTCCAAAGAAGACATCCAGATGACCAATAGACAACTGAAAAAATGCTCAACATCACTCATCATCAGGGAAATGCAAATCAAAACCACAATGAGATATCACCTCACATCTGCCAGAATGGCTAAAATAAAAAATGCAAGAAACAACGGGGGCTGGTGAGAATGTGAAGAAAGGAAATCCTTTTGCACTGTTGGTGAGAATGCAAACTGGTATGGCTACTCTGGAAGACAGTATATGGAGGGTCCTCAGAAAGTTAAACACAGAACTATCACATAATCTAGCAATCACATTACAGGGTATTTACCCAAAGAATACAAAAATGCTGATTCAAAGGGATACATGTACCTCAATGTTTGCAGTAGCACTGTCTATAATAGCCAAGATACGGAAGCAGTCCAAGTATCCATCAATGGATGAATGGATAAAGAAAATGTGGTATATACATATGTATATATATCCAATGGACTATTATTCAGCCACCAAAAAGAATGAAATCTTGCTATTTGCAATGATGTGGATGGAGCTAGAGAGTATAATGCTAAGCGAAATAAGTCAAAGAAAGACAAATACCATATGATTCACTCATCTGTGTAATTTAAGAAAGCAAAGAAGCAAAGGGGTATGGGGTGGGAGGGATGGGTGGCTGGGTGATGGACACTGGGGAAGGTATGTGCTATGGTGAGCGCTGTGAATTGTGTAAGACTGATGATTCACAGACCTGTATCCCTGAAACAAATAGTATATTAAAGGCTAATTAATAAATGAGTAAATTTAAAAAAGAGAAACAAGGGGAAAAATAAGGGGGGGTAGAGAGAGTGAAAGAGAGAAATCAAGAACAAACTGACAGTTACTAGAGGGGTGGAGGTGGGGGATGGGTGAAATAGGTGATGGGGATTAAGGAGTGTACTTGTCATGATGAGCACCAGGTGGTTAAAATAAAAACCTAATAGGAAGATCACATTTATGGTAGGATTCATGTATTTATAAGAACTTAATGAGTAAAAGTTTGCAACTATTTTTATTAGGCTCCTATGTTCTTTTTTGTTTGTATTGGTTACTGATAAAGTTTTTGAGTATATGGCTAATCCCATTTTCTTATTAATCCCTGTGGTTTTTATTGAGCAATTTGACATAGTGATTTTTAGGAATGCATAACTCATTTTATATTAGAACTGATGATATTCCCAACATATAAAGAGGAATATATGTTAACAGAATCCCACTGGAAGCTAAGTGAAAATCTCATTAATAACCTCATGGTTAATAAAATGGAGTGAAAATTTTTTATTATATTGACAAAAATAATTAAGCAATAATGCCCCCCAAATATGCTAACAAAATGATCATTTATGTGCAGGAAGACTGATGCACAAGGATTTTCATCACAGCTCTGATGACAACAGTGGAAAAATATCCAGCAACGGGAACGAGTTAAATAAATTATGTACATCTTAATGACAGTGTATTATGTAGTCATTAAAATGATGTAGAAGATTATTTATGAGATATGAAAATGATGAGAGTATTATTACATAAAAGAATGCAGGTTACAAAATTGGCATGTACAGTGGAATTCCAATTGTGCATCATCTAGAATAAAAATGTTTATGCCTCCATTTGGATATCAACATCCTGGAAGAATGCAAGCTTTAGTACAGAGAGATCATATGTGATCATTTTCAATGGTATATACATGTACTTTTTATATTATATAAAATAGTAGTGAATCAGATACCTATGGGTATTTCAATGTTCAGTGGCTTAACACAGCAGTGATGTGTTATTGCCATAACTCTGTGAGTCAGCACTCTGGACTGTTTTTCTGCTGGGCTTAGTAGGATCACTCATGGGGCTGTAGTCCCTCACACGAAGGCTAAGCTGAGGTTGGAGGTTCCAAGATGGCCTCACTCCTAAGTCTGGCTGATTACTGATTAGAACACTTTGATGCTTCTCATTTGATCTCTTATCCTCCAGAAGACCAGACTGGGCTTCTTCAGAGAATGGTAGCCTTGGGGGGTAAGAACGGATATTTCAAGTGAAGGTCTTTGGAGATCTAGTGTCCAGATGTGCACACGATTATTCTTACCACATTCTCTTGGTCAAAGAAAATCACACAGTCAAAATAGATTTGAGAAGGCAGGGGAACTAGATGCCATCTTTTGCTGGGAAGAGTGACAATATTACACTACAAAGGTTCATGAACATGAGGGGATGGGATTCACCGAGAACCATTATTATAACACGCTAAGCCATCTAACAGATAAACTCTAGCAAATTTTTCAATTTTCCTCCAACTCAACAGGCCTTCTCAGGATTCTCTCTCAAACTCCATTTAGGTTCATCTTTGGATTCAGTTGGCTGGGACTTTCTGGGGACCGGTGAGGTGGGTCCACCAGGGGTATGTGGGGGCCTAGTGGGCTCATCATTGCAGCTTATTATAAGAACAAAGATGGTCAAAGCAATGACGTAATATCCAGTGATGGTGGGTAGGAATCTGGGGAGGGGTTACCCACACAGTGTCTTGCATTCAGATTGCTCTAGGGACTCATGCCTTAGTCCTAGAATAAGAAGGATGGGGGGGGGAGGAGGTATTTTAGTTATTTTTAATGAATTCCCATGATCTTGATAATGTCGCTGGTCCTTGTGGCATCACTGGTCTGTATTTGAGCTATCAGTTATCCCCCTTCGGCAGGGAAGGAAGAGCCTGTCCCTGTGAGCATCAGCAATGCTGGTCCAGGCATCAGGATTAGCTTAGTGTCAGCGTCTTCAGAGGACATCCAAGATCATCCTTGGGCAGTAGAAACTATGGTACCCTCAGAGGTCATTACCCACATAACTACAGCTTTGACCTTGGGCAGCACATGAGAAGACACCTTCTAGTGGGGAGGAAAAAAAAAATCAGAAATTATACCAGGATCACCTAGGGTTTTAAAAATGTGTATATTTTCTTGGAGCCCAGTAATTTTCTGATTTTAATGGGACTGGTCTGAAGTTGAACCAGGAAATCTTTTAATAAATCCTTCCCAGGTAATCCAGATGCTGAACCAGGCTTTTAAATCTCTAGACTAAACACAGGATATCCTGAAGTGGTTTTAGAGAATCCTGAAGAGAGGCTCCCTTTCCCCCGGCTCTTGGGTGTACAACCAGATTGTTTTGAGACTTGCTGTGACCCGGGAGACAAGGGATGTATTTACCGACTTCTCCTGCACAAGCACTGAGACAATACGGGTTAAATACAATTCTGTAGGTTCTAGCTACCATTTATATCACTTTTCACCCTGGAAAATGTAGTGTGTTTTTCAAACATCTGACTTATGAAATGACTTTGGCAATATCACCTTTTGTAAATTGAAGATGGCCTATAACTTGGTTGCCTTAGCAACAAATTGGATTGAACATTAACATTTGAATCCAGATGGTATTCCAGGAAGATAAGAAATAGCCTCTGTCCACTTTGGAATGCACCCATCAGCGCTGTCCACGCCGACATTTGACATGGTCCTAAGATATCTTGTGTTGTCTTTAACCCAAGTCAGAGTCATGCACATTTCCAAGGCTGGATTACGGTTTCTTTTTTTCCTTCTTCTTCTTCTTTTTTAAAGAGACAGCAATGTGGAGTAAAACTGATCATTGCCTCTGGAAGCAAAACTCTCCCAGCATCTGATTCAGGGCCAATCACTGTTAGAATCATAGGGGGCAGGCTTCAATACCATTTCTGTTTCCTCTAAGGAAATAAGATTTTAGATGGACACAGATGATTGACTCATTTATTCAAATCCCTTTTATTGAAAATATATCTTTTGCCAGATCCTATGCTACATTGTGGGGATACAAGCATGGCTACTGCATTTTCTGCCTGAAAGGAACTCCAGTCTGGAGAGGAGATGGTATTTAAATCGCTGCTATGTGTTGTGAGAAGGGACAATGTAAAGACATTTGCAAAACTGGGGGAGTGGAGAGGAGGCCAGGTAAGGATGGAACTCTCCCCCTCTATGAATGCAGCAAGAAACATACCCTCAAGAAGCCACAGCTTGCTGGATAAAGGCAATGGAACGATGCAGAGAGAGGACGAAGGAGCATCTCTCTGCAGAAGGAATTGTTCTTGCAAAGGCCAGGAACTGGAAGCTTGTGGTGCATTCGGGGTGTGCCCAGTGCTGTGATGTGTTCAGACAGGAGAAGAGAAACACAGGGCCCTGTAAGTCATACTAAGCCCTTAGGCTTTAGAGAATGGGAGCCACCAAGGGGCCCTGAGCAGGTAAAAACGTGCTCAAATGCACATCTTAGGAAACTGGTAGCGATCCTGAGGATGAACCAAAGATGACAACAACAGTGAGGCTGTTTGGGGGACGACTGGGATTTTAACTGCTTTTAACTGATGAAGCTATACTGAGAGAATGGGTATTTGGTGGCCAGTTAGACGTGCGGTTTGAGGAAGAGGGCGGAGTCCAAGATGCCAGCTCTGGCTTATGGATAGTGGGTCTCCATTTTACCAGGACAGAAATATAGGAGCAGAAGCAGTTTTGATCATTCAGATTTTTCAATTTGGAATAACTAAAAGTGTTGAGATGGTTAAAAAAAAACACTAACCTTTCAAAACAAACAAACAAACAAAAATGCACAAGAAAACTCTAGTAGACCTGGCATCTAGTAGACCTGCATTACTGCAGGCTTAACGTCCCAGAGGCTTACTGATTTAGCGCCCTTTCCCCTCACACTCTGCCATCATCCTTGTGAACAGCTCACGAAACGACATGCAAGGGAAGTCCTGTGGAATCAAACTATTGCTTACGTAAACCATGACACAGTGGTGTGGGCTAGGTAAGTGGATAAAGAGATAATAATATTTGTATGGTATTCTGTAGTTCCCAAAATGCTTTTGCCCAACCCATCTTACTATCTTACCACAATAATAAGCCTACAAGAAAAAGGTAAGTTTTATTTTTTTTTAGATTTATTTATTTATTTGACAGACAGAGATCACAAGTAGGCAGAGAGGCAGGCAGAGAGAGAGGAGGAAGCAGGCTCCCTGCTGAGCAGAGAGCCCGATGTGGGGCTTGATCCCAGAACCCTGGGATCATGACCTGAGCCGAAGGCAGAGGCTTTAACCCACTGAGCCACCCAGGTGCCCCGAGTGTTATTTTTTTAACCACTGTTTTACAGATGAGGACACACATAGCACACACATGCCCACGTGTGCAAAGCAGGCGTGGAGCCCCGGAGGAAGACTGGACCGAGGCAGAGCTGAGTTCAAACACCAGCTCTGCAGATGATGCACGTGTGTGAATTTGGGTGTGCCAACATGCTCCGCAGGCCCCAAGCCCTGCCCTGTGAGATGGGGTTAGTGGTGTGATTGTGCAGATTGCATGCTGTTAATGGAGGTTCCCAGCCCTGGCTTAATGAAAGGACGTTCAATTCCCAGGCACTGTCACTATTACAGTTGGCTTTACTACCAGACAGTGTAGGCAGATCACTAGAACAAGCCCAAAGCCTTGGAGTGGGCTGTCTCAGTGCTACTTTGTAGGACTATACTTAAAATATTTTGTAACTGCTGCTCTTGATTGGCTGGGTGGTGGGGAAGTCTTTGCTACCCCCACAGCCTCCTGTCTACCTCCCCAGTCACAGTCGGTGGACACCTAGCCTATCAATCAGATCCTCTGTCCTGAGAATCTGGAATTAGGTCGTTCTGATTCTAATCAAGTTAAGAACCTGGAAGGGGCTGGGATGGCGTATTCTGCCATGTGAAGGTGTCATGGGAAAACAGAGAGAAAGGTGATCGATGGCAGAGAACGAAGCAGGTTAGCAGAAGGAGCAGAGGGCTGGAGTGAGAAAGATGAGGACAGACAGAGCCAGCTGCTGCCTCAGTTTCTGTTGTGGGTTTTTGTTCCCCGAAGCTTTGCTGACTTGAGATTTGTAAGTTATCCTTGTACCTTTCCAGCAAATCCTCCTCTCTTGATTAAGCCAGGTGGAGTAGGTTTCTATTACTTGCAACTAACCAAGCCCAGGCTAAAACAGATGAGGGTCTATTTTCAGATAATTGAGCCCAAGAGACTGGAAAGCAAGCACACAACCAAGATATCTGTGAAAAATGCAAAGAAATTTACATGCTCATTCTCAGAAAGGTGCCCTATTTGCTCATGGAGAATAGAGCAGGAAAAAAGGAACCGTTGGCAAGAATATTGAGGCAGTTGTGAATGGGTTTAAGTCTGACCTGATGACCTATATTGAATAATATGCAGGCTTTATGAGAGGGAGGGAGAGAGAGGAGGAAAGAGAAGCAGGGAGGAAAAAGCAGTGAAAGGGAAGGAGGACATGAGAGGGAGAAAGGGGGAGAGAGAGGAGGGAGGAAAGAAGAGAAAGAAGAAGGGAAGCAGGGAGGGAGGGAGAGAACAGTAGAGAAGGGGAATCAACAATCTGGTTTCCAGCAAAGTAAAAGAGAAAATAATGCAAGGTGTGCATTATAAGGCATTTAATCTTGAAGAACTTGCAGAGTTTGCAAGAACATCTGCTGCTACTCACGCTGCCTTCGGTCTTGACCCTCTCAGGAAGACTGTGGGGTGTGGGTGTGCACGAGTGTGGACATGCTTCCATGTGCTCATGCATGAATGTGTGTGTATTGCAAGGAATGCAGTAATATTTGATTCTGTGAATAGCTAACATAGGCAGCTCCAACAAAGATGTTTCCTTATTCTAAATGTAACACTTATGGTACTTGCAAATACACGAAAGAAGACAGGGTCTTTCTGTCTCCATCATATGGGAGTCTACCTTCTTACCCTTCTAGGCCCTCTGGGCTTTTGTCCCAGTTTCCAACAAAACCTCCTGTTCTCTGGACTTGGTTTGGAACCTCATCCTGGTTCCCAGATCAACAGAGGCCTTGCACTCCAGTGAGTTTCTTCCCCCACATCCACATCCAGTCCTCTTCTCCACCCAAGAACAAGATATGGTAGAGATGAGATGGGTGGTCACCAAGTTAAGTGCTTAGAGAAAGTTGGGCACTTAGCTGTGCACTCAGGCCATATGACTGAGTTCTGGCAATGGAAAAAGGGTGGAAGTGATGTACAATGCTTGTAGGTCTCCTCAGAAAACCCCATGAGGAATCCATCTCTCTCTGCCTCTTTCTTGCCTTGTCTGATAGCCAGATCCTGCAGACACTGAAATGCCCTAGGGGATGATGGATACAGCAAATAGGAAGAACCTGGGTTACACTGAGTGAAGTAGAACTCACACCACATACTCCCCAACATTTACTCTCTCTTCCTTTTTAGACCAGTAACTGTATATTATTTTGTTATTTCCATTTTTACCTATATCAGATCATCTCTTCTTGTAGTTTCACACAAAAGCAGTTTGATCATAGGAAACTCGGAGGGTGGGGTATAGTAGAAAGAGCCCCAATTCACCAGATTCACTTTATGACTTTGGACAAGGCCTGTCTCCTTTCTGAATTTCCGGTTTCCCTGTTAGTAAAACCAAGAGGCTGTTCTACAAAACACACATGAATTTTTCAGTGCTAACATCTTATTTGTTTGAAAAATGAAAAGTGACACAAAACGTTAAATATAAAGGATTGGAAAAACATTTGAATTTGACAGAAAAATAAAAAGGGTAATAATCATAAGCAACATAGAAGCCAAACATAATTCCTTAAATTGATATATATATATTTGTATTTATAATATATATATATTTGTATTTATATTATAAATTTATAAATATTTATATATATAATATTTTATATTATAAATATTATATTTATAATATAAATATTTATAAATTTATAATATAAATACAAATAAGTAAATATATATATATATACACACACACATATGTAATTATTTGGCTAAAAAGAAAAGCATAATAAATTCCATTACATCAGCCATCTTTTATAAATCATATTTCTAACTACAACCCAATCCAATGAAAATGAGAGCCTTAATTTTTTGGAAGTTAAGAAATTTTATCTTAAATACCCAAACCTTAGATCAAACATGGGAGTCAAATGGAAATTATAAACTATCTAAAAAATAATAAATAGAAAAAGATATGCTAAGATATGTTTTCACGCTAAAACCTGTGGCAGCAGATAAAGCTATACTCAGAGTAAAGTCATCCAAGAATTTCAACTTTATGAACAAGAAAAAAAAATAAGCCAAATGAATTTAGTAGAATATAAGAACTGAAAATAAGAATATAAAAAAGGGAAGAATACATATATAAATAAAAGCTAAAGCTGGCCCTTTGAAAAACATATGCATATTTATTTGGTGAAGCAAATAAAGATAAATGATGTATAATATAAAATACTAAAAAAGAGAAAGGCAATGTAACCATGAATAGGAAAGAGATTAAATGAATTTAAAATTTTAAAGAGATTATTATAAATAACTATAGCAACAAATTTTAAAATCTAGAGAGTAATGATATTTCTAGGGAAAAAATAAGTTGAATCACAGAATAGAAAATCATGGAAGACTATAAGACTGTACTTAAACATCTGTTATAAAAACCCTATCATGGCTAGATCCTTTTTCCAGCTGTTTTTTTTATCTAGCCTTAATAAAAGATAATTCTAATGACATTTAAATTATTTTGGTCCATATAAAAATAAAGACAACTTTCCCATTAATATTTGGTATCAAACATAACCTTAAGAGCAAAACACGATACAAACAATGCAAAAAATAAAACCAGCAATCAATTTCAGTTATGAATACAGATGGAAAATTTTAAACAAATGGAATCAATCAGTGCATCAAAGGGATAAACCATGACTAAACAAGGATTATTCTAAGGATGGTTCATCATCAGCAAATATATCAAGACAATGTATTGCTACCAGAAATGAATGGGACAAGCCATATGGCTGAATCAATAGATGCTGAAGCGACATCTGTTACTGTGATGCATAGTGTTTGTTTTCTCTTCTGCTGGTGAGTAAAACCAAAGCTTTCCTCTGGGGATGCACCTGCTCCTCTCCACTCAGCAGAGGAGTACTGGATGGGTCTCTAGTCCAGTCCAGTCCGACGGTGAAGCTTGGGTTCTACATCTAAGTCAATCAACACACCACATTACCCTGGCTCTGAAGATTCTCTGATTCAGGGGCAAGCCTATGGCCCTTCCAAAGCCATTGAGATGAGGTAAGATATCTTATGGAATTCTAGGAAAACCTATCACTTCCCTCATTACTGGATTTGACGCTAAATGCATGGATTTTAGAGTTGATGCAGCCCATTAAGGAGCCACAAGGGCAGAGTCTGTAAGAAATACCAGATCCTGCTGATGTGGTTCGAACCTTTATAAGAAGCTGGACTCAAGTCAGCTTTATCCTGTATGTTTTTGGCTATTAAAGCCAATGGATTCACTTTTTGCTTAAGCTAATTTGAGATTTCCTGGCACTTGTCATAGACGGGGTCTTCACTGATTTTTTTTGCCAAAATAAGTTTGATAAAATCCAGTAAATAACCTAATAGGAATTGATGGGCACTACTTAAATATAAGGGCTCTTCAAAAAAACACCAAAAAACAAAAACAAACAAAAAACCCTCAATAAACCTTACATAGAAGAGTAAAATACTGAACCCATTTCCTCCAAAGTCATGAACAAAACAGACATGTCCACCATCTCCACTTCTATTTAATATTATTTCAGTGGCTTATGCCAAAGCACTTATTCAAGAAATGAAATACCCAGGAAAAATACTGAGAATGAAGGGAAGAAACTGAATCTGCCTGCAAATGATGAGACAGTGAACTCAAAAACTTGAGAGACTATTTTTAAAACTGTTATGGTTTATACAGGAGTTGTTAATTTGGCTAGAACTGACCTAAATACATAAAGATCAATAGCAATGATCAAAGGGAAAAAAAACCCATTCATGATTAGAAACTAGAATACTATGAAGTAAGCATACATTTGACAAGAATGGTTCCGGACTTCACATTTTATAAAAGCAAATAAACGATACACTTTATTGAAGACATACAAACGTGTCCTGAACAATCAGAGACAGTGTATGTGCGAATGAGAAAACTCAATATACTAAATAAGTACGTCCTTCCAAAGCCAATACAATAATGGAACCTAATGTTACTCAGAGTCTTTATGACTTTAATTCATAAAATTGAACACAAAATTGTTTTAAAGTTCACATGGCAAACTGTATGTCTAAGAAACAAAGGCGTAGAGACTAGGGTTGCAAGAGAAAAGATCAAAGGAATTAAGAACTAGATTTTTGGAGATAAAATTGACAGACTTTTAACTAGATAAACTAAGAAGAAAGAAAGAAGAGCTCAAATAAAACAAGAAATGAAAGAGGAAACATTACAACTGGTGATACAAATACTGAGGCTCATAAGAAACTATTATGAACAATTTATGCCAACAAATTAGAATGAATTCCTAGAAACATACATGACTTTCAAGACTGAATCATAAAAAAAAAGAAAAAAAAATCCCAGGGAATCTTAACAGACCAATTAATCTCTGAACAGGAAATTAAATCAATAATCAAAAACCTCTGAACAAAGAAAAGATGGCTTCACTGGTGAATTCTACTAAACATCTAAAGAATTAATACCAATCCTTCTTGAACTCTTCCAAAAAATTAAAGAGGATCCGGGAACATTTTCAATCTAACTGAATTAGGCCAGAGTTACCCTGATTCCAAAGCCAGACAAAGACACTACGATAAAAGAAATTTACAGGCCAATTTACCTGATGAACATAGATGCAAAAATCCTCAACAAAATATTAGCATACTGAATTCAACAATACATTAAAAAGGATTATCACACCATGATCAGGTAGGATTTATTTCTGGGATTCAAGGATGGTTTGACATACATAAATCAATGAAATTGATATACATTAACAAAATGAGGGATAAAAATTACATAATCATCTCAATAGAGACAGAAAAACCATTTGGCAAAATCCAACAACTTTTTATGATTAAAAATTCTCAATAAATTAGGTATAGATGGAATATCCTTCAACATAATTAAAACCATATACAATGAGCCTCACAGATAACATAATACTCAATAGTAAAAAGCTGAAAGCTTTTCCTCTAACATCCGAAAAAAGACGGATGTCCACAATTACAACATTTATTCAACAAAGTACTGGAAGTCCTAGCCAGAATTATAAATAATGAAAAGCCATCCAAATCAAGAAAGAAGAAGTAAAATTATCTCTGCTTGCAAACGACATGACTTCATATACAGAAAACCCCAAAGACTACCAAAACAATCAGAACTAATAAATAAAAACTTCAGTAAAGTTGTAAAATACAAAATCAATATACAAAATCAGCTGCACTTCTATATGCTAAGAAAAAATATTAGAAAGAGAAATTAAGAAAACAATCTCACAAAAAGCATCAAAAGAAATAAAATACTTGTGAATAAACTTAACCAAGGAAGTAAAAGAACTTTGCAAAAACTATAAAACACTGATTAAAAAAAAAAAGAAGACAGAGATAATTGGAAAGATAGTCCATGGTTGTGGAGTAGAAGAATTAATATTGTTAAAATGTCCATACTACCCAAATCCATCTATAGATTCAACATAATCTATCAAAATTCCAACAACCTTTATCACATAAATGCAATCATGAAATTCATATGAAGTCACAAAGATCCCAAATAGTTAAAACAATCCTGAGAAAGAAGAACAAAGCTGGTAGCATCTTATTTCTTGATTTCAAATTATATTACAAAGCTTTGGTAATCAAAGCAGTATGGTATTGGCATAAAAACAGACACAGAGACCAATGGAACAGAATAAAGAGCCCAGCAGTAAACCCGTACATATATGGTCAATTTATTTTTGAAAAAGCTCTCAAAAATACACAGTGGGGAAAGAATAAATATTTATTAAATTTATTTATTAAATATTTACTAAAATATTTATTTTAATATTTATTAAATATAAATATTAAATATTTATATAACATAAATATAATATACTATATATATTATATAATATAAATATAAATAAATATAATATAAATATGGCAATGAAATTTATATATAATATAAATATAAATATTTAATATAGATTATACTTATATTATATATAAATTTAATATGAATTATTAATATTATATAAGACAAATATTAATATTAAATATTTATTAAACATAAATATTAAATATATTAAATATTTATTAAAAGAATATTTATTAAATATATTTAATAAATGATAGTTGAAAAATAGACATCCTCATGCAAAAGAATGAACATCATACACAAAAATCAAGTCAAAATGGATTAAAGAATTGAATGTAAGACCTGAAACTGTAACAATGCTGGAAGAAAACATGAGAGGTAATCTCCTTGACACTGGTCTTAGCAATGAGTTTTTGTATTTGACATCAAGCAAAGGCAACAAAAGCGAAAATAAACAAGTGGGACTAAGCCAAACCAAAACAAACAAACAAACAAAAACCTTTTAAATAGCAAAAGCCACCATCAAAATGAAAATGCAGTCCATGAAATGGAAGAAAATATTTGCAAACTACATATGCGATAAGGGATTAATATGCAAGACATGCAAGGAACTCACACAATTCAAGAGCTAAAAAGAAAGGGGGTGGGGCAAATAACTTATTTTGAATAGATCTCTTTCAAGAAGACACATAAATGGCCAGCAAGTACATGAAAAGGTGCTGGGCATCACTAATCATCAGAGAAAGGCAAATCAAACCACAGTGAGGTACCATCCCATACCTGTTAGGATGTCTTTCATCAAGAAGGCAAGAGATAACAAATGCTGGTCAAGACGTAGAGAAAAAGGAGCCCTTGTGTACTGTTAGTGGGAATGTAAATTTGGTACAGCTGCTATGGCAAATGATATTGTGGTTTCTTAAGAAATTAAAAATAGAACTACCGTATGATCCAGCAATCTCACGTCTGGGTATGTACTCAAAGGAAATGAAATCACTATCTTTAAGAAAATTCTACTCCCCTATTCATTGCAGCATCATTCCCAATGGCCGACAACCTACATTTCTGTTGACAGAGATATGGATGGATGAAGAAAATGCGGTGTGTGGTGTGTGTGTATGTGTGTGCGTCTATGTTAAATATACAGTGGAATATTCTTCTATATATATAGTGGAATATTCTCCAGTCTTAACAAAAAAATACTGCCATTTGTGACAACATGGATGAACGTGGAGGGCATTATGTAAATGAAATAAACCAGACAGAGAAAGAAAAACACTGCATGGCATCACCAAAGAAAAAAAGCAACTATAAAAAGAAAGAGGAACCATTTCCTTTTATTAATCTTACAATAAAGTCATTATAAAGAAAATAATACACTATTTTCCTCAAAACAGAGACTAATTCAGTGGAACAGAATAGACTCCTCGAGTTGGACCTAACATTTTACGAGTATAAGTAACAGAGGTTGAAGATTAATTCATGGAGACATAAATGTATTTTAGTTGGAAAAGTTTGGTTATCATGTAAGATAAGGTTTTCATGGTAAAGTTAAGAAAAATGAACTATTCTACTGACAATGAAATTTGGAAATAAAATTTGGAAAAACGAACTATTCTACTGGCAATGAAATTTGGAAATTCTCTGATAAAATTAGAGAATCTGTAAGGCATATGAAGAATGATCTCCAAAAGAGCTAACCTCTACCCCTTAAATAGGAAACTGGACCCTTTGTGTTAAACCCAGCCTGAATTTCTTTCCTGTTAAGAGAAAATTACGTGCTGCTTATACATGGGTGACCAGGAGTTAAGTCTGATAACAGAATAATTTATCTTGTAATCTAATAATGAAATTATAGGGGGGAAGGTGGTAGCTGATAGATCCATTAAGTCTAAGCTACTGTTGTCCTAAAATGGAGTTATTATACTATAGCAAAATTGGAACTAAATCAGGAATAATGTCAAAATGAATGTAGTATTTGTACAAATTGATAAATTAACAATTTGTCAAATTATAAAAATGCCAACAGGTTGTTGGAAAGCAAAATATTTGAAAGGTGAAGCAGTCTCAAATAATTTGCGACTGTATTTTATTTTGTTTTCTGTTAGGTTCAGAAGGAATATTAAAAGAAATATAAGATAATGAAGATAATGCAAATTAATGTTTTATTGGTCCCTTCAGGACAGCGTTTGGCACAGCCCATGTGCCAAAAGCTGCCCTCTTTCTGTTTTTGTAAAGAGAGTTTTATTGGAAAACAGTCATACAGATTTGTTACCTCTTGTCTCGACTGCTTTCATACTACCCTACTGGGTTAAAAGAAAACTTTAAAATTTTAAAAGCAGAACAGACTACAGTCTCTGACAACTCAATAAATTTAGAAAAAAATTACAAGTAGGTATGAAGAAACAAAAACCCAAACCATTTAGGAATTTTTAAAAGTCTACTCAGAATTTAATTCAAAAGAAAAAAAAAAAAAAAAAACCTCAACACATTTTGTTCCAGAAATTTTTAGAAAAGAGCAATAACTATTATGTTTCCTACAAAAACATAGGGAATGCTGCCAAAACTGCCTATTTCATTATGTACAAAAAGAGTGAAAATAAATTATTGAAGGCATTTAATCCAAAAAGAAAACAAAACATTGAAAAATTTAAAAAAAACTCATGAAAATCCAAGGTAAGGAGAAGGAGGAACTAATAAAATAAAAGGTAATAAAAAAGTAGATTCAAAAGCATATTTAAAATTGAATTGGTTGGAAAGCAAACACATAACAGATAAACCAACAGCTAATAAAATCAATAAAATACAGAAATATAAAAATATTCTAAAATGCACCTAATAACAGAGCTACATAAAACAAAACAAAAATATACTCAACAACAAAAAGACATAAAATGAAAGCTGACAGACCTGAAAAGAGAAATATACAAATACACAATCACAGTTAGAAACTTTAATATTGCTCCCATAACTGACTGAACAGGAGACTATCATTACACCTAGAGAAAGGAATGAGCAAAACTATAAACCAACTTGACCTCATTAGCATTTAGAGCACACCATATCTAACCATAACAAAATATGTATTCTTTTCAAGTGCACCTGGCACACTCCCCACAGTAAGCCATATACTGGGCTATAAAATAAATCTCAGCAAATATAAAAGAAACTGCAATCATAGAAAATGTGTTTTCCAATCAAAGTGGATTTAAACTAAAAATCAATTCCAGAAAGATATCTGGAAAGTCCCCTAATATTTGTAAATCCACAAAACACTTTTAAATAACCCACAGACCGAAAAATAAAATCACAAGGGAAACCAAAGTACTTCATATTGATTGAAAATGTAAACAGAGTATATTCACCTAGGTGGAATAGTGGGGGCCAGCTAAGGCAGTACCTGAACAGAACTTTATAGCATTAAAATGCCTGCATTAATATGATCTCTCTGATATGAGGAATTTGAGAGGCAGGGCAGTGGTTTGGGGAATGGGGAAGGCAAAAATGAAACAAGATGGGATCTGGAGGGAGACAAACCATAAGAACTCTTAAGCTCACAAAACAAACAGGGTTGCTGAGGAGATGTGGGGTGTGGAGAGGGTGGGTTATGGACATGGGGGAGGGTATGTGTGATGGTAAGTGCTGTGAAATGTGTAAGCCCAATGCATCACAGACCTGTACCCCTGGGGCAAATAATATATTATATGTTAATAAAAATTTTAAAAAATATATACTGTGGAAAAAAATTATGCTAAAGAGCATTCAGTTTTAAACCAAACTGTTTTTTATCTTAGACCAAACTGATGTTAACTTAGGGACTCAAACTGAGTGAAATACAGGAGCTCCTGCTAGCAAATAAAAAATAAAATAAAATAAAATAAATGCCTGCATTAGAAAGTAAGAAAGTTCTTATATCAATAATGTAAGCTGCACACTAAGAAACTAGATAAAGAAGGAAAGATGGAATGCAAAGGAAGCAAAGGAAAGGAAATAAAGAGCAGAAATCAGTGAAATTGAAAACAGAAAAACCATGAAGAATCACAGTAAAAATCGAAAGATGATTCTTTGAAAAGATCAATAAATTGACAAATCTCTAGCCAGACTGATCATGAAAGAAAAGAGAAAAGATACAAATTGTTAATGTCAGGAATGAAAGCGGAGACAGCATTACAGATGTTTGAGATATCAAAAGGAAAAAAAGGGAATGATATGGAGCAACTTTATGCTAATAAAATTAGATAGCACAGATTAAATAAACTATATGAAAGACACAAACTATCAAAGCTCATTCAAGAGCAATTAGATAACCCAATTATCCCCATATCTACTAAATAAGTTAAATTTATAATATAAGGACCTTTCATACAAGAAAAATCTAAACCCACATGGTTTCATTGGGGAATTCTACCAAATCTTTAAGGAAATAAATCATAGAGGGGAAAAGGGTAGTATTTTTAATCAATGGTGCTGGAACAGACATCTATATGTAAAAAAAATGGACCTCCACCCACTCCTCACCCCATATTCAATAATACACGCAAAACAAAACATTTTTTGACTTTAGGCGAGGCCAACATTTTTTAGATATGACCTAAAAAGCACCAAATAAAAAGCCTTTGATTAGTTGGAGTTCACCAAAATTAAAAATTTTTACCTTTCAAAGGACACAGTTAAGGAAATAAAAAGGGAGATCACAGACAAAAACAAAGTATTTACAAAACACATACCTAACAGAGGAGAACAGAGGACATCTATCCTGAATAAAAAGTTCTTAAAACTCAAAAATAAGAGATAACCCAAATTTTAAAAGGGGCAAATGATTTGAACAAATACTTCACCGAAGAAGATCTACAGAAAGTAGTGACACATGAAAAATGCTTAATGCTATTAGTCAGGGAAACCCAAATTAAAACCACAGTGATATCTGACCCCTTACCCATTCATCTATTTATTTTATTTATTTTTTTTTAAAGATTTTATTTATTTATTTGTCAGAGAGAGAGAGAGGGAGAGAGAGCAAGCACAGGCAGACAGAATGGCAGGCAGAGGCAGAGGGAGAAGCAGGCTCCCTGATGAGCAAGGAGCCCGATGTGGGACTCGATCCCAGGACGCCGGGATCATGACCTGAGCCGGAGGCAGCTGCTTAACCAACTGAGCCACCCAGGCGTCCCCCATTCATCTATTTAGATGGCCAAAGGGCAAAGGGGGAAAGACAACTCAAAGTCCCAACAAGGATACAAAACAACTGGGACTTTTCTATGCTGCTGTTAGGAATGCAAAATGGTACAGCCACTTTGGAAAACATAATGGTGGCTTCCTATAAAGTTAACTATGTACTTTATATATGATCCAGCAAACCTAATCCTGCACGTTTACCCAAGAGAAATAAAAATATATGTCTATGTAAAGACTTGCACACAAATATTCATCGTAGACAAAACGGGAAGCAACCTAAATTTCCATCCATGAATGGATAAACTGGTGTATTATTACTCAGCAAATGGGACACAAGTGGATGGATGTGAGCTAAACTTACTGTAGGAATAATTTTGCAATATGTACATATATCAAATCATTACTTTGTATACCTTAAACTAATACAATGTTATATGTCAATTATATCTCAACAAAAAATGAAAAAAACAAAACAAAAAAAAAAAAAAAAAAACAGACCACTGACACATGCATAAGTGCCGTAAGCCTTGAAAGTATTGTGCTTCATGAAAGAAATCAGACCCAAAAAGCTACATCCTGTGAGATTCTATTTATTTGACACTCTGGAAATAGCGAAACTATAGGGACAAAAATCAGATCAGTGATTTTTGGGCTTGGGGAGGGGGAAACTTTGGGGGGTTACAGAACTATTCTGTATTTTGACAGTGGTAGTAGTTATTCAACTGCACAAATCTGTCAAAATTCATTACACTGTCCTGCTAGAAGGGCAATTTTTATTAAGTGTAAATAAGACTTTGGGGAAAAAAACCCTAATAATTAAATTATTACACAAAAAAATTATTTGTGAGAAAAGGCAAATAACCATGGACAAAGATAAAATTAGAATGATAAGGCACAATAGTTTTTCCAACCTTACCACTATCCTATTTGAAAACCTGGATGAATTTTCAAGAAATCAGAAACTAACAAATTTGACTGAAAAAAAAAAAAAAAAGGAAATAAATCTGTAAGCATCAAATAAACTAAATCACACAAGAATATTCAAGTGAATTGTGTTTCCTTCCTACACCCAAAGCACTGGGACATCTGGTTTTTTGAGAGAATATTTTCAGTCCTTTAAGAAGCAGATAATTCCTAGGTGGGGGGTTGGGAGGGCCTGGTGGTGGGTATTAAGGAGGGCAGGTACTGCATGGAGCACTGGGTGTAGTGCATAAACAATGAATCTCTGAACACTGAAAATATAAAATTAAATTAAAAAAAGAAAAGAAGGGGCGCCTGGGTGGCTCAGTGGGTTAGGGCCTCTGCCTTTGGCTCAGGTCATGATCTTAGGGTCATGGGATAGAGCCCTGCATCGGGCTCTCTGCTCGGTGGGGAGCCTGCTTCCTCCTCTCTCTCTGCCTGCCTCTCTGCCTGCTTGTGATCTCTCTCTGTCAAATAAATATTAAAAAAAAAAAAAAAAAGAAGAAGAAGAAGAAGAAGGAGAAATTGCTACAGCTGGATGGGGCAGTGGGGAGCAGGTAATTCCTGTATCAGTGAAATGTTACTAGGCCAAAAAAAGAGAGATGACATAAGAATTCAGACCAGGGAGGGAAACAAACCGTAAAAGACTCTTAAACACGGGAAACAAACTAAGGGTTCTTGAAGGAGGCAGGGATGGGGTGGCTGGGTGATGGACACTGGGGAGGGTATGTGCTATGGTGAGCGCTGTTAATTGTCAAGACTGATGATTCACAGACCTGTACCCATGAACCAAATAATACATTATATGTTAATAATAATTTAAAAAAAAAAAAGAATTCCTGTTTTAAGCCAGTCTAACAGACAAAACAAAACTTGAGACACAATGACTTAGAAATCCGCAGGAGAAACTAACTTATGAATATGGATACAAAAAATTCAAAATTAAACGCTGTCAACCTAGCAGCCTATGCAAATAACTCTACATTGTGGTGAGATGAGATTTACTTTGGCCGTAAAGGATGAATTAATATTAGGAAGACTGCCTTCATTCATTATCCCGCTGAGAGGTCAAAGAGGAGGTCACCAATCATTTCTGATTCCACGCCTTGATACCTTCCCTGAAGATCTCACACAGCTCACCCCACGCTGAATTCAGGTCTCTGCTTAAATGATACCTCCCATCAGAGTGGTCTCCTTGGGTTAATTCCCTGAAGTTTCACCTCCCCTCCAGCCCAGCACCATCTCTTTCCACGGGGGAGGAGCTCGGCCAATGGCCCACTGAGTTGCCCACCTCTGCTGAATAAACACTGCATGGAAGTCGACGTCTCCCTATAAGACTCTGACAGAACTTCAGCATCCATCCCTGATAAAAGACTTGGTAAAACAGAAATAAATGGCTACTTTTTAACATGATTTTTTTTAAAAAGCAAGCTATCTCATATCTGAATCTTGCTTCACGTTTAGTGCTTAAACAACCCAAGTATTTCCACTGGATTCAGAACATGATGAAGATGTCCTCTTCCAGACATAACTGCCAAAGCAATTAAATGAGAGGTTGAAATAAAAGATATGCCTGTGGTTAAAATGGAGGGAAAAATGATTATTTTTTAAGAGATTTTATTTATTTATTTGACAGAGAGAGACACACTGAGAGAGGGAACACAAGCAGTGGGAGTGGGAGAGGAAGAAGCAGGCTCCCCGCTGAGCAGGGAGCCCCATATGGGACTTGATCCCAGGACCCTGGGATCATGACCCAAGCCGAAAGCAGACACCCAACGACTGAGCCACCCAGGCGCCCCGGGAAAAATGATTATTATTGGTAAGTCAGCCTTGGCAAATCAACTGATAAACATATTAGAAATGACTAGAAAATTTTACAAAGGTAGCTTGTTGCCAAATTAATATAAAAAAAGCTAATGGGCTCAGAATGTATAACAAACAGAAAATGTAATGAAAGTAACGATCAGGGGCCCCTGGGTGGCTCAGTGGGTTAAAGCCTCTGCCTTCAGCTCAGGTCATGATCCCAGGGTCCTGGAATCGAGCCCTGCGTCAGGCTCTCTGCTCGGCGGGGAGCCTGCCTCCCCCTCTCTCTCTGCCTGCCTCTCTGCCTACTTGTGATTTCTTTCTGTCAAATAAATAAATAAAATCTTAAAAAAATAAAAATAAAAAAAAATTTAAAAAAAGAAAGTAACGAGCCATTCAAAAATGTAAGAAAAATTTTATTCATGGAAGTCAGAAAAAAAAATCTAAGAGCAAGATTAACTAGAAATGTGAAGTACTTACATGAATAAAGCTATGAAATCCTATTCAGAAACATGAAAGTTTTTATGGAGTCATACTAGCTATTGGATAAGAAATTCAATATTGTAAAAGGTATCAATTTTTCCTAAATTGGTATCAATTCAATTCAGGAACAATGTAAATCCAAATGAGTTTATATTGCAACTTAACAAAATTCTCTACCATTTACTGGCACAAATAAATAGATGAGAAATCCAAGAAACTTCTGAAAATGGGAAGTGGGGGACAAGACTCTCATCTGTTACTAATGTGTTACAAAATTACAAGGTAAAAAACCCCATGGTAACAGGAAAACAGACCAATAGACAATACAACTGAGTAGTGCCCAGAAATAGAATATATATATATATATATATATATATATATATATATATATAATACATATGTATATAGGTATATAGGTATGTGTGTATATATATGTGGGTACATATGTATATATGTGTATATAATGTATGTGTGTATATATACATACATATATAAATATATATATATATATATATATATATATATATATATATATATATTCAGTGTAAAAGACAACAGTAGTTAGTGTTTACATGGCTGGGCACTGGGTTCAAATCTCAGCTCTGCCTCTCAGCTATGGGACCATAGTCAAGCTGATTAACCTTTCTGGAAAGCATTCTTCTTCCATGTAGTAGAGGAAAACTAGGATAACAACAAGTAACTATTTCAGAGGTTTCTAATATAATTAAATGAAACAATATATAGAAACGCCCCCATGGGGCCTGGCATCTGACATTTAGTAAATATTCAACAAATGTTAGTCTATATACACGTATAGATTCTATGTGTCTATAATACACATGTAATTATTAAGTTTGTAGATACTTGATTAATGGTATCAAGACAACTCATTAGATATCTTAGACAAAGTCCACGAGAAGCAGAGATACACATGTGAGGATGTTCATCTCCACCATTATTTATAATGATGAAACTTATTAATGCATGGGATTAAGAAAAATGAGACACGTGTACATAACAGTGAACTGCACGCTGGTAGCACTCAGCAGTCGACAGAAATGAACCCAGGAGATCCCCTACACATTGCTATGGAAAGATGTTTCTCATACATTGTAGAGTGAAGAGAAGCAGATTATAGGGTGACATGTATGTAACAGGAACCTGTGATATATGACTGTGCTCACGAGTCTCAACGCCTTCTCTTCCCATGGTGGGTGGAATGATGAGCCCTAGGAGATGTGGACACTGGGAAGCTGGAACTGTCATCTTATTTGGAAATTGGGTGTTTGCAGATGTTATTCAGCTAAGGATTTCAAGAAGAGGGAGACCTAGATTACAGTGCACCCTACATCCAATGATGAGCATCCTTATGAAAGGAGAGAGGGGTGGAAGACACATTGAGGAGGAGCCCACGTGAAACTGGGAGACAGAGACCCTAATCTTGGGCAGCTGTCAGAAGCTAGGAGAGATGCACAGAGCAGATCCTTCCTCGGAGCCTCCAGAAGAAACTGACCCTGTCAGTACCTTGATTTTGGACTTCTGGGTCCAGAACTGTGAAGGAATATGTTTCAGTTGTTTAAATCCCCTAATTAGCTACAGAAGTCATGGGAAAGAATTATACTTCCCAAACTTATCAAATCCCAAATTTATCTTTGAAAGTCCCCTGTCATTTTCCATGCCCTTCAGCTCCTCTACACTCCTGGGGACCCACTGGCCCCTTTGCTGGTCCTAAGTTAAAGAGAAGAGATTATTCAAAACCCAACCTTATGCATGATTCATGGCGGCTTCTGACCGGATCTGCTGTGTCAGCGTTTGGTCTACTGGTTATAGAGATAACAGCATTATCTGTATAAGAGGAACAGTGTCCAGTAACAGGGGAATGGGTAAGTAAATTAGAGTCCATCAGTTTGATGAAATAATACATAGTCACTGAATAAGATAATGACAAAATCTAGCAATACGGAGGAAAAAAGTTTCTGACATAACACGAAGTGGATGAAAGTACGTTATCAGATCATATCTATAATATCACAGTAACTATGAAAGAAAATCCTGCTAGATGTGGGCAAGAACTTGAAACAGCTTGATTTTTCGGGGGCTGTGGGATCAACTGTAGGTGTGTTACTTCTTCCTTTCATTCAGAGTCTAAGGGATGTAATGGTATTTCTGCGAGAGTTAAAAAGAAAAGAGAAAGGTGACCCTGAGGGTATCACAGAAGCCACAGAAAGAAAAAGGGGAATAAAACATTAGGGATGTTTTATTGGGTGGCTCAGTGGGTTAAGCCTCTGCCTTCGGCTTGGGTCGTGGTCTCAGGGTCCTGGGATCGAGCCCCGCATCGGGCTCTCTGCTCAGCAGGGAGCCTGCTTCCCCCTCCCCCTCTGCCTTCCTCTCTGCCTACTTGTGATCTCTCTTTTCCTGTCAAATAAATAAATAAAATCTTAAAAAAAAAATTAGGAAGTGAAGGGCTTGGAATAGATGCTCCACCAATATTGTCCTCAGGGAGAACTGGGGGGTCTCATGGTACAATATGAACTCTTGTGTTTCTGAACGAAGCTCAAATTCCAACAGGCAAATTCCTGGTCAGTCTGACCCACCCCTGAGTGTCCCACAACCTACAAGATAATCCCATGCTCCACACCTTCTGTGCTCTGGCCTTCTTGGATCTTCACCCCTACAAACACCTGTGTTCTTCCTTGTGAAGAGTCCTTAGTTCCTGGGCATCCCTTTTTTTTTTTTTTCTTTCCAGTAAACACACACAAAAATGATGTCTTCTTATCCCTTCTCCTATATATGAACAAACCAACCACCTGGTCATTCTCCAAGGCTCTAAGTCTCTGGGGATCTCCCCTGTCAGGCCAATTCCTCCCTTGGCATGTGCAGGTGAGGACACTGAGTTCTCGAGATGCACCTGTCCCAGGAGGCCACATGGAGCTCAGAGTCTTGGGGATGGACCAGCTTCCCTGATCTTGCATCTCCAACATGGAGGTCAGAGGCACAGCCCTTCAGGGCAGTCAAGCTTTCAGGCATCTGGGAATGTAAGGGGTGGGGTGAACTCCAACAGCACAGTATAACTGAGTGATGAAGTCCAAGTCCTCTGAGAGATGGAACAGAGGCAGAGGAAGCAGAGACAGTGAACTGAAAGTGTATTAGTTTCCTTGGGCTGTTTGTTGTAACGATGACCCTAAACCAGGCGCCTTCCAAAACCGATATTTATTTTCCACATACTAGAACTCTAAAGTCAAGATGTGGGTGGGGCCACGCTATCTCTGAAGGCACTAGGAGAGGATTCTTCCTGTCTCTTCCGAGCTTCTGGGACTCCTTGGCATTCCTTGACTTGTAGACAGTCACTCCAATCTCTGCCTCTGTTGCCACATAACCTTCTCTCTGTGTGTACTTCTGTGTCCAAATTTCCCTCTTATAAGAATAGCAGTTATTGGATTAGGCCCACCATAATCCCATATAATTTGATCTTAATGACATTTGCAAAGACCCTATTTCCAAATAAAGTCACATTCGTCAGTACTGAAGATTAAGACCTTAACCTATCTTTTGGGGGTTGGAGGACACAATTTAACCACCTACTACAGAAAGTAATCTTCCTGATGTTTTAGGGATAAAATACAAAAGAAAATAACAGCTGGGGAAAAGTAACAAAACAGCACAAACTAAGGGACAAGCTAATATCTCTTATGGTTTAAATGTTCATTTATATTTTGAGGCAAATATGAACTCCTGCCCAACATGCTCAAAATGGATGAATAACATGAAGGTGAGGAAAGCCTGACATTTATTGGTCCCCTACAGTGTCCCAGGAGTCCTCGCACAGAAACTCATTTTGCTCTCACAGTGACACAGGACAGGTACACATATGACCCTTGTACACATAAGGAAACTGAAGTTTGGTTACTGAACACGTGAAATGTAGTTAGAATGGATTGAAATGTGCTGTTAGTGGAAAATATATATTGTACCTCAAAGTCTGAGTCTGCAAAAAAAAAAAAGATCGTAAAATATCTCAATATTTTTATAGTGATTACATGTGACAAGCATACAATTTGGGATATACTGGGTTAAGTAGCTACCTCATTAAAATTATTTCCTTCCTGTTTCTCTTTAGCTTTTTAAATATTGCAACTAGAAAATTTGACATTTGATCCCGACGGCTCACTTTATGTTTCCATCAGAAGGGGCCTCTCTACAGTGTCAGAATTGAACAGTACAGAAGTCCAGATGAGACCCAGGATTAAGACCCCAAAATGGGCCACGTGCTTCCCCTTAGGTCTCTGCCTCCACAGTGAAGATCCCCAGTTAGAAACAACTGTTTTAGGCATAATGTAGCAATGGTTAACAAACCCATGGGGCAGAGGGAATCAGCCTAGCCAGCAGTCTTGAACATGGGGTCTGTCACTGATACATGGAAGGTAAGAGGACTGTGGCCCTCAACTTGCCCTCAGAATCAACGTCTAAATCAGATTGGAACGGAGGGATGCAGATTACCCACATGAGGACCTTCTAGACTATCTGGAAAGTTCTATGTGCACAGAAAGAGCCTGCTTCTGGGATGGGGAGAGGAGCCTGCCAGCCAGGAGTGTCTGGGCTAGGCCAGGTCATGGAAGCTGCAGCCACAGCACATACCCCAGCCCCATCCGTGGGAGAGAGGCTTTGCTGGCAGGGGGCAGCCTCCTTTGTGGTCTGGGGGTAGGCAGAGGCAGAAGCCACTAAAAAATCTAGTCTGGCTCCTCTGGCCTTTGACCAAGGCTTGCCAAGTCTTCATAAAGCCCCCTATTTGAACCAAAACATCAGCTCCTGGAGGGGAAAAATTTGTTTCTGTTTGATCCACTAAGGTATCCCAACTGTCTAGAACAGTTCCTGGCCCATAGGAGGTACTCAATAAAGACTAAATAAATGAATGAGCCAATGAATGAATGAATGTGACCGCCATGGTGTGCTGCCCACAGGGAGAGCCTGTGATGGCCCTAAGGAGGCTGGTTTCTGTTGTGAGTGTGCAAGTGTGTGCAGAGATTGTGTGTGGCCCTGTGCCTGCCAATGTTTCAGAGTCACAACTGTACACACAGACCTATCCGACCGTGTGTGTGACAAAGCCAGAGGTCAAGCCGGGCTCACCAGAGGCTGCTGGCACATGCACATGGCTTCCCTGTGCACCAGAGACAGTCAACAATAAGGGCAGTAGGCAGGAGCTTTGAGGTGTCTACAAGTATAGGGACAGCAGGAAAGGACAAGATTCGGGGGCAAAGTGTGTATCTATGGCTTCTCCTACTTGCACATTTCTCTGCTTTAGACCCTCTCCTCATCACAGAGCTTGGCCTCGCCTCAAACACCCCTCCTCCCCATCTCAGCCCTGAACACGTGGTTTGGATATTAATGCTGTAGACCCTGGAACTGGAGGCTTGAGTGCCTCTGCCCCTATGCCCCCCCTCCTCCACCGTCCTCTTTTCTGGGTCCCCTCCCCACTTCCCAGATCTGGCCACTTCATCCTCTGGTTCCCCTCATGGAAGTGGAAGGTCAGCAGAGGACCAAGAGAGCAGAGTGGGTGAGAGGTGGGCTGGGATCTAACTGGGGGCAGATGGGCTTGTTGGCAAAGGCTCCTCCCTTTCTCTGCCCTCCTAAGGGGAAGGGGCAGCTTTGAGGATTGGGACTGAACTAGTTGCTGACTCTTGCCCTGCTGCCTACACACAGGAAGGGTGCATGGTTTGGGAGGGTAATGGCCATGCAAATCCAAGTGTGGGGGTGTGCAATGTAATCATGACCATGCCGGCGGGTGGGGCTCACCAGCGACGGGTGCCACTGGTAGGGAAGCTGTAGCTGCGTGTGCTGGCGGTGCGCTGGGTATGGGAGGAAAGAGGGTCTGAGCGAAAGATAGTTGGCCCCAGTCATTGTACACATTGATTCGTGGGGCAGGCCTCGCTGTGGACCTGGAAGGTTGGATTCAGTGGTTTGTTGTGGGTAGAACTCTGTATCCCCCAAGAAGAAACATTAAAGTCCTTACCCCCTCCACCTGTGAGAGTGACTTGCGGCCTGATTTGAAAGCAAGATCTTTGCAGATATAATCAAGACAGAATGTGATCATTAAGGTGAACCCTAATCCAGTACGACTGGGGTCCTTGTAAGGAGAGGGGAAGAGACGCAGACACACCAGTAGAAGACCAGAGGACGGGGTACTGATGCAGCTGCACTCCCAGGGACGCTGAGGACGGCGGGCAACACCCACAGTTCATAAAAGGGCACGGGATACATTCTCCCCTAAAACCTTCAGAGGTGGTGTGGCCCTGCCAGCACCTTGGCTTTGGAATTCTAGTCTCTAGAACTGTGAGAGAATCAATTTCTGTTGTTTAAAGCTACCCAGTTTATGGTACTTTGTTATGGCAGCCCCAGGAAACGAATATGGGGTGCTGTGGGTGAGTGTGGTGTGTGTGTGTGTATGTGTGCGTGTGTGCATGTGTGTGTGTGTGTGTGTGTGTGTGTGGTGTGTGTGTGTGTGTCTTCAGCTATTACAGGTGATTGGTTACCAACAAGCATAATTTTGATGAGAAAAAGTGAGCCATGACATGAATATGTATATGGGAGGGTCTTATTAGGACTGTCCAAATACTACTATCTCCCAGGTTTGGGGTTCTCATGACCATGGAGAGCCGAGCAAGTCTCCACTTAGATAAATGTCTGAGCTCTTGGGCTCCATTCTGTCCGCTCCCACTGCCCCTCCTACATGCAAATACAGTTTTTGTTCTGATTACAAACAAAACGCATGCTTGTCAGAAACAGTGGATAACTCACAGAGCAAGAGAGAACAAACAAAACATAAAGGAAAAATAATTAGTCTCTATTCTCCTCATCCCCAGCTAATCACTGTTGATGTTATGTTCTCTTCCTCTTCTCCATTACGCTTATTTCAGGAAGGGCTTCTGCTAGACCTGAAGTCCAACCATCGTCTGCTCGTGAACCTGCCCCAGTGGGCTTGGTCACTGATGCCCGAGACACTGAGGAATCTCTTTGGAAGGGGCTCTGGTCTTGGTCTGTCCACAGAGGACAAAGTTGCCCAGGAGACAAGAAATAGTCTGGCATTGTCTAGAACCTCCTAAACCTTACGGTGTTTGGGGAGATTTTGAGAAACACTGTCTGGGGTTGGGGGGCTGGTTGTTGCTGAATGAAAGAGGAGCAGGGAGGAGGAGCCCCTGGCAAAGGCTGAAGGGACCCCAGAGGACAGTCCTCAGATCTCAATTAGAGAAGTGATTCCTTCTGTAAGGAGGCCTCGCCCAGGCCATATCCAGCTCATGCACAGCGGGCTCAGAGTTAGCCTGGGTATCTGTTCCTGGTGGATGCAGGAGTGCTCTATAGTTTCTGCTTCTCCTTGACCTCAGGTAGATACCGTACAAACCCCCAAAAGTGAAAGGGCTGATTAGATCCCATTTTTCTGAAAAATGAGCTGCAGTCTGTCTTTCTTTTCTAGAGATATTTACAAAAGGTATTTCCAGAAAAGTCCTCCACCCTACACTTTCTCAGAGGATTTGCCACCTGTAGTAGGTGAACGGTGGACCTCCAAAAGATATGTTCATCTTGAAAACTGTGACTGTGACTTTATTAGGAAAAATGGTCTTTGCCAATGTAATTAAGTCAAGGATCTCAAGATGAGGTCATTCTGGATTAGTGTGGGCCCCAAATCCAATGACAGGTGTCCTTTTTCGGGGCAAAGGGAGGATTGAGACACGAAGAGAAGGCTATGTGAGGACTGTGGCAGAGCTGGAGATATGTAGCCCCAAGCCAACAAATGCCAAGGGCAACCACCAGAAGCCAAGAGAGAGGCAACAGATTCTCCCTCAGAGTCTCCAGAAGGAGCCAACCCTGCCATCATCCATGACTTTGAACTTCTGGATTACGAAATTCTGAGGGAATAAACCTCTCTTATTTAAGATACCTGGTTTGTGGCATTTGTTACAGCAGCCCCAGCAAACTAATACACTGTCACTGAGCCAGTTTTCTGGTCCCCTCATCCTTCAGAACCAAAAGGGAGTCATGCTTAACATCCAGAAGATACCCTGCTAGTAGGAACTTGATCCAGCTGTGTAGGACATTATGTCTCTACCCTACTGTGTTCATGAAGAAGGGCAAGAAGCTCTTAGGTGCTGTCCAGGTTCACCTGGGTTTGGTCAAGTTCTTGACAGTGTGTTTTCGAGATGGCTACAAATAAATCCCATGTGTTGGGAGGAAGTGTTGGCTTGCTGATGTCACCATCATTTCCCTTGATGGGTTTCAGGCAGGAGAGTGGCATGAATAAACTGGTATCTTAAGAACACTGGTTGGCACCTGTAGAATGGACTGTGGTAGATGTGGACCAAGGGTGGAAGCAAGGAGAACATCTGAACATTCCTGGAGTCAGGGCAAGAGATGCTGGTGTCACAACTAGGGGGGTAAAGGCAGAGAAGAGGACAGATTTCAGGGACACGCTGTAGGCCACAGTCTAAACACTGCTGAGAGGCTGTGTGCGTGTATTTTGGGGAGAGGAGCACAGAGCAAAAGGGGATCAGAAGTGATTCCATATAGTGCGGGTCTTCCACTCCTCATCCAAGTCACTGACCTGATTACTAACTGGCCAGAGCCATCATTGTTCTCCCCAGCTACAAGCAAGGTATCGGGCCCCAACAAATGACCCATACAACACCATGCAGGGGCAGGTGGCAAAGTTGAGACTGGATCTCTCTTTTTCACATGGTTCGTGGCCCATGGTCCCTTCTCACCACACCCCAGTCTGTCCCAACCTTCAGAGCTCGCCCTGTGCCATGAGCCTCACTGACCTGGGCCTCCAAGCTCACAGCCCTTCAGTCTAGACACAGGCTGATGCAATGCACCATGAAAGGGGGCAGTGTCACCCCAGAAAAATGGCAGGTGGCTATGTTCTTTGACACTGTCATCATAACTCTGTTAACTGATTTAAAGGAAGTCATCTAAAGATAGGGAAAAAAGCAAATGCATGAAGAGGTTCACCGGGGCCTCATCTGTAAAGGAGAAATACTGGACACTGTGTCAGACAGGGTGGTTAAATAAATTGTGGTAGCACCACCTGATGGGACATCATGTAGCCATTAAAATGCTAATAATGTTGTAACTATGATATATTTTTAAGTGAGGAAAAAGCATTTAAAGTCATAGAGGTGTAATAATTACAGCCATATAAAAATTTCCTGTGCATACAGACAGGGGCTTGAAGGAAACGCAGAAACAGGAGAATGTGAGATTCTGAGTAACTGAAATTGTCTTCTTTTTCTGTCACTATGATTACATTTTATAAATAAGAAGTTCTTATAACTAATTTGAAGTTTGTGCTACACCCCAACTGAACAGCCCCCCATGGCTCTCTATTCATTCGGCATCTGCCGCACTGACCAAATGGTATCTGGATGTGGAAAGGACCAGTGTCAAAGTGGGGTGTGTGTTTGTTTTGCCCCCAAAACGTTTTTGTTGCTGCCCTATCAGTGACTTTAGATACTTAGGCTTTTCCAAACCTCAACAAAGAAAACCCTGCTTTCCTCTGCTGGAATCCAATGTCACAGGTGCACCTTCTCCGTGCAAACAAAGACTCTCAATTTACTGATAGAAACTTGACAAAGCCAGGATTGCGGCTTTCAAGGTTACACCAAAGGCATTGCCCTAGGACTCCTAGAGGTCAGGATGTATGTTTCCCATCAATGGATTCTGAACCCCTGGCAGAAAGCACCAAGGTTAGAAATCGGCGGTTCATATCTCCCTCCGTCTCCCCACCTGAGCGATACGGGTCTGATGGAATCTGCAGGACGGGAGAAGGGGAATTCTGCATCTCAAAAGCCTCAAACCGCAAGCAGGATGACCTGGCTGAAGCCCGCGTTGGAGAATGCTTTTCTCATTTACATGTGGGATTGCAGTTCTGGTATGACGAACTGGTGTCACTCGATGGGGAAGATGTGGCAGTCGTCGGACCACACCAGGTGCAGAGCAATTGCAGTGAATTGCACTGCCCCTGGGCATGGCAAGACAGACTTGTCACTGCTGCTGTGGGCATGATTTTTTTCAGGTGAGCACACACAAATATAAAACAATCCTTAGCAACATCTTTCTTCCCCAGACAAGAATGCAGGAGGGAATCTAGGATGGCAACAAGATATACAGGGAGAAGGTTCTAGTAAGAATCTTAAGCTAAAGAAAGGTATACATCTGTGATCCATGCATGCAAGGGGACAGACTTGGGCAAACAGACAAGGACTAGAAGAGAAACAGACCAAGACTAGATCTAGGACTAAGACAAGGAGTAGGGAGACACTTCTTCTTTTCCATATTTCTGATCTTAAATAACTTATTGCTATAGCTAAAGCTGTATGGGTCCATTCTGGGAGAAAAAGAGAGCCCAAATAAAGTCATGCATTTCTCAAGCATTCCTTGAGTGTCTGCTGTGCGCTTAGCACTGTTCTCGATGTTCGGGACGACGTGGTGAATAAGGCAAAGTCCGTGCCTTGAGATCTAGCGACTCATTCACTCACAAACACATACGCGTGCACACACACACACACACACACACACACACACACACACACACACTACTAAAATGCAATGACAAATATACCCCGGGATATTGCACAGGGACTGCAAAACCCACTTGGAGGAGGTGAGAGGCAATCTCCTTGCCAACTGGTAACGACTGAGCTGACTGAGAAGCAGACGTTACCCCAGCAAACAGGAAGTGGGTAAGGGAGAGGGGCCTTGACCACCAAGCATCAATGTACACAAAGGTACAGAGGCAAAGGGCAGCTTGTGTAAGATGCTGCTGGGCTGCAGAGAGGGAGGCAGGAGATGTCTAGACAGGAGATGAACAAGGTTGTGAAGGCTGAGGAGCCTGTCAGGAGCTCACGTTGTGTTCCGCTGGTGCAAGGCTCTCCACCCCTGCTGGCCTGGGTGTTTCATGTGCTACGCCGATGGCTGATGGGCAGGGTGGATCTTGGGAAGATGACCAAGCACAGGAAGATCTAGCAGGTGATGGAGGCAGGAGTCTTGGAGAAGCTGAGGCAGGAGTGAAGAGGAGGCAGTCCAGAGAGATTACAGTGCCTCTCAAATCTGGCTGCAGGAGGGGCTCCTTGGGGCTCTGATCGCACTGAAGTTTCTGGTCCAGCAGATTGAAAGGGACATGGACCTCCCTGCCTTTACAAAACTTTAAGGCTTACAAGCTCACCTGAGTTTGAAAGCAGCTGACGTGGGTCATCTGGTCCCCTCTCTCTCCTGTCCTCCCCTTTCTCCTTCCTTCCTTTCTAGAACTGTCTGTTAAGCACTTACTATATAGCAGGAATGTATTCAGGTTAAAAAGGACCACAGAAGCTGGAAGAACTAAAGAAAACGGAAAAGGCCTTTCATCCTGTTATGTTTCTCAAACAGAAAAACATGCACATCTCCAAGCAGAAATGCACAGATGTCCCACGCATGGGACTCCACAGATTCCAGTTGAAGAAGCATCGCCTTGAGCACCAAAAGCCACTGCTTAGGGGCTGGACTTGCTCCCTCAAAACTACAAGCTGAACATGGTCACTGGTTCTCTGAAGGCACCAAGGGACGAGATGAAGCCTTCTCTAAGCAGAAGGCATCATCTCGAGGCCCAGGATACACTTCCCTTATTACCTAAAGATTGTAATAGATTTGAAAACATGAAACTTCACAAACTGCCCTCTTTATAGGGAGCCCTGCCCATTCTGACACTGTTCTGCAGATGTTTGAAAAGATTTTGTTTTCTTTTCCCCCAAAACTGATTTGGAATGGGAATCCTTTTTCCCCTACTGAGAAAGATTATGCCAACTTGCTTTCTGCAATTTTCTTTTGATACTGACATACCAGACAGTGCATATTGTGTCAGAAATTCATGTCAGAACCCTCCCAAAGCCATTGGGGCACAACACCATTCAGCTGCAAAGAGGGGAGGGCCAAAGCTTTGAATACCTCCGTTCAGCTGCAAAAATATTCAGACTGGATGGGATCTGCCAACAGAATCATGCCTGGTGAAGCCCCCCTCTGCTGAGGGCCAGGAAGCCTCCTGCTCCTCATCTGGCCCCACCTGCCTCCCTGGGCAGGTCCCCGTCCTGACTGAGTGCCACTCCTACAGGATTTGCAGGTTCTGGCTAGGAAGACACAATGAGGACCTGAAGATGGTTTGCAGGCCCATGCTGGTTCCAGACCTCAATCTCCAATTTTGTCCCAAGGCCACTTCTTGAACTCCCATATACCAGCCCATCCCACATAACCAACCCAGTGAGGTGGACTGCTGATGACTGGGAGCTCTGGCTCAATCCTATAATTATTTATTGATTGCCTTAAGAGAAGGCACCATGACTGACTCGTTAAATGAACGATTCTTGTAATCCAGCACGGCAGGAATCCAGGTTTCCCTGACTAGTTGTGTGACCTTAGGCAAGTTACATCCCCTCTCCAAGCCTCAGCAGTGAACAGAGATAATGACCCTCACTTGGAAGGGTTCAATGCTTGAGGTCAATCATGTGATGACAAGCACTCTGAGTAGTGCATGGCACTGATAACAGGGGTCTTCTGTAGGGTCCTAGCAGGAAACAAATGGATAATTCAAGGAAAGTTAATAAAGGAACTATTTACACTATTGCTGGGGTAAAGGAAACAAGGCACAGTGCAGTAGAAGGGGAGGATTTAGTATGGGGGAGGGGGTAGAGGAGGGAGCAGTTTCTGGAACATGGAAGGTCACCTTGAGAGAAGTGGTGACATTCCTCTAGGGAGATGGAGAAGTGATGGCCCCTCTCTTCCTCCCCCCTCCTTCTTCTATCTGTTGCAGAGCACTCTTCTGCTGAACAAAAAGTAAGAAGACAAGGCAGCTCAGTGATGTCTGAGATTCAATCTCCTGAGAGCAGGCAGAGAAGGATGGAGAGAGCAGGAGGAAGACCTACCACATCCCAGGTTCTGGGAACTCAAGAGGGAACAAAATGTGTTCTTGGAAGTCTAAGACTTCTGAGCCTAGTTACAGACAGATACAGAAATAAATGATCACAGTATAGGGCAATAAGTCCTAGAATAACATAACAAGAAGGGACCTCAAATTCAGGTGGCTCAGAGGAACAAAGTGTCCCTGGAAGGAGCCTCAAGCCCTTCAGAGTGCTTCTGAAGAACGCACAGCTTTTAAATGCAAGAAGGGGGGTTTGGGAAGGAGCTCCTAGAGAGAGGGAGGATAGGAACATGGAGAGCGTGGTGTGGCTGTTAGGCAAAGCAAAGGGATTTGGGAAGGGAGATACAAACAAAACCAGGAAAGGATGCTAAGGAGACCAACAAGGGGTCCATCTCTCCTAAAGAGACCTGCTGGTCAAGGCAAAGAGGGGTTCAGAAACTATCTTGAGAGCCACTGTGATTTTAAACAAGACAGTGACTAGTAAGATCTGTTCTTCAGCAAAATGGCTTTGGTCACTCAAGGAAGAAGGTATTGGTTGTTACCACCCAGACCCATTAGCAGGGGAAGGGAAATCCTGAGATGATACAGACACGGCGCAGGGAGAGCATGGTTCTAAACTGAGGCTCCCAGCAAATGTTCCTGGCAGGACAGAAAATCTTGGCCAGAAAAGAGTTCGGTGCTCTGTGTGTCAATCTCTAATGAACATTGAATCTTACAATAATGCAGACCCTGACTCAGCAGATCTGGGGTGGGGCCTCAGATGGCACATTTCCAGAGTGCTCCCAGATGATGCTGATGATAGAGGACATACTTTGAATGGTTAAGCTTCCAAGGCCGCCCAAGTGCTCTTCCACAGATTAATTGAGGCCACGGGAGGGCATGCCTGGTGCGGTATCCAAGTAGGTCAGTGGCCGTGCCTATGCCAACCTAGCTTTGCGTCCACCAGTTCTCAGTTCTTTGGGGACCCAGGATCTTCTGGGAGATTGTCAGAGGGCAGGCACTTTACTTGCTACTTAAGGGCAAAGGGGATAGGGGACGAACAAAGAGTTGATGAACCAAAAGTGTTTCCGGCACGTCCTTGGACAGTGCAAATGGATCTGCCAACATGTGTGATGAGCTCTTCACACATCAGCCTGCTCTGAGGGTATCACGAAAGCTGACATAAATCTCTGGTGGGCTGCCAAAGGCCTGCTTCTCAGACAGAGTGATTGGCATAAAAGCACAAGACTCAAACATACACTCACACTGGTGCAATCTCACATGTTTGGAGAACACTCCGGTAATATGCATCAAGACTTACAAAGGTGTTCATTCTAGTCAACCCTGTAATTTCATGGGGGGAGGGGACGTCTAAGACAGAAATACATGGGAGAGAGGAGGAAGAAAACCAGCCATGACACTGAATGGCTACTGGGTAGCAACATATACCTAATTCTTAAAATAGTCCTGAATTGTAGACTTGAATATTGCTTCTCCTATGTGCATTTTAAAAAGAAGTTTAAGACTATAACTCAATTTCAAAGCAGTTAATTTGCCCAAAAGTCTTCCATCCAACAGGTAATATTCAAATGAGAATTTGAAGCCAGGTCAAGCTGATCCGAAGGCCATGCTCCTTCCACCATCACACAACACCATCATGTGCATATTAGGTTCATTACAGTGTTATCCGAAATAGAGAAAAACAGCAGTGGAATGGATAAGTAAATTAGGGTATATATACTCAATGGGAAATTATGTAGTCATTAAAAAAGATAAGCTGTTTCTATGATGCTATAAAAGCATCATGATTGTGATAAAATGCTTAATGAAAAATTACGATAGCAAATTTTTATGTAATTATAGTTAGGTAAAAGATGTACGCATATTAAAGAGAAAATACAGGGGGAAATAATTGTTGTGCTAAGGGAAGAGATTATACGTGATTTTTCTCCTCTGATACCCAAACTTCCTGTAATATTGTTAGAAGAACTGGCTGGGGAAGGCTAAAATTACAGAATACATGTGTTGGCGAGGACTGCAAAGGGCAGACTGTACATATAAGGTCCTTAAGGGGAGTTCCAAACACGGTCTTAAAACCACCACGCATGCTCCTGTCCTCCTGTGGCTCTGTGTTTTAGTCGGAATTGTGAAGACACTCTGGAGGAACCCTTCCAGTGTTGAGTTCCACCCCTCTGGCATCTGCCTTGGAAGGAAGTCACAGCACAGGTGCCTTATCCCAAGCAGCAGTACCATCATTAAAAAGAACTGCCTTCCAGAACTGCAGATGGTACGCTCATACAGAAGGTGGGAAAGGACAAAGACGGCATCGAAGCATCACAGATGACATTATGACAGCCCCCTAGAGTGCTTTGAGGGCGGGATCCTGAGGCCGTGTTAAGGTCCCAGGGAAGAGCGTGGCCTGATTGATGACTGATGTCTGCCATGGGAATGGTATTAGGGAGGAGAGGGGACATACAAATATCCCATATTCACCTCCATGTGTTAGGAAATATGCCTACGGAGACTTAAATTTTAAAACTAGAAGGAAAACACAACTATCCCTTCTAACTTTGGGTTTACAGATTTCCAACCAAACGCATGCATATTGTTCTAATCTCCCCCCTCAGGTCCATTCCTCCTGAATGAAGAGGGTTATTATTTTGAAGAGGGTTATTATTTTCAGCACATTTCTACAATCAATGGAAGGCACGTGAATGTCATTGCTTGTTAGTGACAAATCTACCAAGCAGGAAAAGGAAAGTGGAGATTCAAACTTTGCTAACCAGCTGTTTAAAGAGATCCAGGTCATTTTTACCATATCCCCAAAATTCTGTCTTATATTCTAGGGAGATCAGTCAACATTACCCCACAATAGAATAATTAGAAAATAAAATACCGCCTCTGTACTCAGGGGATCAGAAAGTCATTAAATGGGATAGTTAAGTAGATTACACTGAAATTGGAAAATGTTTGACATAGCGAAAACCCAAATTTTGCAATATGGTCATAATCATGCAAAAGATATAATTGCACAAAGATGAGAAAAAATAAACCCATGTGAAATGGCTGGCATGTGAGGGCCTGGGAATGGGGTTACTTTCCTCTCTCCATCTCCCTAACACCATGTAGTGTTGTTGCAATGTCACTAACATCAAGAATAAATTCTTTTTAAAAAATCAAGCCATCATAAAGAAGCCAATATTTAAATATGCTCTCTTCACTTCGATTCAAGTTTGGATTACAGTTTTATCCATGCAACAAATATTTATGGAGTGCCAAATTTGTGTCAGGTATTGTTTTAGATACATGAGACGTAGGAGGAAAAAAGATCCCTCACCTTGACAAACTGACCTCTTGAAAGTGGAGCTCTTGCATTCTAGTATCTTAAGATTTTATATGGTCCTATGAGTTTGTATCTGTCAGTTAACTGACGTCAAGAGTTACTCCTAACCACCATCGCTATTCCTCAGCCATCAAAATGAACCTCTCCAACCTCCACTCATTAAACAAAACAAAACAAAACAAAACAACACACACACACACACACACACACACACATACACACACACAAACACCGGTTTCAGTACCTACTGTTTTCCAGGTACTGCATACAGCACTGAGTTCTCAAGTAGTGACTCATATGGATGTGATTCCTGCCTTCATGACACAATACAGAAAGACACATTTATAAATAAAGACACAGTACTTGTGAATTGTGATACATGTTTTCAGGACAGGAAGCAGGAAGACAGTGCTAGAGAACAATGGTGAGTGAGTAGAGTCCTACTTAAGTGAAGACTGTGAGGAAGGGCCTTTCTGAGGAAGTAGTAGGCACACCGATCCCTGTCATGTGAGAATGGGTTAGTCATGGGAAAGGAAGTGGAAGAGCTTTCTGTCAGCTGAGAACTCCAAATGTACAGCGCCTGAGGTAGGAGGGAATGTGGCCTTTGGAGGACAAGAGAGAATGCCAGTGACAATGCAAGGTACAAGGTCTTGGAGACCTAAGCTGGTAGTTCTGATTTTATGTGAAATGCATTATTTTCTGTAGGTAAAATAATAAAAACTTAGGAGACCATAAAGAAAACTTAAATATAGAGAGATTATATATTGTACAGATGTCAACTACTACCCATGATGTTCTATATGTTCAATGCAACTCTGATTGCATGGAAACCCCTACCACAGGGGTTTTCATTAAATTTGGTAAGTGGATTCTAAAATGAAAGAGCCAAGGGCAGGAATAATCAAGATGTTTCTGAAGGAGGATGAGGAGGAGAAGGCTCTGTCAGAGATCAAGATTAAGTGTGAGTGAACATAATCACAGCTGCGTGTGGTTGTGATAGGTGGTTCCCTCTGGAACAGAGAGTTCAGGAACAAATAAATGCATTTAAGGAATCCTGGCCTAGGTCAGATATGGCTGGGTGGATCAAGGAAAAGGAGGGATGATTTTTGAAAGGAAAATCTGGGAAACACCTGGGGAAAGTATTTACCTATACAGGAAAAAAAAAATGAATTTGCACCCCATCTCACACCATACACAAAAATTAACTGCAGATAGATCAGAGACTCATATTCAGACAGAAAAACCCTACACCTTTAGTAGGAATATAGGGAATCATCTTTGTCACCTTGGTTTAGTGAAGAGCTTTTGAAGGACACAGAATGTGCTAACTAAATATGCAAAGACTGATAAAATTGACCATATTATATAATTATGGGCTTTTGTTATCAAAAGATACTTTACAAGAAGCAAAAAATGGCAAGTCAAATAAGTAACTGACAAAATAGAACCAAAAATAAAGGACTACTACATATCAGTAATAAAACAGATAATCCAATAAGAAATGGGCAAGCAATATGAATGGGTATCCCACAGAAGAAAAAATGCAAATGAGTAACAAATATACAAAAATAGACTCAAACTTTCTTAATAATCCAGGGAATACAGAGCAATACAATGAGATACCATTTTATACCTATTTAACTGGCCAAAATTAATAATCCTGACAATACCAAATACTGGAGAGGATTTGGAATGGTAGGAGTGCCTATTTTTTGCTGAAATAAGTTGGTGAGACTAGTTTGGATATGAACTCAAGAGAAAACCTTATACATTTACAATAGGAGATAGGCACGAAGGTGCTCATCACCAGTGTTACCAAAGGCAACATCCTGGAAGCAATCCCAAATACCTATCAAAGACTAATGGATAAACACTTTGTAGTATCTTCACATCGTGGAACATAATACAGCAGTTAAGACAAATGTAGGCTGAACTCATCAATAGGGATGACTGGTAGCAACATAGTATGGAGTTGAAATGTTTCAAATTATAAGTTGTATATAACCTTTTATTAAAGTTAAGAGACTAATAAAACAAAATAATATGCTTTTAAGAAATGCGTACAAGTTGTAAAGCTACGTAAAAAGGAATTATATACAGGATTCAGGACAGCAGGGGGATTCAGGAGGTTGAAACGAAAGAAGCTTGTAAGTAGATAGAAGATACTGTCAAAGTTCTGGTTGTCTCAGTAGCTGATATGTTATTACAAAAATGAAATAAAGAGTGAGTGCAAAAGAGGGTCATGCATAGACCAGTGAGGGAAGTGTTTCATGAAACTAGGAGTTTCATGAAATTCAATTTGGGAGGGGGGGCCCAAGTGGTAGGTCAGAGCAGAAAGGATCCTTTGAAGTGATCTGGGGTCCAATGCTCCCAGGTCTTAGATATAATAAAAGCCAAGGCCCAGGTAGCAAAAGGGACTCACTCAAATACATTACTTGGCCATGGCAAATTAAAAGCCAGTCTTAAACTTCCTAATTGCATAATTCACTATTTGACTTGAAATGACATGAGCATGCTAAACATATACATAAAATAAAAAGAAGACCGAGAAAGCAATGACCGTTGTTATGACCCACATTCTGAAGGGTTCCAAAGGAGACCTGGTCTGTATGTGTGTATGTGTGCTTACCTGCACGCATGTACATGTGCCTGCTGTATGTATGCATGTATGTGTGCCTGCTGTATGTATGCCTGCATGTATTGAATCCATCATGATGTAGGCCAAGGCTCTGTGTAAGTTTTAAGAAACTATTTTTCTCTCAATCTAAAAAAGGGGTCCTTAGTTCACAGTGAGGGGAGAAGAGCTACTGGCTCTCTCCTGAGGCCAGTGAAAGGACAATCTCTGAATCACAGATTTGAATTCCAGCCTCCAGAGATTCCAGAAGGAAGTCTCCGATGTCCTGACGAGAGATGAGAACATACAATCCCCATTCATTTGTTGTGGCTCTGACCACAACAGAAACGGAAGAGCCGGCCAGTTAAAAGCATCAAGTCCACACTGCGTTGCCCAGTCCGCGTGGAATTTCAACAGGAGGAACAAGGTAAAACATGGGAGATGAAAAGAGAATGGCTTATGATGTTTAAAGAGGCACTTGGCAGCTCAGACACCGCCTCTGGGCACAGCTTATTGAAAGGACCACGTAGCCAAAGAGAGGGTTCCATCTCTAGCTGCGTGGCTGTGCCTACAACTGTTCCTCTACAAGGTCCTCTGGGTGCACAGCGCATCAAAACACAGGTTCCTTGCTATGTAAGGAACATGAAGGAGAGCCCACACTGTGCCAAATGCAGAACTACCTTGTCATTTCCTTCCCTCCACCCTCCGAGGACAACAGCAAATGCCAGCGATTAAAGTTTAACCTGGGGATTTTTTTTTTTAAATTCAGAATTGTCCTTGAGAGGAATTATGGCAGAAGCGCATGAGAGACAGCAGAGAGCCTACAGAAATTATGGGGAGCTTCTCCCATACCATTCCTATGGCAGGGATAGGAGGTGCCCTGGAGTTCCTCCAGTCTGGGAGAAGACAGACAGAGCCCCACATCTCTGGGGTCTCCAACAGTCAACTCTCCAAAGAAACAGAGTGATTCTGAGCATGCCTTTAAGCATACACAGCCTCACACAAATGCAGAGGAACACATAAGTACATGCGTGTGTACACCTGCCAGCAGGCAACCACATAAGCTCACACACATATGGGCTCATACACACACACGCCAAGACAAGCACACTCACCCACACACGCACACTGCGGGATAACTCTCTCTGCGGCAACTTCTACTGTTTTCTTACAGCTACACGATGATTCATGTTTATTGCGAAAGCCTTCCTGTTTGCCAGGAGAACACGATTTGCTGTTCTTCAGGTAACAAGTGCTACGCATCTGTTGATCCCCTGCTGTCACATGACCTGGCTCCTCCCCAAACACCCAAGTCGTAGTAGAAAAAGGAAACACCCTGAGGCAAATATACAGGCTTTCCTGACATTCCACAAGTGGATGACAGGCAGCTCTAATGGTCTCACTTACATAAAGGCAACTTAGTCACATCAGAACACAACTTTCTTCCCTTCCAGATTCCGAGTGCCAGAAATAATTCTTTTCAACCCATAGCCGTTTCTACTGAGACACCTGTCAACCTGCTTCTCAGCCCAGCAGGCCTGTGTAGGGCATCTACCCAGGGATGCCTGCGGTTTTCAAGGCTGTAGGAGAGCAAGAGCCTATGGAGGTTCAGTAATGGGCTGGGGGTGAGGAAAAACGGCTCCCAAGCATCCCAGGGCCCAGACTTTCAAGATTTAGAAGAAGCCCCTGGGAAGATCTATTGAATTTTGTGTGTCCATCTATCTTTTTTTAATCTCACACATAAACAAGAGAACTAATTTCTCCTATGCAGGGGAGGGAAAATATTCATAGGGTGAGGTGTGTGCTGGGCTCCAGCTCAGAATTGCAAGATGGCGCTGGTAAGACACCACGGGGTACTGACAGACTGGTACGGCCCTGTGTGCCTTCAGCTGCTCCACTAAGTGCTTAGCGACTGTGAAGTAAAAAAAAAAAAAAGGCCACAGTGCTCCTTGAATGTGAGCCTTAGAATAATTACTACGCAGCACCTGCCTGGGTATGGGTGCGTTGGCTATAATATCAGGTAATGTTGGATTCTGGCAGAGTCGATGAAGACAAGGGAAGGCCAGAGTCAAGCTGGGTTTATTTAGCTAGTATTTGGCTAGAATAACATATCAGAGTGAATTTATTGGATTCATTTTATGCAGTATTTTCCCCCAACCCTGTATGTGCATTAGAATTTCCTGAAGAACTTAAAAAACAAAACGAACAAACAAACAAACAAAAACGCATGGATAAAGACTCTTTCTCAGAGATTTGGATTAATTTGAATTCAGTGAGACCCAGGCATCCATCTTCCATCTATCCATTTATGTATCTAACTACCTATTTATTTGTGTATGTTTTGGGGCTCTCAAGATAGGATTCTAATCTTCAGCCAACCTTGAAACCACTAAAATTGTTAGACAAAACTTTCACCATTACCCCTTGTTAAAACAAAGCACACATCTACACATTCACCCAAGGAGTATTTACTGAGCACACACTACATGCAAATTTCTGTTTTAGGTCCTAAATACACACTGAAAAGCAAAAACGTAAGTGGCTGGCATCAGTTCAAGACCAAAGGCTCTTGCACCAGATAACAAGGGAAGAATCACTGATATAGTTCAATTCTGAAGGTCATCTGCAGACAGAATTCCATCTTGCTCAGGAAGGCTGTTTTTTGTTCCATTCAGATCTTTGCCTGACTGGGTGAGGCCCACAAACACGGTGGAAGCACCTGCTTTACTCCAAGTCCATCGGCTTAAATGCTAATCTTCTTCGAAAATACCCTCACAAAAATATCCAGAGTAATGTTTGACCTCATATCTGGGCATCTCGGTTCAACCAAGTTGACACATCAAATAACCATCACGTGGCCCATGCCCTTATGAGCCTAGAGGTCCCAGAGATGACCCAAAAGCAGACAAACAATGGGAGTTCAGATTGTGAAAATGGTAGGGAATATAGAAGCAAGTTGTTGGATGAAGTGGACGGGAGAGGGAAGGCGTCTCTTGGAGATGAGTAAGAGGAAGGAGCCAGTCGTGAGAACTATAACGTGACAAGTGCTACAGGCAGAAGCAATGACATCTGCAAAGCCACATGAGCTGCAGAGAATTCGGTGGGATTGAGAAAATCACAGAAGGCCAGGGAGGGGGACCGGTACACAGAAGACAAGGGGAAGAGGGACAAGGGATGACATTAGAGGCAGGCAGGCAGGCCCCAATCATTAAGACCAAGCCAAATTAGGAAAGATATGTGATTGGATTTACCTGTTAAGGTGTTCTGTCTGGCTGCAGAGTGCAGTGGAATCGTGTGAGTGGGGGTTAGGGGATGGGTAGGGAGGTCCTGAAATGATCCAGGCATCGGTGAGTGATGGAGATGGGACCACATGACCTAACCTCTGTCTATTTCGGCAGGAGGAGCAATCAAACTTTCCAGAGCATGAGATGTATGGCAGGCGGGGAGGAATGAATGATTCCCACATTTCTGGCTTAAACAATTCAAAAGAAAGAAGAGCTTTTTTTTTTTTTCCTAGTTAGAGCCTGGCTCAAGTTATACCTAATAACCGCCCGCATTATGCAAATTGTATATCCTAATTAACGTAGATCCAGCCTGAATTATGCAAATTCTTGCTTGGGCTGTGTTAGTCACTTCCTCTTATACCACCTTCTGCTCATCAGGACCACATTCCATAGCCCCCCTCCCCTCCACCTACCACCCCTCTGTGGACCAGAGCCATGTCTGAGTCTGGGGAAGAACAGGCCCTAAGGGACCATTGTAGCCAAGCCAAAGGACAAGAGGAAGGTGTGCCTGGTGAGTCGGCACCTCCTGAGGGCCTCCTTCTGTGAGAGCTGGCTGGGAAGCCCAAGCCTGCAGCCAGCCCCCCTCTCTCCATCCCCATGTGCCTGCTCCAATCCCAGGCGGAACCCCTCCCCGTATCAGCCTTCTCATCATGTGCTCTGACGGAATGTGGATTTCTGGGGCCCGTACTTTTTGCTTAGACCAAACCCAGCCATCTGTATGCTGGAAAAATATTGACAACCCTCTGACCTATCGTACCTTTTCAAAGCGCTCCCACACGGGAATGCCGCCTTACTTTATGGAGGCGAAGTCTGTGTTTTATTTAACTCGGAAGGCCAGGAGCCTAGAATAGCTTGCAAGATAAATGTCAATCAACTCCAGCATAATCAAGACACCCATTCCTGCCTCATTAGGGTCCTCTCATTCCCTTTAAGCTTCTCAGATTTATACACTGTAATTAGAAACTTGGTGATTCTCAGGGCTCCACAGCAAGGCTTACTGGGAAGTTTCACGTGTCTGAATTTTAAATATTTTCACACTTCGTTAACCCAGTTGCCAGTGTAACATCTTCTGGCCCAGTTCCCTCACACTGTGTGGTTTTTATTTTTGGACAGAGACGAGAACAATTAATTGAATTGAAACATGTATTGATTACTGTTTTTCATGAGCTCCGAACAGCTTGCCTCTGAATGATTTTATTGAAGAGTTTTTAAACAATGGGCTGGATTGTTTCCTCTGTGACCCCATTCTGGCTGCAAGTGCCCGTCTACAGTTGCGAGGGTCTGTTTTGGGAGAGTTGTGTCGTTCGTGAGAGCTGAGTCGGAGTGGGAGAGGCCACGCCAACCTTCACATGCAGGCCCCGGACAGGGGAACCCTGCTATCTCGTTCAAACCCAAGCAGGGTTCTGGAAAAGTCTAGGGAAATGGCTTGATGTCCACATCCCTGGTGAAGCCACTCAGCCCTCAGGTCCCATGTGAGCAGAGATATTACTCTGTCCATTCAGTGGCTACGTGGAAGGATCCTTCCTTCAAGGCCTGCAGTGTTTTCATTAAGCAGAGCTTCCTGGGTCCGAGCGCTGAACTTGTAAGCTGTCTTAGGCCAGTGTTTCTCATATTTGCATGTGCACATGCGTCATCGGGAGATCTTGTTAAAATACAGACTCTGATTCCGTGGGTCTGGGCTGGAGCCCGAGATTCTGCATGTCTGATGTTGATCTGCTGGTTTGTGGCGATGAGGCTTCCGACATTACCCAACTCTGAGCACTATGTGTCACGGTGTTAGGAAACTGATCACAGAGGTGCACTCTGTATGTTGCACTAAAGTACAAATCCCCAAGGATCTGAGGCCATGGTCTAATTCATCCTAATGCCTCCTGTCACAGTGAAGGTGAGCCTGGCTTTGGTGGGTTCTGAGGAGCACTCTGAGCTCCCACTTCAGTGAGCAGGGAGAGAGGTCGTAACTTCTGGAAGTATTAGACTGCTTCACAGCCCCAGAGGGGCATTAGGCTGAGGGCTAGACTCCCGTTCCTTAGGGAAGGGAGGTCCATGATCTCATGGTCCATGGCTCCAGGGAGCATATCTAGATAAGAGCTCCTGACTGAAAAAAAGGCATCAAAGACCAGGTTAGCAGCAGGAAAGAGGCAGATGTGACAAAGTTCTTGTGTCTTCCATCTGGGTACAAGATCTTCCCATAAGGAGCTGAGCCCTCCTTGTAGTATCATAGGAGATGGAAATGTCCTTGCCTCTGGCACCTTTTCCAGATGTCTCCAAGATGCCTGTGTACCCACAGCCCATTAGCCACACAAAAGCCAGGTAATCTTTTAAAGAATATAAATCTGATTCTTTCATTCCTCTACTTAAAATTCTCCTAGGGCTTTCTATATTTCTCAGGATAAAGCACAAACACTAGAATTCCTGCACAACCTGACCCTGCCCACAAATTTCCCACGTGATCTCATCATCATCCTCCATGGCTCCTGAAGCTATAGTCACCCTGACCTTCTTCCTGTTTGTTAAACTTGTCAAAGTCATTCCTACCCCAGGGCCTTTGCCCTAGCTGTTATTCTTCAAGTGTCATCACTGCTTTTGTGTTCAAAGACTCTGACTACAGGCAAAGTTTCAATAGCAGAGCAACTCCAAAATGAGGTATTAACCTGTGATTTTATGGATATGACATGGATTTATTTTTCTCTTGATTCTTACTCAGTTGAGGCCTGGAATGATCTGACACCATCATATTACAAAGAGGGGATGTAAGCCCAGAGAGAGAATGAGACATAACCAAAGCCACTCAGGTTTGGCAGAACTGTCTAAGGATGGACACAGAGGTTGTAACTTAGACTCATAGGGAAGGAAATTGAATTTTTAAAATTTACTTGAACCTACTATACTGAATAATATATACAATATTTACATAGTCACAACCCTCCTTCACTACATCCACTGCCCTTCTTCTTGACTTTTCACTTTGCCAAGTCCAAGATTATATATAGGACGGTACAGAGAATCCTAGATTGATTTCTCTTCTATTTGTGTTAGCCTATTTTTCTTTGTCACAAAATATACTGTTTGAGACCAGAAGAGGGTGATTTGTAATTTATGGGTTCCTCTCTAGAAATTACAACCAGATCCTAATTTTAAAATCAAATTGGTTTCATCTAATTAAATTTGGAAATTGCCTCATAAACACATACTCTGTTATAAATGTCTTTAAAAGCAAGGTCTCCTGCTTGTGAGCTGGGGCAGGAATGGGTTGAACCCAGCGTGGAAGGGACTCCCTGTTTCTCTACTCAGGAGGACATAGTCTCATATCAATTGCTGAAATTTTTTTAAAAGATTTTATTTATTTATTTGACTGAGAGAGAGATCACAAGTAGGCAGAGAGGCAGGCAGAGAGAGAGAGAAGCAGGCTCCCCACTGAGCAGAGAGCCCAATGTGGGACTCGACCCCAGCACCCTGAGATCTTGACCTGAGCTGAAGGCAGAGGCTTTAACCCACTGAGCCACCCAGGCGCCCCAACTGCTGAAATTTTCTAAGCAGTGGTGTGGTCTAGAGCACTACTGAGCCAACATTCATGCCCATCTGAACCATCCGGGAATCTCGTTCACATGGAGACTCTGATTTAGGAGGTCTGGTGGCGCCTGAGATGCTATATTTCTAACCAGGTAATGCTGCCAGTCCATGGGCCACACTGAGTAAGTGGTAAGGCATTCACACTTGAATTCAGGACCCACAAATTTGCCACCTCAGCTCTGTGACCTTGTTCTCCACACTTGACCTCTCCGACATTCAACTTCCTTATCATTATGTACTGTGAGAGCTAACGTTTACTGATGCTATTTTTAAAATGCCAAACACAGCATTAAACATAAATAGATATTTACAGATCAGTGTAAATGAGAGGCTACTTGATGTGCCCACGGTTACACAGCACGCAAGGAGCAGAGCTAGTGTTCAAAACTAGGCTATTGGACTTCAAAAGCCAGCATTCTTACTTTCTGAGGCTCCACTAACTTGTGAAGCACATGGTCACAGGCATGCTTTTTTTAAAAAAATATTTTATTTATTTATTTGACAGATCACAAGTAGGCAGAGAGGCAGGCAGAGAGAAAGAGGAGGAAGCAAGCACCCCGCTGAGCAGAGAGGCCGATGCGGGGCTCGATCCCAGGACCCTGAGATCATGACCTGAGCTGAAGGCAGAGGCTTTAACCCACTGAGCCACCCAGGCGCCCTGCCATGTTTATGCTCAAAATACAATGACCTCAGCCCATGACCTCTTTGGCTCCTTTCACGACAACATCCAAGAAGCATAGCATACTCCCGAAAGGTGACCTCCAGAGCTCACAAACAAGTCACACAGCTACAGCCTTCCATCCCTGGCTCTCTGTAATCACAGCCCAAAGAGCAGCCAAAAAGCTACCTGAAGGTGTCCTGCAAGAGCTTTGTCCGGGACAAACCATCGCAGAAATGCCAGCATCCCCAGTGACTGGTCTTAGAAACTGCACAAGATTCAGGGCTCACACGCAAGTGAGAAGAAGGGTGCCCTGTGCCAGTCTATGCCCACCTTGGTGCCCAGAGCTCCAGAGAGTGTGCGGTACAATGAGTCCTCAACTTTGAGGAACTATTGCTCAAACAGGGCGTGCCACTCACGGCTGGGATTACTCTCTCGCTCTCTCTCCATCTATGCCTCTCTTCTTCTCATAGACCGGCACGAGCTGCTTTCCCAACCCAGCCCAGCGTACATCCCATTAGAGGAAGAAGTACGCAGCTCCCGAAGAAGAAGACAGTCTGTGCAGGGATAGGACTCTTCCTTCCACATGACCGAGCCCAGTGGTTTCCAAGTGCAGCTAGGCACAAGGACTAGGGCCTTTTCAGGACAAAGTTGTCCTCAATTCAAGGCAGAAAGAGAGAAAATAAGGAGACTCATGAGTTATTCATAAAGCTAAATTTATGCAATTTGAAGGACTGCCTTTTATTCTTAAATTATGTCCTTTCTGTATTTTTGAAATGATGTCTTTTATGAAATGATATTAATAAAAAATGGTAAAGAACTGTATGTTGGTCCTCCAAACGTTTTGAAGTGTTACTGGCCTGTGAATTCCAGAAGTCTTGAACATCTGGCATAGAGAGCCATTTATGTAATAATACCAAGTAACTTAACTCCCAAAGTTCTGGGTCCCTTCCCTCTGCTTTACAAAGAGCTGGTTGCCACACACCATGGGTGTCTATTTCACTTGTATGGGGGGCTGGTATCACAAAGAATGACAGGTTGCTTTGAAATGATGGGTCTTTGTTTCAGGTGAGGACCCGCTATTCCCTGGTGAGGTACTACTGAGCACATTCTGGGCAAAGTCGATATGGCCCCTCCCCTCCTCTAGCAAGTTCCCCAGGAAGGAAGCTTCTCCCAACCATGTGGCCCAAGATGGAGCCTTAGGCAGCTCTTCTTTAGGGGAATGCTGGATGTGGTGAGCTAAGGCATCTTCCGGAGGTGTTTTCTTTAGCACCATACATGGTGGATGGCATTCTCCTTTCTCAGAGAGCTCTGGGATCCTTCCAGGTCTCTCTAGAGAGCTCCTGTGTCCATCAAATTCACCTAACTGTTTCTCCCTCACCACTGCTCTTTGACTTTCCTCCCTTACGTGGGGATGTTCTTTCCCAGCTCACTCTCAGTGTACCTCAGGACCTCTCACTGCCTTCCCGCATGAGCCCTTGGTGTCTGCAGTGCATTTCAGCCCAGGGGTGCTGGGAACCTTGCCCACCTCAGACCCTCCAGTGGGGCCTGGAAGCAGCCATCACCACTTCCATTTTGCAGAGGAGGAAGCGGGCCTGGAGAGGGGAAGAACTGCCAGAGGTCACGTGAGACTGTGGATGCTGGGCTCCATCCCTGCAGCTCTGGCTTCCACGCTCTTCCCTCTGCACCTCTGCACTGCTGAGCTCTCCGGGGGGTCTCCAGATATGCAGGGGCAGGGCGGGGGAAGGGAGGAGAGTCAACTTTGACCCCATCTCAATACCAGCATTCAGCCCAATCTGCCTTATTGAAGGTTTGTTGCTTGTGTCTGTTTTGCAGTGGACTTCTACACACTTTGTTCTAAGTTGGAAAGTTTTCAGGAAGCCACGTGGTGTTGGCTTGATGGATGCCTTCCTGCCGGAGGGGGTTCTGTTCCCCCTCTGATAGGATAAGGCCCTGCTGATGCTGGGAGGGTGCTTTCTGACACCATCACCAGAGCAGCAATAAAATACGCTGTGGCTGCAGTGATATGAGGGCTCAGGAATCACATAGCCCCAGGGCAGAGACTGACATTGGGATTCTCCTGGAAGCCCAGAAGCTGGCAGGTATAGGATGAGTATCAGGGGAGCACTGTGGTTTTCCAGACAAACTGAACTGTCCTACTGTTGGCCAGGCAGGGGTCTCCTTGGCTATGCCGGGACAGTCTGCCTCCCCGGGTGCCGACTCCCTTCTCAAGACATCAGTCATGACTGCAGTGTGCGGTGTGTCCAGTTTTCTTTGTCACTGGGGCTGTCAAGCAGCTCGGCTGTATGCCCTTGTGTCTCCTTCCCACTACATTGTTGAGTTGTGTCTCTCACTCACCTTCAAGCCCTCAATGGAGTTTGCACGCAGGAGGCATGCACCCCACTTCAAACTGACGCAAACTGAACAAAGCCAAGCTAAGTGATATAGCAAAAGGGTCTTCCTACCTCATAGAGTGTGATGACCCCGTTAGTCTCGTTGGGAGGCTTCCACTGGATGTAGATCTTCTCCTCAAAGGGCCCTCCTTGGATGGATTCTAGGGGAACAGCTCCTGGAACTACAGAAGGGAAAAGTTAGGAACCTGATGTCACCTTCCATCCCGTTTCCCAGCCCCATTGACCTAGAACAGCAGTTAGCCAAGCTTTCCTATGAAGAATCAGATAATGAATACTTAGGGCTTCGTGGGCATACAGTCTTTGTCACAATTGCTCAGCTTTGTGTTTTAGCACAAAAATAGCCACAGACAATCCAGAAATAAATGGGTGTGGCTGTGTTCCAATAAAACTTTATTTAAAAAAAAAAACAACACTAGACTGCTGTTGACCCATGGGCCAGAGTTTGCTAACCCCTCTCCTGGGTCGTCAATGGTCTTTTATCTTGCAGACTGAGCAAGTCGGACCTTGAATTAAACTGACCAGCACAGGGAGGACATCAGTAGGCACCAGCACTCCTGGCGGGTGGGATTCTAGAATCAGACTCTTGCCTTAAGATTAGTAACTGAGGTATGCAAAGTGAGCTTCACTACCATTTTCTTGACCTTGCCAAGTTGTCTCCAACTATAGGCAGGGGTCTCCAACTATTCCTCAGGTTCCTAATTCCTGAATCCAGCAGGATCTATGCGTCTTGAAACCTCAGTCCAATTACGAGAAGTCTGTCTCATTCCAAGAAGGCAGCTAGTTTGTCTCACTGCTGAGTCCCCATTGCCTGCCACATGGTAGAAGCTTAATAACCACTTGCTGGTTGGTCGAGGAGGTGAATAAATGACCCATGCCAGCAATGTGCCCTAATGAGCAAATCCTTTCCTAGGCTGTTTCTGCACCCAGGTCAGTTTTCCTGGCAGCATCCTCCTGCTGGATTCCGGCATCATTATGACAGTCTGGAAGATACTGAACCATAAAATAAATGATTCTCCAAACTTCCAGTTATAACCCCCTAGGGAATCATGAATACATGTAAATCGTTACCGGATCTATTTATATTTTGGCATTATAAAAGCAGGCACTTTTACTAAGCACTTACTCTTGGATCAGAATTTTACATACATTATTTCATCTAAGCCACAAAACAGCTCTGCCCAGTATGTATTATCTCGTTTGTGCTGATAAGGGAACTGAGGCTAAGAGAATTAAATAACTTGCTCAAGGTCATCCGACTCTTAAGTTGTAAAGAGGGAACTGAACACCTGTCTGTGAGCTTCAAAGCATATACTCTTAATCATCACGCTATGCCTCTCTCGATATAGCCTTGGCCATATGTTGCAATCAGTTCCCTATTGTTAAATTAAAATATATTTAGTTTTTCTCATTATGGACATGATACACAGAATTTGTTGAATATTAAGAATATACAGATAGGGTAAAAAAAGAAAAGAACAAAATCACTCACAATCCCCATAACTGGAGATATTTTTCCAGTATTTTCATACCTATGCATATACATATTTTGAAAAATTAAACTCCTACAGCGCATAGTCTGTTGTGACCTTCTTTTATCACTGAACGAAACACAGATTTAAAAAAAAAATCCTTAAATGTTCTTTGGGGCCATGCATTTTAATGCCCCATTATAGTCACCATTATTATTGGGCATTAAAATTGGTTCAAATTTTTTATGACTATAAGTAACACTGCAATGAGAATTCTTATAAATAAGTATTTTCATGAAACTCTGCTGATCTCCCTAAGAGAAATTCTTGGAAATTAATTTATTGGGCCAAAGTAGATGAACTATTTTATTTTTAAGGCTTTTGACATGTCTTGTCAGATTGCCTTCCACAGAGTTTGTACCATTCTGAGCTCCCCAAAAGAAGAACATGACTATTCCCCATCCTTGCCAACACTGACTATTTAAAAAATTAAGTGTATGTGTGTGTATCCTTTTTTGAAAACTGGAGAGTGCAGGTTTTTTTTTTTTTTCAGTTTAATTGGCCATTTGCATTGATTCTTTTATGAACATGCTCTTTATACCCTGTTCTCATTTTCCTCTATGGTTCTTCATTTTTGTCCATCGTTGTCTTATGGGTTTGTAATTATAATCTGTTTTTAAAGATACAAGATTTTTTTTGCATGGATTACAAATATTTTTGTCAGTTTTTCACTTGCTTCTTGACTCTTTAAGGTATCTAGAAGTTTCTAAGTTGTCAGATCTCTAATTGCTTTCCCTTATCTATTCATCCTTGTCACAAACATCAGGACTTTGAGGTAAGCGCACAAAGTATTGGGAGAATTATAACAAGCAGAGAAAATCTAGTCTGGTAAGTCAGGATGCTAAGTGGAAGATAAAAGACAATGGATTAGTAAAAGTTTCTAGGGTGAAAGTGTGGGGGGTAGGTGTTGGAATGTGGTGAGTCACTTTGTGAGGGCAACAGTGGAAGAAGCAAGGCCATCCTGGAAAGAAAGGACGGTAATTCGTCAACGGGGTGACGGTGGTACAGAAAAGCAGCAGTTGGTGCCGGAGATTTGCAGCTGCTTAGCGAATGTGATTTGGTGGTGATGGATAAGGGTGAAACAGGGAAGCGCTATGTCAAGAAAAAAGCCAGCTTATCTGTTTTTAGAGCGGTCAGAGTGCTGTTCATAGAAAGGGAGCCTTAGAGGAGGGCTAGTTTTGGAAAGGAAGCTGGTGGGTTTTGTGATGCTTTGTTTGAGGTATGTGTAGAACACCTAAATGGCAACACTAAGTAGCAGTTGGACAGATGAGATTGGGTGACTGCTTAGAAGGGAACCAAAAAGCAGGTCCAGGACTAAGCCAAGAGGAACTACAATCTTAACAATCAAAAGGAAACGAAGAAACTGAGAAACCGAGAAGCCATGATTCAGAGAGGAACCTCTGAACCAAGAATGAGGGCTGTCATGGACGTAGTTGAAGGGGGATCTAGAAGGGACTGGTTCACAGTAATGGATGTGACTGGATAGTCATGGAAACTGTGAGCTTCAATTTGCCCACTGAATGTATTGTCTTCAAGGTTACCTGTGAATTACACAAGAATAACTGAAGGGGAAAGCTGGCCTCACAGCCCTCCTTCTGTGGATGGAGGAGAGAGCCAAAGGTGAGGGACTGCGCCCACACAAGTCAGCGATTTGGGCCACGAGGGGCAGGGATGCAAGAAGAGCAGGGATGGACTATGGGCCACATCAGTAGCCCCTATGCCCCATGGGCGGGAGAGGTTACGGCGGAATGGCAGGCGATCAGGAAAAATCCAAAAGTGAAGTAAGAGGTAGAAGAGTGGAAAAGAGACAGGAAATGACTAGAGTGGTTCTGTCCTGAAAAGACAGGAATGGTGGTGGGTGGAAAGAAAGCACCTTCCCTCTTGCAAGAGAAGACAAGAAAATGTGCAGCTGCTTTGGAGAAGACACGTTGAGGTGTCCTTAGGGCTCCATCTTCTTGAGAAGCCAGAGTGAAACCATCTACCAATGGTCAGGAAATTCGAGAAGCTTTAAGAGGTGCAAAGTGAGCTGGACGGAGAAATGTAGAGACCAGTCTTCCCAAGGGTCTATCCGGAGGAGGCCATGAGTGTGACGATCAAGCTGCTAGCACTCAGGCGACCTGTTCTCCTCCAATTCCAGTTTGGAGGAAATTCTCTTTCTCACCCCAGGTCAGAAGAAGGATCATCTCTATGTTCTTCTACGGGATTTATCCCCACCTTCCTTTTAAACCTAACTCATTAATCCATCTGGAATGTATTTTATATACTGCACAAAATAGAAATCTAAGTACCATTCTTTACAGTTTTCTTAGGACAATTAAATGACCAGTCAGAACTTTCCCCAGTGATTTAAAATGCCATTTTACTAGCATGTCCGATGATTTTATAAGCTGACATGTGTTGTGTGGCTCCCTGTTCTGTTTCACTGAGCCCCAGCCACTTATTCTGACAGTATCTTTCTGCTGTGTTCATATAACACGTTTGAATAGTTGACAGAAAAAAGCTCTTTTCTTTTATTATTCTTTTGTGAAGTTTCCTGGGCTCTCACTATCCATTTGTTTTTCCAGAAGAGCTTTGGAAAAATTTTACAAAACTTCAAAAATGTTCCAGTCAAACTTTTGTTCCAGTTGTATTCTTTACTTCTCTGAGGGGCAAATGACGTCTTTTTGTAATGGGTCCTCCCACCAGTAATGCTGCCTAAATCTTCACCTATTAATGTTCCTTTTTCGTCCCTCCCTTAAAAATCTGTTTTTAAAATTTCTTACAAATTGCATTCCTAGGACCTTATTGCTTTTGTTCATATTACTTTCGCCTCTATTAAAAAGCTTCTCTTGTGAAATCTGTCATAAGACAAAAATACATGGAATAAATGGTAAAATAAAATAATTATGAAGTGAACACATATGTACCCACTATTCCCTCTAAGAAATAAAATATCACTGTTTCACTGAAGCACCCTGTGTATCTGATTCTGCTGACTTCTCTCTCCCCCATCCAAAAACAAAAACCAAAAACAATCATGTAACTAACCTGAACTTTATGTTAATCATTCTCTTTATTTGGAGTTATAAATATATACATGATCCTAAGACATCATTTTGTTTCTTCTGGCTTTCTTATACATACATACATTCTTATACATACATACAAATCATTATATGATTTGCATTTGTCACTCGACATTGAGATTCATCTGTGTTGAAGCATGTGTTTTATTTTATTCATTTTATGAATATAGTCTTATTTTTCATTCAGTAGATGGTGAGATGTGCTATCGATGGATGATAGGATGACTTCTCAGAAGAGCTAACTTAAAACACAGCACCTATGAATATTTTTGGATATTCAGTTGAATATTTATAGATTTCATTTAGGTGTACCTGGGAATAGGATAGGTAGACTAAGGGTATAAACTTCTTCAGCTTTACTGAATAAAGTCAAATTGTTTTCCAAAGTGGGGGTAACAATTTATACTCCCTCAATATTCTGAAAGTTCCCACTTCTCTAAATCCTTACAAACACTTAGTATTGTCAGATTTTAAAATTCTAGACCAACTAGTGAGCATGAACTCACACTTCATTGAGGTTTTATTTGGTTTTAATGATTTCCTTTTAGCTTTATTTACTAAAGAGGTTTACTAAATAAACATCTTTGTTTATTGAACATTACTATCCTTTTCTTATTTACTTGTAGGTGTTCTTTGTATATTCATTCTTGTTACTAATCCTTTTATTGGCTATGTGTGCTATAAAAATCTTCTCTCACTTCGTGTGTTTTCCTTTTCTTTTTACGCTACCTTTGGATAAAGATCAATTATTTATTTCAATGAAGTCAAATTTATCAGATCTTTTCTAGACAAGGAAAGAGAAAGACTTAGTAACTTGATTTCAGTAATCATTTCACAATGTATATGTATGTTAAATCATGCTGTTGTAGATCTTAAATATATACAATTTTATTTATCAAGTATACCTTGATAAAGCTGGGAAAAAAACCAATAGACTCAGTAGCACATGCTATTGGTGTCCTGCCCATACACTAGTGCTTACTGCAAAACATCTGTTACTCTACCTGAAGGCTGTGAAAGCAAATTGGTTTCTATGCAGGGTAAGCACAAAGTCTCAGAGAGTTAATGCCCCTAAAACATCCTTCAAGCAATGAATGACAAGAAGTTAATGGATGAGTATCCTAGTCTCCTCACTGTTTGGTTGGGTTAACTACATGACATATTCTATATTTACTTTTCAAACTACCTCCAATAAAAGTGACTATTATATTGTTGTGGTGGTAGTGGTTGTCTCCAGCCCAATGAGAACCATTATTATCATAAAATACAAAACCAAAAAGAGGAAAGCAAAATTAAAAAGTAAAGGTGAAATTTAAAAACATGGAAAAATGCAAACTCCTCCTTTTAAAATACTTAATCTTTGTTTCTATAATTATCTTGTCATGGAGCAGGAAGATTTCATAAGTCACTGCTGGTCTCTGGATCACACTTGGAGTGGCATGATTCTAAAACACAGTTATTGACAAGGTAATTTTCTTGATAACACACTAATATTGGCTTCCTTCCATCCATTACCACTTCCTAATTCAACTACTTGCATTTGAATCATTATCCCAGGGTTAGATAAACTTAAGCAAAAATAATAAACTCCAACAAAAAAATATTGCTTAAGAAATACTTTCTCTTAGGTCATAAGAATGTTTTCTTAAATTATCTTCAAATAATTTTAAAATTATGACTTTTGTAAAATGTCTTTGACTCATTTGTAATTGTGTTTTCATGTATGGTGTGAGGCAGGGATCCAATTTCAATTCTTTTCCCTATCCTACCACCACTTAACGAAAAAGAAAAACTTATTTACTCAACTGATCTCCATGCTACCTTTGCCTTCCATCACATTTCCACATACATATGGGTCTATTTCTAGGTTCTGTTTTGTTCACTTGTTCTATTAGACTACCCCACTATCAATACCACATCTTCCTAAGAAACAAAGATGTAGGAGTCTTGATATGTGGTGGAGCAAGGCCTGTAACTTTGTACTTCAGGTTCAGAACTCTCTTGGCTATTCTTTCTTTTTTAAGATTTTATTTATTTATTTGTCAGAGAGAGAGAGAGAGAGACTGAGCATAAGCAGGGGGAACAGCAGGCAGAGGGAGAAGCAGGCTCCCCGCTGAGCAGGGAGCTGCATGTGGGGCTTGAACCCAGGACCCCAAGATCATGACCTGATCTGAAGGCAGACACTTAACCAAATGAGCCACCCAGGTGTCCCTCTCTTAGCTATTCTTGCCTTTTCTCTGGCATATATATTTTAGGATGACCTTGTACATTTTTTTTTAAATGTCTTGTTTCTGTATTGGAATGGCATGAACTATCGATCAAATGGGAATAATTTAGGTCTTTCTATATCATGTCTTGATAATATTGAGTTTTCCCACCCATAAACATGGCATATCTCTCATTTAGGTTTTTTTTTTTTTTAAATCTCATTCAGTTCTTTATACAACACTTATATATACTCTACATCTTGAAATCTTATGTTAGGTTCATTCCTAAATACCCTATATTTTTATGGCTATTGTAAATAGTATCTTTAAAAACATACCACATACTTATTGGGTGATTAGAAAAGCAAATTGGCTTTTAAATGCCAACTTTTGTCAAGCATGTTACATTCTCTTCCTAATTCTAATAATTTGTGTACAAATTTCTTTGGGTTATCTATGTAAGTGGTCATAGCATCACAGTTGATAATAGTTTTGTTCTTTTCCAATCTTTTAACTCTATTTAATTCTCCTGTCTTCAACCGGAGCCATCAATATGATATTTAGTGGAGATAATGGTAAGTATCTGTGTGCTTTCCAATGTTAAAGAAAATGATTTTATTATTTCATCCTCAACTATGACGTTTGCAGGTTTCTTAGTGTCCCTTTATCAGGATAAAAATCCTGGTAAACAAGGATATTTTTTATTCCTGGTAAACAAGGATATTTTCTTTTTAAATCATGCTGAGCTTTAACTGATGTTTTTTTGTGCCTATTATAGTAATGATACATTTTTGTCCCTCTCTGAGTTAATGTAGTGAATTACATTAATGGATCTACTAATGTTGAATCAATATTGATTTTCTAAAATAAATTAATATTTTCCTAGTGTATACAGCAATGGATTGTCTGCTAATATTTTGTTTGGAGTATATGCATTTAATTTTTCTTTTTCTTATAATAAGCTTGTCTGGTTTTGATATTGAGATCACACTAAAGTCATAAAATGAAGAGTCAAGTGTTACTTCTTTTTTTGTTCTTTGAAGGTACATATGTAAAACTGGAGATGCCACTGCCTTGAGTGCCTGTACTTGTAAGACCATTCCAAACTGGTGTTTTCTTTGCTGGAAAAGTTTATTAAACTACTGATTCTATTTCCCCATTTGCTGTGAAATTTTATAAGTTTTGTGTGTAGGGGGGTGAGCGAAGTTTTGGTTTATAGTTTGCCAATAATTTTTCCATGTCCCATAAGTGGTAAAATTTATCAGTATAAAAGGGTATTTAGTATCTTCATTTTATCCTTTTGTGAAATAAACACCACATGAGCATATAAAACAAATATTCATCTCATTAACTTATGAATAATCAATTTTATGCCCTCAAAAGATAATCTTAACTTCATAATAATAATGAATCTTGCTTTTCATTATAATTTTTATTTCCTAAATACATTTCTAAGCTAAATTTCTAAATACATACATCCCTAAGCTCTATAGGGTTTATTATTAAATAAAAATCCTAATATAGTAAATAGTGCTAAACTCTTACAAAGATCAGTCTGGGAGAACTAGCCTCTTTACATTATTGACTTCCACTCCATGTACACATTCTACCCCAGCATTTATTTATATATTCTAGTGAGAATGTGGATTAGTGTTTTATTCTGTTTTTAAATCTTGCTTCTTGCTATAATGCTCAGGGGACATTTGCTTTGCATTATCAGATTAGTCCCCTTTAATAAAAATGAAAGCTTATTTTCATCTGTCCAATAATCTTTCCTTATGCAGCCTTACAAAAGGTAGAATGAGATGGTTTACTTTGATGGGTCAAGATGTGTGTTGCTAGTGATTATCAGAGTCCCTGTTTCAAATATTTCTAACCCAGAGGGAAAGGGAAGAATTTAGATATACCCATCTATTACTTGGCCACATAAAAGGTCTATGTGCTTGAGGGTGGGGTGGGGAAGGTTTGAGAAGGAAAACAACCAGGTGGCAGGAAGCTCCTTGTCAGAGAGACAACAGTATTGATATCTTTAAGGCAGTCTTAAGTCATCTGGAACACTGCCCCTACTTGTAACTGGAGCATCTCTTCCCAAAGCTAGCCTTTCATTAAATCCTTTTCTTTTACCATATGCAGGCTTGGAGAGAGAGAGCTTTCCTTCTCTACACTGTGGACTGATATATAAAGATGGCGTCTCCTGCTCTCCAAACCCTCACTCCATCCATTCCGAGCTCCATGAGCTCACCCTTGCCTTCAGCCCTGGTCAGTCAAAGTTTGAGGGTCTCAATGCAGTTAGGCTTGGAAGCCTTTCCTCTTGGGCCCCCAGGGTGAGGAAGGGGTCTCTTTTAGTGAAGTTACTGCAAAGACATCTTTGCCCCATGGAGGTCCCCCTTCCTCAACACGGCATTGCATCCCTTCCTTCCGGCCTGGGGATGGCATCCTCTTCCAGTTCCCAGGGCAGGTTTAGTGGTGTTCTTCTCTCATTTCTTTGGGAAGGTAGTTTAAGAATCAGATTGCCACCTTGAATGGAAACTCGCACTTTTGCCCTGTGGCCCCAAAAGGCAGCACTGTGTGACAACTAAGATCACAGGCTGAGCCAGACTGTCCTGTTCTTGCCATCTCGTTGTATAACCTGGAGCAAGTTGCTTAACTTCTTTGTGCCTCAGTTTCCTTCAAAGTGGGGGATAAAAATAGTCCCTACTTGATACATCTTGTGGTGATTCAATATATCAGCATGTGTGAAGGGCTGAGCAAAGAGCCTGGCACAAAGGTGGTATTACTCTGTGTTTGCTCCTCCCCTGGTCCCATCACATTCCCTGAGAACTGCTCTAGTGTATCCTGGAGAGCACTAATATGTTTTTCTGCAGAATCAGGATTATTCCTCTTTTCCTTGGTGTTCTTGCCCCTATTCTTTCTGAACGGTGTTAGACTGCTCATCATAGAAGGCATATCCTTCCCAGAGCTCACTGAGTCTATTATTTTTTTTTTAAGATTTTATTTATTTATTTGACAGAGAGAGATCACAAGCAGACAGAGAGGCAGGCAGAGAGAGAGGAGGAAGCAGGCTCCCTGCTGAGCAGAGAGCCCGATGCGGGGCTCGATCCCAGGACCCTGAGATCATGACCCGAGCCGAAGGCAGCGGCTTAACCCACTGAGCCACTCAGGCGCCCCTCACTGAGTCTATTAAATAGCTTTCTTCAAAGCATCTTCTGATTTCTATGGTAAATAATTTTAAAATCTATTTTGTCTCTGAAGACTCGAGATTCATTCATTCAATAAGTTATTTACTGCATGCTTATTCTCTACCTGGCACTGTTCTGGATGCTTGGAAATATGCAGTAAACAAAACAGAAAAAAAATGGCCTCCTTCACGTGCATTCTAGTTAGAGAAGACAGATACTAAAATGTATACTGAAATACACAGTACATCCAGTGATAAATGCTAATGAGAGACATGAAGCAGAGAAGAGGGACAGAGTGTGGTGCCTGAGGCTTCTAGTTGTTCACAGAAAGGTCAAGGAAGATCTCCCTGAAAAGTGACATGAAACAGGTGTAGGGATCAGCCCTGTTTATTTGAGGGAGGATCATTCTTGCCAGCAGAAATGGCCCCCACAAAGGTGCTGAGGGAGGGACACAGTTGGCATTATCTGAGGAGAACCATGACTAGATCTGTGTAGTAAGGCAGAGGCAGAAGGAGACAAGGCCAGACAGGAAGCCAGAAGTAGTTGTAGCCACATGGGACCCCGAGAGGCACTGTAAGGACTAGGGCTTTTCATATCAGTGACATGAGAAACCGCTGGAAGGTTCTGAGCAGAGGGGTGATGATATGATTTGCCTCATAGTTTAACAAGATCATCCTGGCTTCTGTGCTGAGAAAAGAGTGTAGGGGCCAGAGCTGAAGCTGAATGATCATTTAAGAAAGTACTGTAATAATCCAGGTTGGATATCACAGTGGCTTGGACCAAAGAGTGAGGATTAGAGTCTGTAAGCAAAGGTCGAGGTCATGCTATCGAATGCAGGATAAGCCAAGAGAATGTGCTGATGGATGGAATGTGGGAAGTGGGCAGGGTTACTGCTTCACCCAAAGCAGAAGGGTGCCAACCACAGAGAATCCACGTTGAAAGGCACTCAAGGGCTTTAGGTGTGATAAAAGTGAGCAATCAAGATTTCTGACTCAAACCACTAATAAAAGGCAGTTGGCATTAATGGAGATGGAGAAGACTGTGGGAAGAATGAGTTTGGTGGTGGTTGAGGGATGATCAGGAAGTCAGCTCTGGACGTGTTTAATTCCAGAGACCGATTAGCAATCCAGCTGGACAGGCTAAACAGGCCGTTGGATAAACGAATCTGGAGGGCATGGGAGAGGTCCAGCCCCGAGATACCAATTGGGGAAAACATTAGTATATCATTGGATTGTAAAACCAAGATATTAGAGGAAATAATTAGGAGGAATCAGTGTGGATCAAGGGTCAGCAAATCATGGCTACAGCCAAATTCAACCAGCTGCTTGTTTTATCAATAAAATTTTATTGGAACCCCGGCACATACATTCATTCCCACCGTCAGAGTGAGATAGTTGAGATGGAGTTTACAGAGGTATATAGGTTCTTCCAAAATGGCCCCTTGCCCATGCCTAACAGAAATTTTGCAAAGATCCTTGCTTTGGTTTCTTTCAAGTTACACTCCCTTGGTTAAAATCTGCATTCCATGTCTGATACTGGCCCCACACTGCTGAGTGTGGGCTCTCGGTAGAGGGGAATTTGAGGGCTTTCCATACAGACTTCCAGGTAGGACACTCTAAAGGGGTTGGTGGCATTATAACCCCATTTCGCAGACGGGGACACTGCAGTGCTGAGTCTGTGAGTAACAAAGATTGCCTAACAATGTAGTGAATGGAGCCGGAATGGAGCCTGCATTCTTCTGACTCTGAAGTATTTTCTGAATTCCCCCTTTTTTCCATATTCTGATCAATGTGGGTTCAGAATGGCTAAAAAAACAGTGTTGCCACCTCTGAGTGGCAAAGCCAGGTCATCTCAGCCTGGCACCAAGGCTCTTTTGGCCACCCCACACTACTGTTTCATAGGTCAAGATGTCCTTCCAACGAAGGCCTCTTACTTTCTTTTGATTCATCTGGGTCTTCTGATCCCCCTTCTCTCTCTCATTGTGGGAAGACTTCTTGGAGAAAGATTCCGCTTTCATCTTATCTTCTAATTCTATGTTACTTTAGTCGTCTTTTTTTTTTTATAATTCTTTAATGAGTCCACATATTTCCTTCCCACAATTTCATTTCTTCTTGTATCTAACAGCACAGAACTTTCCATCCTTCTGACAGAGTTCTACAACAAAGGTTAATTACTTTATAATTTCATTCCCTAAAAAAAAAAAAAGACGTACTAAAATTGCTAATTTTAACTGTGCTTCTTGTCAGTAGGTTCATGTAAATTCACTGTAATTAAACCAGATGTTTTCTTGTGCCTAAAAGTCAGGTGGTAATTTAAGGGAAATTTTCATTGCAACATAAAGGGGGACAGAGTGTAATCAAGGGAAGGTTTCTCTGCTCCTGTTTTCCTTTCTTCTTCCCGTTTTCATATTTGGGAAGTGGGGCTGGTAGTAGTGAACCCTGCAGGCAGATGTGGGAATCGAGTCAGCTCATGTGAAAGCGCAGAGCTCCACCGGGTCAGCAAAAGTGCCCATCCTGGTTCTTTTATCTATGTCTTTTTTTTCTTTTTTTTTTTTTAATTTTTGGCCTCTCCATTCCAGGGGCCATATTCGTTGGCTAGTTGGCTCATTATCAACAGACTCAGAACTAACTTAAGAAAAATCAGAATAATTTGAAAACGGTTTAAAGGTCACCAGAATCTGTACGTGTGTCTGATGGAGACAAGACAGATTTCCCAGTCTTGCTGAAGTTGTTTTTTTTTTTTCTTTTTCCGGATGAATTTTTACATTTTAAGATGTTAAATACATCTTTTTTTTGTTTGTTTTTTCCTCCTGGAGAGAGAGTGCATGCAAGGTGTGTGGCAGGGGTGTCAGGGGAGGGAACAGAGGATCTGAAGCGGGGGCCCGATGTCACAACTCTGAGATCATGACCTGAGCCAAAATCAGGAGTTGGGCACTCAACTGACTAAGCCACCCAGGCGCCCTGCAAATGTATCTTTTTAATGGAACTTTGCAGGGGTGTATTTGTAAATGTTTCACAACCAACTTCTCAGGAAAAACAAAACACCATCATGTTTGCCAGTATCCACAGTGTAAAGTCGCCAACGTGACAATTTTGAGCAATGAATATGGTATCACATAACTGAGAGGTGGGAAGACAGGCTAATGAGCAGCTCCAGCAAGCCAGAATGAGCTGGTTCTGAGTATAGACTGCTTACATTACACATATCCTCCCCTTCTTAAACAGTGACTATAAACAGGGCCCTGAGATAGGGGGAAGAGGCATGGACTTTGATATCAGTCATTCACTCACCGAACAGTTAATGAACACCAACTATGTGCTTGGCAGGCAATAAATATGTGTGTGTGTGTGTACCTAAGTACACACATGAGCACACACTATTTCAGATGATGATGAATGACAGAAAAAGTAAAGCACGGACAGTGTTGGGGAGGTTTGGTAGGTTATAGGATTATCTAATAGATGGTCAGGGGAAAGAAATCATAGGTAAGATTTTGGGATCTATTTACTGGCTCTGCCTCTTGCTGCTTGGAAGCCTGGGACAGGTTCCTTGAACTCTCCAAGCCTCAGAGTTCTCTGTCCCAAAACCATATAAATGCACCAGCATGGCAGGATTTGGCGACTCCCTGCAGGAATGAAGGATACCAGCACCATGCCGAGGTCAACACGGGCATTCAAAAACCACGACTGCATTTCTCCTTACCTTTTATAATATCTCAAGGCCATCTTTGTGAACCTCAAAAATGTACTGAGTTCTAGTTAAACGATGCTTTTAAGACCTGTTAAGTTAGGTATAGCTTTTTACCCTTCTACCAAATGACTCTGGACTGTTGCCTTGTTACTTACTGCCTTTTATACTTCTCTTCTCACTTCTCTCTTCGTTAGATTTTGTGTGCTGTTTGTTACTATTCAGCGCCTGTCCCTAGCAACATGCAGCCTCCTTCTAGCTTCCTATCAGTGAGGAACCAGATACTGAGACTTCTAGAAATGCACACAAAATACAGACACTCACTCCTGAAGACATGTCAGTCTTCCCTACGATGCAAGCCCATTTACCATATTCAATTAAGTAATATATGTATTATGCATCACTAATCATATTACATATCAATTGTTTTATTATATTGTGCACATATTATTAGTTATAATCAATTACATTTTATATACTTACTGTAAATTTTATCGGAGCCTAAAATTCCTTATTGTAAAGTAGGAAAAACAATACTGTTTGCTTTCTCATATTTGGTGTTAAGATGAAGGAAGCTACATTGCTAGTGGAAATGTAAAATGAGGGCACCTGCAATGGAATATTAGCCATCAGAAAGGATGAATACCCAACTTTTACATCAACATGGATGGGACTGGAGGAGATTAGGCTGAGTGAAGTAAGTCAAGCAGAGACAGTCAATTATCATATGGTTTCACTTACTTGTGGGACATAAGGAATAGCATGGAAGACATTACGGGAGGAGAAAAGTGAAGGGGGAGAAATTGGAGTGGGAACTGAACCATGAGAGACTACAGACTTCAGAAAACAAACTGAGGGTTTCAGAGGGGAGGGGACTGGGGGGAATGGGTTAGCCCAGTGATGGTCATTAAGGAGGGCACGTACTGCACAGAGCACTGGGTGTTATACACAAACAATGAATCATGGAGCACTACATCAAAACTAATGATGCACTGTATGGTGACTAACATAACATAATTAAAAAAAATAAAATGAGGGTGCCTGGGTGGCTCAGTCGTTAAGCATCTGTCTTCGGCTTTGGTCATTATCCCAGGGTCCTGGGATTGAGCCCCACACCAGGCTCCTTGCTCACCGGGAAGCCGGTTTCTCCCTCTCCTCTTCTCATGTTCTCACTCTCTTTCTCTCTCTCAAATAAATAAATAAAGTCTTTAAAAAAAAAAAGGAAAATGTAAAATGAGTGTCGACATCTAACAAACCTGTATGTTTGTTTCTCTTTGGACCTCAGCAATCCCACTTGTAGGAATTTGCTGTGAAAATGCAACTGTACAAACATCAAACCACGGAAGCACGAGGCTATCTGCTCCAGTATCAGTTGTCATCGCAAGTCACGGGAACAACCTCAGTGTCCACGGCACCCTATCTGAATAAACCATGATAGAGCCACATAATGAGTCCCGCGCAGCCAGCAGAAAGAATGATACAAATCTGTACACACCGAGATGGGAGTGATTTCCAGAGTATATTAAAATGAACAAAGACATGTGATGTGGCGCATATCTACTGTGCTATCTGTTGTATAAAAATAAGAGAAGGAGAAATAATTTTTACTTTTTTTTGCAAAATGAACTATCAGAAAACTAGTATCTGAAATGAATAAAAACAGTGACCTTCCAGGCGTGGATGGGAACAGTGTGAGAGACCAAGATGGCGGTGCTCCCTCCGAGGGTACTTTTTTTAAATGTAGTTTTGACTTTTGAACCACGCAACTGCTTTGAATTTAAAAGCAATAAAATTAAATCAAAAGGGTGGGGGAAGGGCAAACCTTTAAAATGAAACAAACCAACCTAACTAGGCATCACGTTGGTAATAAAATCATACAGATAAAAGACCAAGCCTTTGAACATGGTATTTTGGCTGCTTATGGAGAGAAAAACTGAAAAGAAAATCTTTAACCTAACCTGTTAGCTTTCCTGTTTGGGGGGGCGGGGGTTTGGTATTGTAATTCTGAAACTATTTTATAACGCATTGTGGGATGGAGCAAATGAAGAAACGTGCGGATGGTGAGAACCAGAGTTCTCGCAGTGGGAGGAAAGAGATCTATGCATGGAATGAGGGTAAGAGGTGATTTGAATGAGTACAACATTGTGATTTAAAACAGATAAATCATATCCCTCCGTCCTACCTACTGGAAGAGTCTAGAGGCGGTAACACCCCATCGATCAAGCTAAGATGTATATCTTCATGCCAAAATACCACTCCCCACTGAAAGCAACCAGAAATCCTTAGCTAAGTGGCTGACTTCAGGTTTGGGGCAGAGATATTACAAGGGTGATCTAGAATACTTTGTTACGGCAGAAGAAAGCAAGAGTAATGAGAACATGTCAAAAGAACCTAGGAGTCAACCCACTAGCCACAGAGGAGACAATGCAAGCATCGAAGAGAATTATAAATAGAACTGGATTTTAATACAAAGAGTCAAAAGCAAATGATTTAAGAGTCAACAGGAATATTAAAAATGGGGAAGGGAATGGGGAAAGAAAACCCTTCTATAAAGAAGAATGCTAATTAATACATGTAGAAGAAATGACAGATTTCAAATTCACCCTTTTAGGTGCCTGGGTGGCTCAGTAGGTGAAGTGTCTGCCTTTGGCTCAGGTCAAGATCCTGGGGTCCTGGGATCAAGCCCCCACATCGGGCTCCCCGCTCAGCGGGGAGTCTGCTTCTCCCTCTCCTCCCCACTCAAGCTCTCTATCACTATCTCTGTCTCTCTCTCTCTCAGATAGATAAATAAAACAAAATTCATCCTTTCATAAACATCAATGTAGTAACCACTTAATTTTCAAGGAGGCTAAAACTATTGGGTGAGAAGTTTGTGGGGGAATCAGGGACTCACCAGACCTCAAAGAACCACTGCACAGAGTAGCTGATCTACAAAGGGAAAAGGACCGTATTTACAGCAGAGAGATTTAAATCTGAGTAATGAAAGCAACTGTCAGGGCCTCTCTGACATTATGTAACTCTAGATACAATGCAGTGAAAAATACACATCACCAACCTATGTGGCGTTTTTGCCAAAAATATCTCGTTTTCTGGTTTTGTCATGTAAAATCATGCTTAACATGATTGGAAATGTTAGTGTGGATTGTCTACTTGATTAATTTTTAATTAATGCTAAGTTTCTTAGATGTCCTATAGTATCATGGCTGTGTAGGAGAACATCCTTACCTTCAGGTAACGTACGCTCTCAGAGAGCTGAGCGATCAGATGTTGGGGTTTCTGCAATTTACTTTCAAAGACTTAAAAATATTACATGTATTTTTATATGTGATACCTCCATTTCAGACATACCATACATAAACATGAGTAAGAAAATGGAGCACGGTGTTCACCAATGGTGAATCTAGGCCAGCAGTTCACAGGTCTTCTTTGCACTCCTCTCAATCTTTCTACAGCTTGGAAACATCTCACAAGAAAATCTTGGGTAGGAGTTGTTGCGTATAACGGGCCCATTAATGCCTAGCATGGGGCAGGCGCACAGTAAACCTAAGTGGTAGCCAAAGTGAGACCATTATCAGCATTGCGTTTATGGTTCAAGGTCTCATACGTTCCATTTCATAATCGTGACTGCAGTCTGGGGAAAGGCAGAGAAGGAAGCACTGAATAAGTAAGCCACAGTTCTGTCTGAGTCATATGTGAAAAAAGAACAAATAAAGAACCCATTTAGCTTCCTAGCTGCTTCCCAACGAATGCAATGGAGCTCAGTGGCCATGAGTTTCTCTCACCAGGGATGGATTACTTTGTAAGCCCTCAAAGGCACTGGGTCACTGAAATTGCCAATTTTACAAATTCCCCAGAAGACAATTTTGGAGCAGAGACAAAAGCAGCATGAATCCAGGCAGCTCAATCTGAGAGGCTGCTCTGTGGCTCCCTGAGGGGGGTTTCAGCTAATCCACTGGAGCCATGATCCGTCCTCAGCCTGCCCTTGAGGTGAATGAGTTCCCCGTCAACAGGAATGGTGCCCCTTCCCTTCATGGAAGTGGATCCCACCAGAGAGAGGGTCCCACGCTCCTCGGCAATCTTCCCTCAACACCGCGGGTCCTGTCGCTGTGAGACAGAGGACCGCTGTCTTGGATGTGGGTGTTTTTAATATGATAATGTCCACATGTCTCTGCAGAGGAGGAATTGATGTTTTATTAATGGTGTTTAATTAAAGTTTAATTTCAAAGCATTGCTGCTCTCAAGTTATTTTGATAAAGACTTTGTGATTTTTTTCCCCTGCCTGGTGACAGGAAAGGGAGAGGTTGAGGCATGGCTTCAAGATGGGACTTGGGATTTGCTGTTGCACCTGTAGGTAACCCTCCCAAAGCAGCCCAACGTCTGCAGAGCATCCTGGAGGAAGCACCCGGGGCTGCTCCCGGGCTAAACCCTAGCATTCACATGGACCCCTGAGTTTCCAGGCTGAGTTTCAACAGTGGCAGCTCCTCCCAAGTGGTCTCATAACGGCTTGCCACGGAACCACCCTTCCTGCGTTGGCTCTGCTTCTCAGATCACACGCTGACCGCATCACCACGGCTTAAGAGTCTAGGTCAGATTTTCTCCAGCTGTTGGAGCGCATGTCTAGAGCTCTGGAGAAGTGTCCTAGGGCAGGCTGCTGTTTTCTGCCTTGCTTGTGCTCTAGGATCCTTTGTCAAGACATTTTTTTCTTCTGTGGCTTAATTCAAATGTGACAGCCACATTCATTGAAGACCTACAGTCTGCTGGACATCATTCCAATTTCTTTTCTTTTTTTTATGATTTTATTGTTAAGTAATCTCTGCATCTAATGTGGGGTTCGAAGTTATAACCCCCGAGATCAACAGTCACGTGCTCTATCCACTGAGCCAGCCAGGGGACCGCATTCCAAATTCTTTATATACCGTCCCTTTCAATGAGCATAACAACCTATCAGGTGGCCACTCTTTGGATCTGCATTTGCGAGGCAAGGAAACCGAGGCACGGAGGGGGTTAAGAGGCTTGTTCCAGGTGTGCTGCTCCAGAGCTTGGCCTCTGTAGCTGCAAGTCCTTGTACCTGCTGGAGGGGGCGCTGTGCATCTCTGAAATGGCACAGCCCTCCAGGGAAAGGGCCGGCAGCTTCCCTGGAGCCAAACACAGGGCCACAGCTCCTGGGGTGCAGAGGGAAGCCCAGATCAGATGCCCAGCCCTCTGCTGGAGGTCGGATGAGAATGGGTTCACAGGAAGCAAGGCACTCCGGTCACCTGACAAGGCTGATCTGGGGGAGAACTGTGCCCCCAGAGGACAGAGGTCCGCTGCAAGGCAGGAAGGTGGGGCACCAAGGCGACAGAGGCTGGGTGTCCACTGCAGTTACTGTCTACAGAAGCCGAGTCTGCAGGGACGACGTCCTGCAGAGTCACTGTGATGATGAATTTAAAGGCTGGTCACAAAGGGTCTGCCATGCAGGTGGGTTGTGTAAAATTTCCAGTTGTTAAGACAGGATTTGGGGAAAGGACAATTGGGGGACAGGATGAGCAGAGGTGGGCACACTTTCCTCCTTCTCCTTAGGGGACTCTGCAGGTGAGGATGTGGGTCTGGACCCCAGTGGGGCCATCCCTCAGGGTCCTTGAACTTGATTATGTGAAACAAGAGTGTTAGGTGGGATTGCCATGGGAGAGGCTCTGCCTTGAGTTCTGTGGTCTGCCCTGGTCAAGTGGAGATGTGCCTCAGAAGGACAGTGTTCTGACCATTCTGTCCCATCCCTTTGTTGTGTCCCTCCACCTTCCATCTTCATGTCCAACACTTCCTGAGCATTTCCTTCCCAAGTTTCCTTCTGCATCCCAGCCCTGACCACGATGACAGCTCCTTTCCCTGATCGGGGGGAAGAGTGATGCATGAGCTCTCTGCAGAGCTCTCCTGCTGACCAGGTCTCGCCCCCTTCACTGGACATGGTCTGAAGTTGCACCTTATCCTCCTCCTTTTCCTTGTCCTGCCCTCACCTCCCTTCCTAGACTCCCTGGGGAAAGCTTCCTTAATCCATCACCTGTACCCAAATCTATCTATCCCTCACAGTCTGATTCCAAAGACATAACTAAAGACGTCCCCACAAAGCCAGAGAGAGTATGGCTGGAAGGAAAACTGAAATACAGCCATTGAGAAGTGTTTTCTAGGTACATCCTAGAACCAGCAAATTCTGTCTTCCCAGAAATGAGATAACTGCTGTGATGGAGTTCCATGCAAAATGCAGTGGGAGCCTGGGAGGGAATGCCCAAGTCAGCTTGGAGCAATCAGGGAAAGCTTCCTGGAGGAAGCAGCATGTGTGCTAAGACTTGAAGAGAGCTTGTCTCACAGACATGGAGGGAGAGGCCATGGCAGTAGGAGAAATAGCATGGGCAAGGACAGAAGGTGGGGAAGTGATATGTTCTAGAAGTTACACGTGGTTCTGAAGTGTCTGAGTCTCAAGGTAGGAGGCATGCTGGGAGGTAAACTGCATGAAACTGACTCATCAGAACCTTGTGGGGGCAGGGAGTGGGGTGAGGGCGGGGAGATGAACTGGAGGGTCCCCAGGCTCATTTCAGGTCTTTATTTTGGTCTACTGGAAGCAGTTCACTGACACGAGGAACACAGAATGAGAAATTGGTATGGAAGGGGAAACTGGTTCATTTTGGGGTACTTCGAGTTTGAGCCGCCTGTCAGACATCTGGGTGAGTACTTGGTTCTGGGTGCATCTGATGCCTGTGCTATGAAACTTACATGTATTTTTTAATTTTAACTCCTGCAGAATCCGGAGTGGTCTGACTCCCAGATTCAATGCACTGAAATGACATGATCCACAAGGCCTCTCTGGGAGGTCCTGGTGTGGCTAAACACTGAACACAGAAGGGGTTAGCAAGTGAGAAGAGGGATGGGGGTGTGGACGGGGCAAATCTGAGTGCGTGTCTGAGTCTACGGGCACAGTGCCTCCTGGAATTGTGCAACACCCTTCATTAAAGACCCTGGCAGAGAGGCAGCTACAGAGGAGGAAATTAAAGATGGAGGAAGAAAGAAAACCGCATCACTGATGGGTGTGGCCCTGGGACAGGTTCAGCATTGCCCATCCCCAACGAAGCATACCCTCCCCATCCCCCCACCACTCACCGTCCTCCTCTGTCTGCACCACCAGCTCCTCGCTCTCCATCCGGCCCTCGGGGTTGGACAGCAGCAGCCGAAGCCGGATGGTCATGAAGGGGCGCAGGCCCCGCAGGGTGTAGTGGGAAGAGGTCTGAATGACCTCTTCGGCCTCGTACTGCTGCTGGTTGAACACGTACTGGTACTGCACGGTGAGGTTGTAGCTGTGGCAGCGGGTCACCGCGTAGCCGAACGGTTCCCACTGCAGGGTCAGCTGCCGCGCGCGGATGTCCACAATCTCCACGTTCTGCGGCCCGTGCACGGGGTCTGCAAGACACAGACGCAAGACACAGGGGCTTTGAGGACCATCGGGAAGTGGGGTGGGGCGTTTCCTCCCAAAACAGAGGGGACTGGCCCTCCGGACTTAGCTCAGCCATAGCCTTCATAACTATGGCCACAGGGAATATAATTTAATTAACATTTTTCTGTAAATCAAACATTTTTTTCTTACATAACTGCATGCCTCTAAAAGAAAATGTAACTATATAAGGGGAAACCCGAATCACTTGCATACATAAATGTTAACCATTAAAAAATGCAAAATTGTGGAATTCTTAAAGGTTCTTCAGGGTACCCCCAAAAACCATCCTGAGTACCACCAACAGCGTACACAACACTCCAGGGATATACTCATTTAGATGAGTATATCTGCTGCTGGAGTTCTGACCTGCCTCATGTTTAATCCAGCCACAGGCTCCCCCATTGGGAGACCAGCCCCCTCGCTCTCATTAACCGCACTGAGGTGCACAGACTGCAAATCCAGCCACCAGCTCAGCGCTTGGTCTGTCCACACCATCACAGGTGCCGCTCACTACCTTTTGCAATTTCCCCTCCTTCCGATGACAACACGGTTCATCATTCCCTAGCTTCCAACGACAACCCTTGACCTTCTTCCTCTCCTTTCCAATTTTTTCCAAACGGACCCCTCCAGAGCCATCACACTAAAAGCAAAATCAAGGGCACCTGGGTGGCTCAGTCAGTTAAGTGTCTGACTCTCTGATTTCAGCTCAGGTCATGATCTTGGCTCAGGTCATGATGTCAGGGTTGTGAGATAGAGCCCTGCGTCAGACCCCGTGCTCACAGAGCAGTCTGCTTGAAATTCTCTCTCCCCCTCGGCCCCTCCCCCTGCTCATACACTCTCTTTCTCTAAATAAATAAATAAACACAACTTTAGGAACAGATATGGTCATGCCTTCACACTCTACTGCTGTGCCATCCTTTCCCACGTGGTCCCAGACCCCCAAATATAACACTGGCTGTCTTATTTTAGCACCCATCTTCTGTTTATACTTCATATAGAATAGATGCTTTTGTACAAAACAGATTATAAGAAACTGAACACTTAAAACAAAAATCCCCACGTGTGAAGTCCTTCTGTAAAGCTTAGGCATTTCTTATAATAGAAGCATAACTTCTTTTGTGATCAGCATCCCCATAAGTTCTTGTGTTGACTATCTTAGCTGGAAGTAGTTAAGCGCAGGCTAAAGATTAAATCAGTATTTTCCCTCCATACTACCTATAGGACTTCACCAAGTTCTGTCATTTCTTTGGGTCCATCTTTTATTTCGTTTCTAAAATGCGGATAACAATAGTACTAACCTCACCAGGGGTAGTGGGGTGGGGGGGATGGCTAAAGGAGGCAGAGTTTGCAGAGCTGTTAGAATTGTACCTGGAACTTAATAAGCACTCAGTATATTGTGGTTTTTCTTTTGCACCAATAAGAATAACGATTTAAATTATAAAGCTCCGTATGCCGTCTCTACTCTGAACGTCTTGGAAGTGGCTGTGCCGTGAAGCATCCTTATGCAAAATAACAGATCCTATCACCCTAAGAGCATTGGGGGGTATCCGAATTTAGGGGTATTAGCATTCTGTCCCCTAAGAGCATTTAGGGGTAAGGCTGCCCTTCTGCCAATGTAGCAGTAAGAAAGAGGGTGGGACTTGTTGCAAACTGAGTTCCCTGACCTGCCCCTATAGGGAAAAATGTGCTGTGAACGGTGTCAGAGCCTTACTGAGGAACACACTTCCAAGCAGTCTTCTTTTGAGAAGCATACCCAGAAATGTCAGGGAGCCTGGAAAACTAGCTCAGAACTGCTCCCATGCTGCTGGGGACAGGGAGCGGCCTGGCTCTGGATTGACGGTGGAGTTCACGGTCACTTTCACAGCCCAATTATTCATGTTCACAGGCCCTTTGTGTAAAAGAGAGCCAACGTTCCAAAAGCAAATGGGTGACATTGAAAATGTGACATTGAACAAGCTGTTGCTGAGGGTGCATTGTGCTGAGCCCACACAGAATAAGGTGAAAAGTGTGGTCCCCATAGTCGGGGGTGGGGGAGGTTATGATGTGGTGTGGCCAATTGGTTCAACAAATCTTGAAGGCATGAGGACACATGTACAAGCACAGGATGAGCGAGAAGCTGCTTGCGTGGGAAGTCTGTCCATCCCCACCAGCCTCACCCAGATGGAGCCTTTCTGCAGATCCAGAGGCCAGAACTCTCCCAGCCCTGATCAGGACCTCACGACACTCCTCCTCTGGGCGGGCCTTCAAAACGGACGCCATACCCCAGTAAGATCATCACTCCCGGGCTGTCTCGTCTCATCTCCTTAGAGAGTGAGAACAGCAACATGTAAGACCCTTTTAAATCCAAGAGTTGTCCATCTTGTTAAACATCTTAAGATGTACCACAGCCCATGTTAAATATTTTTGGGGGGATCTCCAACGTGTCCTTAAAGCACAAATGAACCAATAAAAACAAAACACCATTGATGGCCAGCTACCATAGTGCTGGGTTCTGTCACCTGCTCCATCTTGTGACCCTATGAGGGAGGGACTAACTGCCAGCCCCACTTTGCAGATGAATAAACTAAGTCCCAACAGGTCCAGGAATTTGTGTAGAGTAGCAAGACCAGCAAGTGGCCAAGAACTTCTATCCACCTGGCTCCATGCCTAGTGTGTGAAGTCAGAAGCCTGACCAGAGGGGTCTGGGGAGTCAGGGCAGGTGCTGCATCTGCCCAAGAGGGAAGCAGAGCCGGAGTCTCCCACCTTCTCTCCTGTGCTCCCCCTGCCGCCCGCCCCCTCCCTGCTGGAGCTGGGCCATACCGTCTCCTCTTTCACTCCCTGTTCACTTTGTCTCCTCTGTGAAGACGTCCTTGCTGAGTCCCTGGGCAGAGCTCAGCAGCTATTTCTTTCTCCTCTCGTTCACTGTATCTTTACGTATTCGTGTTTCACAGTCAGCAGCTTTTCAGAAGTTGGCCCTGCCTGCTAGAATGTAAGCCCTGTGTGTGAGAGCAGGGGTGCTGTCTGCTCATCCCAGGAGCCCCCGTGCAGCCCAGAGACACGCACTGGATGGCCCCAGGGAGTATAGATCAAGCCAAGGGCCAGATGCCCCACCCTGTTTTGCAGACCTCACCACCATCCGGGAGGAAAGCATCACTAGTCTCATCAGGGAGGAAAGCGGAACTCTGTGGGCTGTGCCACCCAGCGAGCACATGGCTGAGATCTGAAGTCTGCGAGGGGCCAGGGCCCCTGTGTTTGCGATGCGCCGTGATACCACGGGGCACGGAGACCGAGTCAGCACAGACTGGAAGCCACCTGCGCAGGATGCTGGGAGGAGGTGGAAAACTGAAGGCAGAAAGGCCTGACCCTTGGGAACCAGGGGCCTGCTGGAGAGGGCAATGCGGAACTCAGTCACACTTGGTACTCGGCTGACCACTGGCCTGTCTTCCCACTGCTGGTCTCAGCTTCCCCAGAATTCTCCCCACAGCTCACCTGGGCATCTGTGCCCTCAAACACCTTTCTGCTCTTCTTCAAGGAAGGAGCAGGCAGAGGCGCCTTTTCCAAGAGGGGAAGGGATGGTGAACGCCCACCAGGCAGTAGAGACGCCTCCCAGGGGTGGAAGTTCAGAGTACCAGGAACATTCCTTGCTTCCTCTGAAGCCCCGGCCACTGTCTTCAGACAGGCCACAGGGAACAGTGGAGCCTGGCGGAGCACAGCTTGAAGCCAGACTCTGGCGCTCACTAGCTGTGTGACCTTGGGCAAGGGTACTTCATCTCGGAGCCTCCATTTCCTCGTCTATAAAGTGGAAATTATTGCACTAATCTGAGAGGGCTGTTAATGAGTATAAAATGAGCTGTAAAGGGAGAGAGAAAATTGCCTCTGTCTAGTGGGCATTCCTCTTAGATACAATGGCCTTTTTTGGAGAAAAGCCTTAAGAAGTTTATTTGAAGCACAAGCTGCCTCCCTAAGGCCTTGGGATCAGTTGCACTCAGCCTTCAGAGGAAGAGAAAAATGAATCCACATGTTGGCTGGGATTGAACAGGAGAAGATGGGGGGGATAGGAGGGCAGAATGTTGCTGGGAGCCCAGTGTGACTGTTCCCAGTGTGACTCCAAGAACTTCAACAAGGTCCTCAAAATAACACAAAAGGGTTTGGACCTCCTGTGGATTCTAAAAAAGAGCAGAAATCTGCATGTCTCTCTTGGACCACTGAAATACCACCTGGGAACACAGGGACCAGAGGCAGAAGACATTTGGGAAATATGGCCCCATGTGCTACTGTTAACTTTGAGGCATAATTTTGGGGGTTTTCCAGAGTATGAAAATTAAGAAGATCAAGGAAGGCTCAGTTCCCTTGCAAAAGGCAAGACCTCCAGTAGAGCTGTGGGTTAGACAGGTGTGGATTAAAGTGTTTGGAAATTTCGAGAACTCCCACTCCAGAAAGGGAAAGACAGTGGCTACTGATGACCGGGCAACCCTGGGCTAAGCATTTGTATGCTGAACACAACTGTCTGGCAGAAAATAATTGAGGCCAATGAAGGGACGTGACTGACCCAGAGCCACACAGCCAAGTCCCCAGCTCTGGGCTCCCACAGCAATCTGCACAGGTGTCCGGCCCACTCAGCATTTGTCAGGCTTTCTAGGAACTGCTTGTTCATTTATCTGTCACTCCTCCCAGGCTGCCAGGGACCGCATTCTGTTTGTCCAGCAAGCCCCAACACATGGTGCAAGGTCTGTCGAGGGCCCGGTTTGCGTTTATTAAACCGCAATGAACAGATGGTGACCTCTTCTTGGGAACTGAGCTCGGACCCCTGACTCCACAGTCCCAATTTTGTCCCCATCACGATGTCATGGAGCCTTTATGGCGAACATATTTGTTTCTGCATTTAAGCTAAAAGAGTGTCCTAAAATCCGCACAATGAAAACTAGTTTTCAAAACCTGTGATGGCAGCATTCATGCTTTTAGTCCGACCTCTCCCCGCTAAACCTCAGCCTCAAAACCCAGCTTCTGCTCCGGTAATTGTCTGTAGCACAGAGATGCCTGGGTTTACACTGGGATGGATGCAAACAAGGTGGAAACTGCTGAGAAAGCCTTGTGTGTGCAGTGGGGACTGGTTTGTTGGATTTACATCCCCCATGGAAATATGTCCAAGCTTTGAGCCTAGGGTGGTTTCAGCCACCAGAGAAGGCCACGCCCACATGACCTTCCTAAGTAACAGCCTCCAGGCCAATGAGAAGACAGACAGTGGGAAGACAGTATGGCTTGGCTTATCGGGAAGGCTGGAAAATCTTCCTCTGATGGAAAATCCAGGTGGCTTGGCCTCTGGGTAAAGTTTCTCTCTGCTCTTAGACCTGGCAACAGGAGCCCTGTCCTGAGCCCCGTGCATTAAGGAGCCCTTCTCCTGCAGCAGGAGTCAGTGGGCCTTAAAAGCATCCTTCTGCATCTCATGCTTCCTGTTCTGGACCAGCATCCAGGTACCCGATACCCCCCGGAATTCCCTGCCCCAGTACCTCCAACTCATTTCCAGGGCCTGTGTGAACCTCTTGCCTTTGTCTGCCCTTCCCCAGACTATATGCCATGTGTGTGCCTTGCTAGGTCCAAGGGGTAAGCAAAGAATGGCTATTTTCGGGGAGTGGGCAGAACTTGGACATGAGGACTAAAGTCCCCACACAGGTGTCTATAAGGCTTTTATTGCGGGGGGGCAGAGTGTGTTCTTGCACAGGTTAGGGACAGGAGTGTGTGTGGGGCTGTGTGTGACTGACTGAGCCCCTCACTCCTAAGCTGACTCTGAAAGGCAGGCTGGTCCTCCTGACCTCTGATCACTTCCCCTCTTTTGCATGTCCGATCTTACTAACTTACTAGTCCTTCCTGAAGTACCATTTTCAACCTAATATCTGAGCCCAACCTGCAACCTGTACCCTCCCACCTCCAAACTCCCTTCCTCGTTTCCCACGGCTCATGCCTCTAATCCTGGAAAGCCAAACATTGCCTCCAGAACCTCCCATACCTCCCTGCTCTTCTTGCCCACATTCTACCTGCTGCTTGGGATGCCACTGGCAAATCTCTGGTCAACGGATTCCAGGCCCAGCGCCAATGCCACCCTTTCCTTGTAACTTTCTCCAAAAGCCTTCATGCACAGGTGCAACGGCTGCCTCCATCATGTTTTCTCTAGCCCAGTAGCTCATCTCCTCTGTACCCCACATCACACTGCAGGTTAGTCTGTTCACGTTCTGTTCACGTTCACCTGCTCCCTTGTGAGCCCTTAGATCTCTTCATTTTCATAACGACAACACATGGCTGCTTCATACATAAATTGAGGAAAGAGTAAATATACAAAGTAGGTGATGGCTGGAGACCAAACCTGAATTAAGCTCCTCCCCGCCGCAGGAGAAAAGAAGGGGGTGAATCAGGGCTCTCTTTACACTCCAATTGTGAAGGGGAGTTACGTGATTAAGTCAGAATTTGAGGCTTTTTTGTTCTATGTGGGCCCAGCTTCCATTCCTGCTGTCAAAGGCAATAGCTGTAGAATCTCCTAATGACCTTAATCAAGGCAGAACATCTTATTAAAAAAAGAGCAGCCAAGCAGATTTCCAAATCATGAATTTTCTGTTTATTCATCTTCACATGTGGAGTTGGCTGTAACATATGTCCTGTTCAAAGTTGAACCTACATTGAAATAATTTGGGGCACGGGGCTGAAAATGTGGAGGTGGATAGCTTGTATGTAAAATTAATTTTTTATCCATTTGGAGATGCAATTTGAGTTCCTTTCAAATTAAATTGCAGTGGAGTCCTAGGCAGCTGGAAACATTATTGCCAGTATAATTTGATATTGCAAGAGCAGTAATACGTTGACAGATATCTCGATGTGACCGTTAATTTGCAATTTCTGCATGGAAATGATACAGGAAGGGAGAAAAAGGTAAAAGGAACAAAATTAAAATCCATCTTCCTTCCAGCATCATCCAAACCCACTCTCGTGCTTACTTTCCACCACCTCCTTTAATTTATTGCAGGTGCTTGGTGGACAGGAATTTGTTGACTATTACCACGGACATCTTATAGAAGGAGGCAAGGACAGGAATCCAGAGGCTTCTTTGGAGAAATGCTGGTAGTACACTCACCAGCCAGGGTCCCTGGGTCCTACTCATCCTGATAAACGGAGTCCTGCGGGGCTGGAACACGTTACCTTGTGAGAAGGTGACCTCGCTGCTACCCTCTTGCAGCAGTGAAATAAAGAAGGTAATTCCTGTATGTGTTCATTGGCTCATTAATTAATGAAAAATGACTCTCGAGCACTGGAGACGCCACGGCGTCATAAGAACAACACTGGCTCTGTGAACACCTGCACCTAAAGCAAGTTACGTGTCCCATCAGCATCTATGCTGCATTTTTTTTCTTTCCTATGTAGAACATGGGAGGTACCCCCTGCCTTTCGGGGCTCTAAGAGAAGCGAAGGAGAGTCTCCACCAAGCTCTTGGGTGGTATTTGAAACAGCTGTGCTCCCTCAGATACAGCTCCCACCTCCAGAAGGGAGGCAGTCAGAGGAGCTACTGAGATAAAATAGGAGTCCTGTAGGTTACTGGCCTGGGTCTCGATCTCGTGGTTTGTTGGGTTCATGCTTTTAACCAACTATAGTTAGGAGCCGAGAGCTTCCATTAATGTGCCTTCAGATAATGCTGTCTCTATGCCTTATTTCTCCAAACACATCTTGAACCTCTGAGATGGGACAGGCATTAGGGGTACATGGGAATAAGAAAGATAGTTCTTGCCTTCATGAGACTCATGCTCTAGGAGATGCAGACACAACAACTGTGATGAATGGAATGATGAAGCCTGGAGCGCCTTTTTGCAGGGGGAGTGCCAGGCTTCTGGACAGCACAGGGCAGAAAAACACAGCCGAGCGCTGGAGACTCCTCCCAGCCCACTGAATCATGACTCATGCACAACCCTCACATTCTTTTCCATAGACACCAGAAGCCACCAAAGAAATCTGAGGTGAGTGAAGGTTAATGACTCCCCCACAACCGCATTATTAGGTTATAATAAAAGCAAGTCTTAGGCCAAACTCTGTGATATAGATGACCACTTATTACACAAATGTCTATTAGCGAGCAGACACAGAAGAGGTCAAACCATCTATCTGTAAAGTTCAAAGAAGTCCCAGAAATCTGTCCTTGCAGAAGTTGGCAAACATTTTTCTTTTCTTTTCTTTCTTTCTTTCTTTCTTTCTTTCTTTTTTTTTTGGAAGGGAGTTGGGTAGTAAATATTCTAAGCTTCTCAGGTCAGATATTCTCTGCTGTGACTGTTCATCTCTGTTACCGTGGTGCCAAGGCAGACAGACTATCGTGCACACAAATGGGTGTGGCAGTTTCAATAAAACTTTATTTACAAAAACCAGTAGTCAACACCAGAGCTGCCCCTTTTCTACTTCTGTTCCAGGGCCAAGATCAATTACATCAGGAAACCAGGAATACTCCTTCTCCAGTGGGTGACCAGGGCTCTATGGGAATCAATCACCGTAAGTTCAAGGCCGGGTTCTTCTTCATTATATATGTCCAGAAAGAGCTTTAAAAACATTCTGGCCAGCCCACGTATTTTGAATACCTTCAATTTCACTAATTAGAGTCCACTAATAATACTCATTATTATGCTAATTAACAGGTCCCTGATTTCAACTACAACAACCAATTTCTGACATTTAGTATGCTAATCCACAAAATGAGGGTTAGAGATCAAGATATGGCATCAGAAACACCTGGGCAACGCAGGCGCTGACACAGTGCCTGAAGGTTGTCACTCTACCCTCCTCCCTCTATGCCTACTTCCAGCTTCCACTCACCCCCTGGGTTCTCAGTTGCTCTGGGAAGACTTGCTCTCAAATGCTCATCTCACCCACAGTTGGATTAACTGTGCTCCTTCATGTTCCTACTTTAAAGGGATCCGTGACCTTGGCCAGGATATAAAATGGGCAGATGAGGGCTGCTCCGACAGTCCTATGCTCTCAGCCCTACAGCTAAGCAACTTGGAGCGTAGATGGGAAACCAAGAGGCAGATACAACCTAGGCTCCAGAAGGACCCATCAGCTGGGGCCATGGACCTCAGGTGCCGAGTGAACATGGCACCTGCCACCCAAGGTCCCCAGGCTGCTTACTGAGCCACTCTCTTGTTCCAAACACTCCTATACTGTTTTGTGCTAATGGGGTTAGGATCTCTGCTCCCCCACCTGGCTCCATGCTCCTCTCTGCCCATGTGGGATGATAGAGGGACCCCACGGGGCTGGAGGGGGACGAGCAGGCTTCCTGTTTCTAGGTGCTTCACTCCAACATCACTCCTTCACCCTGGGCAAGTTCAGTCTGTCTCAGCAGTTAGATCTGGTCTGCAGTTTCTCCAACATTTCAACAGCCAGCCTCAGAGACACCAGCACCCACCAACAAGTGCTCTATCTTCCACTCTTTTAATTATTTATGATTCCAGATCATTCTCTTTGTTCTATCCAGCCCTGGCAATGCCCACCTCCCATAGTGGCTACACTGGTGTAATACCGTCACCTTTCCTTTGTACCTTGTTGGTTTCCCAGCCTATTCTTTATATCTAGTTCACCAGAAGGTTTCCAAACTTGCTCGCGTCACACTGTCCTTGCTATTGGGGTAACTCTTCACAGGGTTCCTAACCAAAGAAACACCTAACAGTTTCATTTATTAGTTAGTCCAAACAACTTAACTGGATATAAATAATATATCCTACAACATAATAAAGGTTTGAAAAAACAGTACACACAAAAGACAAAATACTGTAATGTCACTCTGTAATAGCCACAGTTACTTGCTCCTGGGACGTATGTATCTGTTGAGCACTGAACAAGCCACTCCTATTTCCTGCTCCAGGTGGATTTTTGTGTGATACTTGCTTCTCATCATACCAGCTACTGAAGGCCAGCTTTGCAAAGATACAGTGGCATCCAAACAATGTACCTCAGTCTAATGCTGAAACTGTGGACCACCTCCACCTAGTCATTTATACAGTATTAGAGGACAGTTGTATTTCATGATCTTTTAAGATTAATATCTAAAATGCCCTCACGTGATACCTTGGTGAGTTCACTGTGGTATCCTGGGCTGCTTCGTCATGGTTTGAGAAGCATGACAGATAATTCCTCACAAGCCATCCTCTCTTAAAATAAGCGTGTGATTTATCTGCTAACCACTGCCTGAACTTCATGAACATTCTGTGTCCTCATCTGTTATCTCCCAGAGCTCCCTTCTGCTTGGGGACCCCCTGACCACCCTGACATCCTAGCTGGCCTGTATGTCTCACCGGAGGCTCAAACCAGTAGTGTATCTCGTGCCAAACTGGTGAGCAGGGGGTTGGGCCACACCTCCCACCATGGTGACAGTCCAGGGGCTCAGATGCCAGGAAGAATTAAATGGACATGGGCACAAGATTACAGCCTGAAAATAAAAGCTTTGGAATGTTTAAAAATTACTTTGCTGGCAGAGGAAATGGGGTTGGAAAGAGAGAAGCAATTTCTAAATTACATGGTTTCAGTTTCCAGAGAGGAAAAGAGTTTCGGGGTGGGAGGGAGGTGAAGGGGAGCCCACCAGGTCCTCTGGGCTTCCATTCAGTTCACACTTAATTCATGGCAAGTCTACCTTGTCTATTTATTTAGGAAAAATAGCAGAACAAAAAGAACTCCAGGAAACTCAAAGGAAAAGCTGGAGAGAGACTGCAACCTGAAACATGTCTGATGGTCAGAAGCCACCGAGTACTGGGCCTGGGTGAGGCCTTAAACATTCTAAATGCTGCCCCTCTCCTTGGCAAACAGACTGCCTGTGAACAAAATGGGCAGTGGAATTAGGGAAGAGTCTTCCCCGTGGCCAATTTGCCATCACTGTGATGCTGATGAAGGCCTGTGTATCAATTAAATTGTTTCTAGAATATGTAAGACAAATGAACACAAGCCTTATCTCCTTGTTGGACCCTTAGCCCCTCTATCTCAGAACTACTGCCTTCTCTATTAGTTGGAGAGTTTGGCTTTTTATAGTCAGATCTGGGGCTTTTCACAAAAGCCGAGGCTGCTCACAGCTGAGAACCCCCCACCTCAGGAAATTCTTGATCTCCCAAGGAATAGCATTAATCTACAGACACTGCTCAGGGCTGCAGGGCCTTGAAGAGGCCTGCTGTGTCAGCAGGCCCAGAAATGCCTACCAAGCTTTTTTATGATGTCCAAAGCTTTATTCTTTGAAATGTACAAGAGGAGAATTAAATTGAAGGAAAAATTTCAAACAAAAACCACTGTCAGTTGAAGGAGGCTCCTTCTCTATCGGGTCTCATTTGGGGCTCATGTAGGCCCCATTGAGAAAGGACAGGTAACAGAGCAAACCTGTCTACTCCAGTTACCTTGGGGAAAACCACCAGGAAGGGAACCCCAGTAGAAGAGGGAGCACAGCAGAACCGTAGCTAGAAGACCCCTTTACCCCTGCCTGCCTGCCTCACTCACTGGTGAAGCACCCCACTCACAGTGCTCTCAGCAGGGGTGATGGCCAAAAATGCACACGTGGGGCTTCCTGGTGGCCCCTGGCCATGACTCTGGGAGACCCAATCCAACCATAGGCTCTTACAGACACAGCAAGTGATCACCCTTCATATCAGAACTGTACTTCCGGAGGCACCTGGGTGGCTCAGTGGGTTAAAGCCTCTGCCTTCAGCTCAGGTCATGATCTCAAGGTCCTGGGGTCGAGCCCCGTATCGGACTCTCTGCTCAGCAGGGAGCCTGCTTCCTCCTCTCTCTGCCTGCCTCTCTGCCTACTTGTGATCTCTGTCAAATAAATAAATAAAATATTAAAAAAAAAAAAAAAGAACTGTCCTTCCCCTTGACATTCAACTTTGACTCACCCTTCTAAGGCTGCCCCCTGACACATGGGAGCTCCCACCTCCAGGGTCACCAGGCACAATCCCCTCCTCACTGAGCATCTATCCTCCATCTGCAAAGGGCTTTGGTCACATAACTGACGTCTTCCCACGTTCTCCCTCCTGACTGACAAAATTTGTTTACGAAAGGCGTGACCTCAAATAAGTAATTTTACCCTTTCTAAGCCTGGTTTTAGTGGAGCTCAGCATAACTACCTACCTCCTAGTAGTCTTCTGAGGTCTTCTGAGGTTGAAACAAAATTATCCGTGCTCATGTATTAGTGGGCTATTGCTGTGTAACAAATCGCTCCCCAGAGCCGCTGGTTTACCGCAGCATTTATCTGTGAGCTCATGCATCTGCCTGTCTGACCTAGGCAGGGCTCAGCCAGGCTTGACTCCAGGCTGTGTGCTGTACTCAGGTGTGCGTCATGTGTGTTTGTGGCCAGGCCCAGGCTGAAGGGGCAGCAGTGGCTCAGGGTATGTTCTGTCCCTGATGGATGCATCGGAGCCAGGCCAACCCATGCAAGAGCTCCTGAGACCTCCCTCACGTCACATCCACTAATACGATATTGGTCAAAGCCAGGCATGCAGGCAAGCCTGACATCACAACAGTCACTCCTCCCAGGAAAGCGGAGGTGGGGGCAGTGAATATGGCTGAATGATAACCTAGGAGCACCGATCAGTATGAATTTCTGTTTTGATTAACAGGGACAGCCAACACTTCTTACTTTGCATAGGCTCGGTCCTCCCCAAGGGGAGGACAGTCTAACTTCAAGTCAGGTCTCACGGCAGCCAGAAGCTGTATGAGGGGTAGCAGCTGCCTGCTCTTCCTGCTTTTGGACTGTTAGGAGCTATGTCCCTGGGAAAGGGGGGTAGTAAGTCTTATAGACAGGCCTAGGGAAAGCAGCCCTATCATTGGAAATCCTTCTCAATCTCAATATGAACCTTCTGATCCACCCACTATACTGGGTCAGGTAAGTCTCTCCTGTCCTCACTTCCCATGAGCTGCTCAGACCACAGCCCTCCACATACCCTGCTCTCCTATGCCCCACACCCAAACTCCTACGGTAGGCAAAATAATGCCCCTCTCCCCAAAGACGTCCATGTCCTAATACCTGGAACTTGTGAATCCTTTATTTTTCATGGCAAAAGAAATAGGTGCAGAGGTGATTAAACTAAGGATCTTGAAATTAAGTGATGGATTTGCTATGTGGGCTCCATGAGCTCACAGGGGTCTGAGTGAGAAAGAAGAAGGTCAGAGAGGAGAAGAGAGAGTGCCATGCTTCTGGCTTTGAAGATGGAGGAAGGGCTCACAGGCCAAGGACTACAGGCAGCCTCTAGATGTTAGAAAACAAGGCAGCAGATTCTCCCCCAGGCCTGCAGACTTATTTTAGACTTCACACCCCTGGAAAAATACATTTGTGTTGTTTTAAGCAATTGATTATGTTAACAATTGATTATGTGTTAACTTGCTAAAGCAGCCATAAGAAATGAATTCAACCTTCAACTAGTGTTCTGCTTATTTTTGTGGGTTTTTTTTATCCACACTCTCACTCTCATTGCCCTTCTCCACAGACCCACATCCTATGTTCCACAGATGTTCCTCTGCTCGAATGAAATTCTTACAAAATGCGTGTAATGTGATAGCATGCACGTATACTCATCATGGACATTGGAATGTGTTATGTCTCCTTTACCTTCTCAGCGCTCAGTACTCTGGTATTGACGTCCGCTCAGGTGCTGTGTCCTTCCTGCCAACCATGCCCTGGGCTGCATTCGTCCTCCAGAATTGACCCATCTAATCCCCACTGATGGGCACGCCGTTCATCTTCAGTTCACCCCAATCAGAGCTTGTGTTCTAGGAGACCCCCTCACACATATCCCCTTCTGGATGTGTGCACAATTCCTTGTGGGATATTCCTAGAAGCAGGAACACTGACTTCCAGGGTATGTGTGTAAAGTCCCCTGGGGACTCACATCCATGGCAACCCTTAGAAATATCCAGTTTTTAAACAAAACTTGTGCCAGCCACTTTGGAAAACAGTATGGAGATTCCTTAAGAAATTAAAAATAGAGCTTCCCTATGACCCTGGAATTGCACTACTGGGTATTTACCGCAACGATACAGATGTAGATAAAAGAAGGGCCATCTGTACCCCAATGTTCATAGCAGCAATGGCCATAGTCGCCAAACTGGAAAGAGCCCAGATGCCCTTCAACAGACAAATGGATAAAGAAGATATGGTCCATGTATACTATGGAGTATTATGCCTCCATCAGAAAGATGAATACCCAACTTCTGTATCAACATGGACGGGACTGGAGGAGATTATGCTGAGTGAAATAAGTCAAGCAGAGAAAGTGAATAATCATATGGTTTCACTTACTTGTGAAGCATAAGGAATAACACAGAGGACATTAGGAGAAGGAAAGGAAAAGTGAATTGGGGGAAATTAGAGGGGGAGACAAACCATGAGAGACTGTGGACTCTAAGAAACAAACTGAGGGTTTTGGAGGGGAGGGTGATGGGGGGTTAGGTGAGCCTGGTGGTGGGTATTAAGGAGGGCATATATTATATGGAGCACTGGGTATAGTGCATAAACAATGAATCTTGGAACACTGAAAAAATAAAATAAAATTTAAAAATAAAATAAAATACCACTGAGCCAAAAAAAAATTGTGCCAATACGATGGGTACAAAGTCTTTTTCCCATTGCTGTTTTAATGTACACTTATCTAAGACTAATGAGCTTGGTAATATCTTCATATATCCATTAGCCTTAGTTTTCATCTTTATAAACTTTATAAAGTTTTCATCTTTATAAAGCCTTTATAAAAGGTTCCCTTTCATAGCCTTTGCTCAATTATCTACTCATTTGTAGGACTTCTTTGTATATTCCAATTTTTTTTTTTTTTGCTCTTAATTCTGTTCATGGTGGTCTTTGATAAATAAAAAGCCTTTATTTTTGATGCAATGAAATCAAGCAAATTTTTAAATGATGTTTTGTTATTTTAAAAAACTTCTCCCAAATGACCAACCTATTATCTTTTCTCAAACTTCTCTCACATCCCAGGCATAGTCAGGTTACGCTTTTCAGTTCCTTTGAAGTTAGGTGTGTCCGGGCTGACTTTGCCCAAGTGATATGTGAGCAGGGATGGTCACTTCTAGGGTAGCTTTAAAGCTCAGGTCAGACTGGTCTCTGTCTCCCTTTGTCCTACCCTAGATGCACTTACTGATGAAACCTTCTTCAGCCTGGGACCCTGAAAACTTGAGGGAGCACAGTCACCCTGTGGTCATCTCTATGAAGAGGGAGAGAGACAGAGACGAGAGAGAGAGAGAAAAGAAGAAGGAGGAGGAGGAGGAGGAGGAGAAGGAGGAGGAGGAGGAGGAGAAGGAAGAAGAAAGAGGAGGGGGGGAGGGAGAAAGGGGAGAGAGAAGGAAGGAGGGAGAGGAGGGGGGAGGGAGAAAGGGGAGAGAGAAGGAAGGAGGGAGAGAAGGAGAGACGGGCACTCATTTCTGTTATCACACTGTTTTTTATAATTATGGCTTTATATAGAAAATATTTAAATCTGGTAAGGCAAATCCTCTTTTTTTTTTTTTTAAATAAATCCCTCCTCGATGCTGATGGCTATCAATCTTTATTCTTCTATATACAGTTTAAAGAAAGTTTATCAAGTTCCTTAAAAATCCAGTAGACAGGGGTGCCTGGGTGGCTCAGTGGGTTAAAGCCTCTGCCTTCAGCTCGGGTCATGATCTCAGGGTCCTAGGATCAAGCCCCACGTCGGGCTCTCTGCTCAGCAGGGAACCTGCTTCCTCCTCTCTCTCTGCCTGCCTCTCTGCCTTGTGATCTCTCTGTCAAATAAATAAATAAAATCCTTTAAAAAAATCCAATAGACATTTCCACTGACATTGCATTAAATTTATAGGTAAATGTGGGATGAGAATGGACTGTTTGTACATTTATTCAGATCTTCTCCTGAGTCTTTTATTCGTTTTCATGTTTTCTCCGTTGAGATTTTTGTGATTCTTGGGCTAGTTAAACCCTAACTATTTGATAATTAGTGTTGTCATTGCTTCAGATTAGATTTTCAAGTTTATTATTGCTGGTGTAGAGGTTTACCATTGATTTTTGTAAGTTGATCTTCTGTCTGGCAACCTTGTTGAAATCTCTTGCTATTTCTCATCTTACAAATATTTCTAGGAGGGTTACCATACCAAACAATGAGTTTTATTTCCTTTCCAATCCTTGCACATCTTATATCTTTTTCTTTCCTTAGAGTGTGGGGCCCCAAACCCCAGCACTACATTAATAGCAACTGTAACAGTGGGCATTTTTTGATTCCTGATCTGGAAAGGACTGCATCATGTTAAGTAGAATGTTTGCTGTAGGATTTTGGCTTGCTTGTAAACTTTGGCAGTTTAAAAAAAAGTTTCCCTCTCCTTTTCTTCTTGGTTTTAAAAAAAATCATCATAAATTGCTACCAACCTTTATTAAATTCCTTGTCTCGTGGATTGAGACAATCATGTGATTTTTGTCCTTTAGTATACTAATGTAGTAAATTATACTAATATTGAAATAAGCTCACTTCTGGGATAAGCCCCATATGAATCCAATTATTATTTCTGTAAGAGAGTCTTGGGTTCATTACCTAATATTTAGGTTAGGATGCACTTTCTATATATTCATAGATGAAATGAGCTTGTATTTCTCTTTTCTTGTAGTCTTATCAGATTTTGGGGTCAAGAATCCAGTAACTTCACAAGAGGGCCAAACAACATTTCTTATTTTCAAGAAGAAATGGCACAAGTTATAAATTAAGTATTCTTTAAAATCTGGTGAAACTCACTTTTAATCCATGCAGGCCTGGCATTTTTGAGGAAGAAGACTTGACTACCATTTCAAATTCTTTCATCTTATCGGTCCATTTCAATGTTCTCTTTCTCCTCATGCCAATTTTGTCCTTTTATGTTTTCCTGTAATTGGATCTACTTAATCTAAAGTTCCAAACTTAATAGCACATTATATTCTTGTGGGGTTTTTTGAATATTTGTGTTCGTTGCATCTTTTTTATAGGTCTGCCTTTTTTTTTTTTTTTACGATTCTTTTCACAGAATCAACATTCATTCTTTTAAACTCCTCTCCATTACTGTTGATCCTTACTGTATCAATTTCCTTCCTCTTGTTTCTTTGGGCTTTTTCTGATATTCTTGAGTGTTTAGCTCATTTTTTAGCATTTAAAATAATTACAGATCCACAAAAAGTTACCAAGAAATGTATAGGGAGGACGTAGGTACCCTTCACCGGGGCACTCCTAATTTAGTAACTCACATAACTCTAGTACAGTATCATGAATTGGAAACAGATGTTGGCCCAGTCCAGAGTTTATTCAGACTTATACATGCACTCATTTGTGAGTGTGTGTGTTTAATTTTATGCCATTTTATTACAGTGTGCTTAAGGTAAAAGCCACTACAATCAAGGTACAGAAGTGTTCCAGCATAAGCCCCCTTGTGCCACCCTCTTCATCAACAGGCCACCCTCTCCTCTCCACCACCTGAAACCCTTGGTAACCACCAAGTTGTTCTCCATCAGTTTATGATCTCGAGACTGGAGCCTAAGAGAATGTATGTCACGCTTTGAGATTTTCTTTTCCACTCAGCATCATCCCCATGACTACATCCCATTTTGTTGCTTCTTTCAGTAGTCAGCTCCTTTTTATTGCCAAGCAGGAGCTCTTGGTCTGGATGACCCACTAGTGGTTTGATCATTCACCCACTGAAGGACATCTGGGAGGTTCCCAGGCTGGGGTTATTCAGAACATACCTGCTATGGACATTCACACAAGTTTCTGTGTGAATACGTTTTCATTTCTCTGGGATAAATGCCCGCGAGTATAACTGCTGAATCATAGGGTAAGTTCACTTTTAGTTTTAAGAAATGGACAAACTGGGGCACCTGGGTGCCTCAGTGGGTTAAGCCTCTGCCTTTGGCTCAGGTCATGATCTCAGAGTCCTGGGAATCGAGCCCCACATCAGGCTTTCAGCTCAGCGGGGAACTTGCTTCTCCCTCATTCTCTACCTCCCTCTCTGCCTACTTGTGATCTCTCTCTCTGTGTCAAATAAATAAATAAAATCTTTTAAAAAATGGACAAACTATTTTCCAGAGTGGGTGGACCATTTCACACTCCTGCAAGGGACCTGGCTCCTCCACATCCTCCCCCGCATTTGGTGCCATCACTAGGATTTCTATCAGCCATTCAGATAGGTGCCTGGTGTGATGTCTTTTGCTCTTCATTTGCATTTCCCTAATGGCTAATGATGCTGAACATCTTTTCATGGGTGTTTTGCCATCTGTATATCCAGCTCATTTGTTTTCAACTTTTGTTTTCCCGTAAATGGATTTAAAGCTCCAGATTTTCCTTTAAGTATTGTTTTAGCTCTGTTCTACAATAGACACAGGCTCTGCTTTCATTCTTATTCATTCCATGAGTCTTTGTGATTTCTTTTTTAACCCATGTTATTTAGTAATACGTTATTTAGTTGTCAAAATCCTGTGATTTTTTTAAAGCTGTCCCTTAGTTATTAATGTCTGATTTTATTGTAGAACAGTTGTGGAACATTGTCTATGTAATATGGATTCTTTAGAATTTAATTGGGTTTCTCTTATGGCCTAACACATTCTATTTTGTGATTATTTTGTATACACTCAAAACATGCGTTTTCTCTCTTTGGGTGTAGGGTTCTCTGTATTAAAATCATTTAATATTAATTTGCCAATATATCCATAAGCTTGACTTTGTGAATTATATTTTTCAGATCTACGACATCTTCATTTTTGTCTACTGGATACTCTGTTTAAATAGATTGATCTCCTAATCTGGTCATTAAGTTGTATCCATCTAGAATGATGGCCATAGCCATCACAACACCCATAATTTGTGACTGCTTATCAGTCAGATGTGACTGCTTATCTTATCAGATGCTGGGCATCTGACTAAGCACTTTGCTTAGACTGCATTTACTTCTCACAGTTGCCAGTCTCAGATGTCCCATTGTACAGATGAGAACACTGAGAGCCTAGTAGCAGTGACCACACCATGCACCTAGTACAGGGAAGAGCTGACATGTAAGCACAGATGTGTCTGTTCAGTCTATGCTTTTAGTGATTCTCCTCTAGGACGTGGCATGTTCATTTGTAAAAGGAAGAGGTTAGGAGAATTTTTAGGGTTCATTTTTAGTTTAAGAAATTCTCCAATATTATCATTATTTAAGTTAGCATTTACTGAGCTCTAGTCATGTAAGTTCTAGGTTCTGGGCTAACCACAGTATCTGCACCATGTCATCATCCTCACAACTACCCTATAAGGTAGGTATTATAATCCTAACATTACAGATGCGGAAACAAGTGCTCAGAGAGGGTTCCCAGCTAGGATATGAGATGGGTGGTGATGACTCCAGGCCCTATGTGTCTAATTGCAATGCTAGATCTTGGTCTTCCACACTGAGCTAGAGGTTTTATATACAATGTTTCATGGGGCCCACAGGAGCCTTGAGAGGGAGGAAGTTGTACACTTCCTGAACATGAACACATCTATCCAATCCATAGTCCTGTGGCTGACCCTGGGGATTCCTGAAGAGAGTCCTCTACCTTTCTTACCAGATGGATTTCTCTCTTTCATTCCTTGGAATCTGAAGCAGAGCAGCCTTTCTTGATTGTCCCAGGTTACGAACACTCCTAGATGCAGCACCTCACCCCTGTCCAAGTGCCTTCCCTGTTAGTTCCTTTCTTCCTCTTCACCACTCCATCTCAATCCCCCATTCCTAGGGAGGCACACACCCCCTACATCGCTGATCCTCTCCTCCTTCCTTCCAGAGAAGTCCCACCCTAAGATGACTGCCAATCCAGATACAATTTATAGTATCCTGTAAATGAGGAGATGTAGGCTTTTCCCATTCATCCCCACCCTTTTATCTACCTGTTTTTTCTCCCTCCCCACAGTCCCCCGGAGTAATGAGAGAAAAGCAGAGAGTTATTACCATGTTAAGCTGCACTAAATGGCTTTATATTATGGTTAGAGACCTCTGGAGAAATAACGATGAGATCACTACATCTTTTGTTCTCAGAAAAATAATGTGGCAAAAAGGCACCTCTAATCCTCTGTTTTAATTTGTTTTTATTGATCTCTTTCAAAATTAGGGAAACAAGTTTTCTCATTGCAAACGTTATGACAATGCATGGGGAGGTCCTAGTTATAACGAGTAATGAAGTCGGGGCTGGGGAGAAGCATCTTTTCATAAGGCAGGGGCTGGGGGGATGGTGGGTGAGCAAGCACCCATGAAAGGAAATACACAGAGAAAGGAAACTCATAGGAATTACTGGTTAACTGTAAGTGGTGGGCTTACGAGTGATGTCTCATCAAAAAGGTCCTCCACGACTGCAATCAAAATACTACCCACTCCCGAACTACCATATCTATCCTCTTCATTTTCTTGGCACTTGGCACTTGCAGAAATTATCTCATTCATTATGGAATTTATGGAATTATTTACTTTCCTGATATCCCCTACCCTAGCCTGAAAAATGGATTGTACAAGAAAAAAAAAATTTGCATACTTGTTTTTCTATTTCTCCAGTGCCTAGAACAACACTTGGCACATAATAGGTAGTCAAATAATTGGATGGCTGGATGTCTGGCTGGCAGGATGGATATGTAGAATAAATGTTTTTCTCTGCCTCCAATCTTCTGTGATTTCTAAATTTCCTATAACGAGCAAAAATTACTTCTCTAATTAGAAAAAAAGAAAACAGAAGAAAAATAGGTTAAATGTAGCATCATCACTTCCTACAAACCTCCCGTTTCCTCAGACATAAGTGGGTGTTCCTCTTCTGATCTCCCAAGAGTGTCTGTACCTCTCACTGGATACCAGGCTTTGTTATCTTAGCAACTCTAAATACTTCTGTACATTTCCCATCTTTCCCACTGGAGTCTGAGGTCCCTGAGTGTTAGGTTCATAAACTGTCAGAGCAAGAAAGAACTTAAAATCAAAGGTCCAAGTTTCTCTCTTACAGATGAGGACAATGAGATTCAGAGATGATCCATCCAAACTCAAGAGCAAAGAATAATCCAGAAAAAAAAATGCCAAGTTCTCCATGCCCTATTTTCTTCGTTCCAATTGTCCTATGTCATTGGGTAGATCTGTAGCAGGTCCAGCACTCTTTCTGGGAACTGAGAACTACTGCCTCTCTTTGCCTGCTCATCAGACAGTGCCTTCTGCACCTGCACACTCACATTTCCTATTTCAGGCCATCTGCTCAGCTCCTGAAAGAAGAGGAAGGGTAGGCAAGTGGAAGGACTGCACCTACACCTTCCCTCCTTATTCCACAGGTCCTTGCATGTGGCATCCTACGCCTTATGCCCAAAGAATTAAAAAGGAGAAGGGAGAGAAACAAACAAACAAACAATCCTCTGGCAGCTGTCAGGAGACACACAGACCATTTACAAATAGTTTTTCTGAGAAATATGTGCAGAGCCTCTTTCAGCTTTGCCTTCAGAGTCACAGCGCTCCGGTGAGGAAGAAATAGCTTAGCTCTAAAAAGAATTTCAGGGCACCTGGGTGGCTCAGTGGGTTAAGCCTCTGCCTTCGGCTCAGGTCATGATCTCAGGGTCCCGGGATTGAGTCCACCATCAGACTCTCTGCTCTGCAGGGAGCCTGCTTCTTCCTCTCTCTCTCTCTGCCTGCCTGTCTTGTGATCTTTGTCTGTCAAATAAATAAATAAAATCTTTTAAAAAAAATAAAAAGAATTTCAGTATGAACTATTTAATGTATATGGAAAGGTAAGTTAAAATATAATCAACAGCCCCCAAATCTAGCACCTTGGACAGCGGATGTAGGGTTAGGCATTGCCATGCACTTACTCATGTTTCCTTTACATATACATGTATCTACATGTGTCTAAGAATTACAAAGTCCTGATTTGTAGGTTCAAAAACCATAGTATTGAAAAAAAACTGTAGGTTATTGATATTACATATGTTTCCTGCAGCTTCTATCGTTTTAGTAAATGACTTTTATACTGGTCTGGTATCTAACAACACAGATACAACACTTTACTATTCACAATTTGCTACAATTATAGACTTGTAAATTTATATTGTAATACTTTTCCTCTCTAGACAATGGTGGTACATGTGAGTGGCAAATTTTTTTCTTCCTAGCCAGTAATTATACTTTTTTCCTTTAAAAAGAATTCCCTGACCATACTGGCTGCCTCAGATACCATGCTATATAAAAGTAGCATTGGTATATTCTTTCCTCAGTTTTTCCTGGTATTAAAAGTACCATTTATATATTTCATCATTTATTCTTTTTTTAAGATTTTATCTATTTATTTGTGAGAGAGAGTACAAGAGAGAGCAAGCATGAGAAGGGGAAGGGGAAGGACAGAGGGAGAGGGAGAAGCAAGCTCAACTGACTGAGCCACCCAGATGCCCCAAATTTCATCCTTTATTCTGATGCTTGGCATCTGACTTTTGAAGATGCCCTTTACCCGATTAAGAAAGTTAACTTCTATTCCCATATTTATGAGATATTTTTCAGTTTATTATCAATGGGTTTTTAATTCCAGCAAATGACTTAATGCATCTATTCAGCTTTGAGTCTTCTATTTGGATTGATTAATGTGGTAATTACATTAACATATTTTCCAATGTTAGTCCTTACATTTTCTTAATGAACCCAACTTTGATTTCATCTATTTACTCTTTTAACTTTTTAAACTTAAACTTTTAACTGATATAAACATGCAGAAAAGTACCATAAATAAAAAATAAGCATCTTGGTAAATTTCCACCAAACAAATGTTTCCATGTAATCAGCACCAACACTGACAAATGAAACACTGCAAGCAATTCAGAAGCCCCACTACGCTCTTTCACAACCACTTACTTCCCCTCCCCCACCAAGGATATTCAATACCCTAACTGGTAATATATTAGTTTTGTTTGTTTTTGAAATTTTATATAAACAGAATCATAAATATCTACTTGTGTGTCTATTTTGTTCATAATTACATTTGTGAGACTTTACCATCATGTCAACATATAACATTATTTCATTTATTTTTACTGCATTGTAGGACCATCCCACAATTTATTCACTCTGTTACTGAAAGACATGGTGTTTTTTCCAAGTAGTTAGCTATTAAGATAGTGTTGTTATGTTAATGTCATACTCAATGGTGAAAAACTGAGAGTTCTTCCCCAAAAGGTCAGGAACAAGACAAGGATACTCACTCTCACCACTTTTATTCAACACAGTGTTGAAAATCCCAGCCACAGCAATCAGACAAGAAAAAGGAATAAACGGCAGTCAAACTGGTAAAGAATAAGTAGAACTTTCACTATTTGCAGATGACACAATACTGTATATAGAAAAGGCTAAAGACTCCACTTAAAAACTACTAGAACTGATAAATGAATTCACTAAGGTTGTAGGATACTAAATCAATGCACAGAAATCCATTGTATGTCTATACATTAATGAAGCAGCAAAAAAAAAAAATTTTAAAAATCACCCCATTTATAATTACACCAAAAATAATTAAGTACCTATGGAATAATATTATAATATAATATTATATAATATAATATATATATTATATTATATATATAATTATATTATATAACTATATATATAATTATATATTATATAATTATATATATATAATTATATACATTATATAATAATATATATTATATATATTATAATATAATATATATAATAATAATAATATAAAATATTAAGTACTTAACCAAGGCAGTGAAAGACCTGTAATCTGAAAACTATAAAATACTGATGAAAGAAACTGAAAATGACAGAAACAAATAGAAAATCCATACACTCAAAACAATCTACAGATTTAATGCAATCCCTATCAAAATAACAGCAGTTTTCACAGAATTAGAACAATACTAAAATTAGCATGGAACCACAGAAAACCCCAAATAGTCAAAGCAATCCTGAAAAAAAAGCAAAGCTGGAGGCATCACAATTTTGAATTTGAGTTATATTACAAAGTTATAGTAATTAAGATAGTATGGTACTAGCACAAAAATAGACACATAGATGAATGAAACAGAAGAGAAAACCCAGATAAAAATCCACAATTATGCAGTCGATTAATCTTCAACAAAGATTCAAAGAGAGTATGCAATGGAAAAAAGACTGACTCTTCAATAAATGGTGTTAGGAAAACTCGACATGCAAAAGAATGAAACTGGACCATTTAATTATACCACACACAAAAATAAACTCAAAGTGGATTAAAGACCTAAATGTGAGACCTGAAACCATAAAAATTCTAGACGAGAACACTGACATTGGCCCTAACAACATTTTTCTAGATATGTCTCTTGAAACAGGGGAAACAAAAACAAAAAGAAACTACTGGGACTACATCAAAATAAAAGGCTTCTGCACATCAAAGGAAAAAATGAAACTAAAGGTAACAGACAGAATGGGAGAAGATATTTGCAAATGACACATCTGATAAAGGGTTTGTATCCAAAATACATAATGAACTGATACAACTCAATACCCCCCCCCCAAATAATCCAATAAAAATGGGCAGGAATCAAAGAAGACATCTTTTTCCAAAGAAGACATCCAGATGGCCAACAGACAAATGAAAAGATACTCAACATCACTCATCAACAGGGAAATGCGAATCAAAACTATAATGAGTTATCACCTCACACCTGTCAGAAAACCAAAATAAAAACTCAAGAAACAACATATGTTAGTGAGGATGTCTAGACAGAGCCCTCTTGTGATGATGGTGGGAATGCAAACTGGTGCAGCTACTGTGGAAAACATGATGGAGTTCCTCGAAAAGTTAAAAATAGAACTACCCAGTAATCCAGTAAGCACAGTATGGGGTATTTACCTAAAGAATGCAAAAACACTAATTCAGAGGGATACATACACCCCCAAAGTTTATAGCAGTCTTATCTATAGTAGCCAAATTATGGAAGCAGCCAAGGCATCCGCCAATAAATGAATGGATAAAGAAGATGTGGTAAAAAACATATAATGGAAGATTACTCAGTCATAAAAAATGAAATCTTGCCATTTACTATGACATGTATGAAGCTAGACAGTATAATCGTAAGTGAAACAAGTCAGAGAAAGACAAATGCCATATGATTTCATTCATATGTGGAATTTAAGAAACCAAAGGACAAAAAGGGAAAAAGCAAGAAACTCACTTAACTACAGAGAACAAACTGATTGTTACCACAGGGGAGGGGGGAAAAGGGATGGGTGAAGTAGGTGAAGGGGATTAATTAAGCCCTTATCTTGATGAGCACTCAGTAATATATGTAACTGTTGGAATCATTATATTGTACGCCTGAAACTTTTGTTCACTATACTGGAATCAAAACAAAAATTAAAAAAAAAAAAAGATTAGTGCTATTATGAGCATTCCTTTACGCATCTTTTGGTGAGCATACATATGTCCTTCTGTTGGAAATATACCTAGAAGTGGAATTTCTGGAACACAGATAGTATACATTTACCTCTATGCATACCAAGGATCTGCAAACTAGAGCTCATAAGCCAAATTCAGCCTGTTGCCTGCTTTTGTAAAGTTTTATTGGACCACAGCTACATTTTTTTTAAAAAATGTACCATCTATGGCTGTTTTTGTACGGCAATTGCAGTGTTGTATAGTTGTGACAGATAGTATACCTGCAATATCTAGAATATTTACTACCTGGTTCTTAATGGAGAAAGTTTGCTGTTCCCTTCTGTATACTTCCAGTTTTTTAAAGTGGTTGTACCAATTTATACACCCACTTACTAACATTCTTCACTGAGTAAAATCCCAATTACTGGTAGATATAAGGCTACAATTTCCTTTTGATTTTTTTTTCCTAGTGTGGATTTGTTGTCAAGGTATCCTAGCTTTATGAAACAAATTAGGGAGTATTCCTTTAGTTTCCACTCTCTGGGAGAGTTTACAAAAACATATATATTTTAAAAAATAATACACACCTATATTTTCCTCTTAAATGTTTCATTGAATTCAACTATTAACTGAGTATTTTTTAGTACTATTTCCTCTTGGGTCAGTCTTGGAAGTTTTATTTTTCAAGGATCCGTTTTAGTTTCACATATTGACAAAATGTTACTTATGATATTCTTTCACTGAAAATACTTTAATAAAAATTATTACATATATACAAAGAGAATTAAAATGTGTATGTAGAGAATAATAAAATTTGCTCCTATGTATGCAACACCTACATTAAGAAAGAGAACAATACCAGTGTATTTAAAATCTATTGTGTTCCACTCCCTCTAGGAGGTGACCACTATCCTGAGTTTGTATAGGTATACACATACTACACAAACATATCCCCAAACCAGATACTATTTCATTTTGCATGCTTTTGAAGTATACATAAAGGGAGGATATAAGTATATATCATTCTTTGCCTCATATTTTTCACTCAAACATCACGTCTATGACAGTCATCCATATTAGATAACTCATTTTTGTGTTGGTTCACTTGTTTTTACTGTCCTAGAAGATAAAATTACACGAATGGATAGAAACTACAATTTACTCATCAATTCTCCTGACATACACATTTATGTTGGTGCCACATGTTTTAGCTCTTGTGAGAAAGGCTGCTTTGAATGTTCATGTATTTATCTGCTGAGAATACATGCACGAGAATTTCTCTAGTCCAGCCTATATACTGTTCAGTGAAATTACTGGGTGTTATGTTAAGCAATCTTTAATTTAATAGATAAAGGCAAATTGTTTATCAAAGTGGTTATGGCAAATTACATTCTCATGAGGAGTGTTAAAGAAGTTGCTATTGTTCTAAGTAGTCACCAATGCTTGGTAATTCAGGCTGTTTGATATTACCAATCATATAAGCACTTTCTTATTTTAATATTAGCTGTATTTTTAGATATCCTCTTTTATTCTTAATATTGTTTGTTTATAACAAGATTTTTTCTTGAGGGGAAAAAATATGGAGGTTGGTTTGTTTTTTGGGTTTTTTTTTTTTTACATATGTTAAGAAAGTTTTGGCTTTGTTGATACACTCTGATGTAGTTTTTAATTTTTATTTAATGTCTGTCTGAATATTTATCATTTCTTACATTCTATTAGATTGTTTTAATATATTGTTCTCTTCTTACCATTTTAAGGTGCATATTTAAGTCATTAAATATTTAGCTATTCTTTATTATTATATTCACTTTAAAGCTATAAATTTCCCTCAAGGTATGAGTTTAGCCAAATCCTATGAGTTTTATTTGTATTATTTTCATTATCTTTTAATTCTAAGTAGAAATGTATAGATTTTTATAAGTGTAACTTTTATTTTTGCTTTTCACTATTAGCTTAATTCCATCGTGATCAGATGATATAATTTGTATGATACTAACTCAGAGTTTTTGTTGTTTTATTATCAATTTTTTAAACTGTATTATACATTCTTGAGAAGACTGTATAGTCTCCAATCTTTGGATGAGCATTTTACATGTTTCAATTGGATCAGTCTTATTGTGTCATGCAAAAATTTTATTTCTTTATTACTTGCCTGCTTAGTCTGTTAATTATGGAGAGAGGTATATCTGATGTCATTTCCAGGAACTCTTTCATACACTCTGTTCCCACCAACATCTTTGCTGTCCTTAGAACAGGTCAAGAACTCCTCCTCAGAGCCATTATACTTGTTGCTTCCCCTACTTAAAATGCTTTTTTATCCACCCCAAACTATGTGCCTTCCTTTCTCCCCCACTTTATTCAGGTTACCTTATGAAAGAGTTCTACTTTCATCACAATCTATACAATAACTCCCCGTTCCATCATATTCTGTCACCTTACCCTCATTTATTGTTTCCTTCTAATATTTATCAACTGCTGACACATTAAATATATTATCTTTTCCATTCAGGAGAATGTGTACTTCCTAAAGAGAAAGAATGCAGATATATTCATCCCCAGAATTCAGAAGGAATCTTGAAATAAAACATGTTCAGCAAACATTTGCTTATGATGAATGGATGAATAGTAAAGATCTCTCATTAATACACCTGAAATTTTCTCTTTGCAGTTTTGTCAAATTTGACTTTACATATTTTGAGATCACATTATCATGTGCATAGAAATTTAGAGTCACTGGAACTCTCAGAATAAACAAATCTTTAAAATTGAGAAGTACATCAAATCCTCTTTTAATAAAGTATTAATTTATCATTTTACTTTCAGTATATTTTTTTCTGTCGTAGTATGGTTTTACCAGCTTTTTCCTATTATTGTTTTCTGGTTATATTTTCCCCGTATTTGACTTCCAGTCTTTCTGTATCCTTATGTTTTAAGTATAACTCTTTGAAAATTGTATAATTTGGGTTTGTTTTTTAAATAAAGATTTATTTCTTTATTTGACAGAGAGAGATCACAAGCAGGCAGAGAGGCAGGCAGAGAGATAAGGGGAAGCAGGCTCCCCGCTGAGCAGAAAGCCCCATCCGGGACTCAATCCCAGGACCCTGAGATCATCACCTGAGCCTAAGGCAGAGGCTTTAATCCACTGAACCACCCAGGTACCCCTGGGTTTTGTTTTCTAATAAAATAGAACAATTTTGGGTGCCTGGGTGGCTCAGTGGGTTAAGCCTCTGCCTTCGGCTCAGGTCATGATTTCAGGGTCCTGGGATCGAGGCCCACATCAGGCTCTCTGCTCAGCGGGGAGCCTGCTTTCTCCTATCTTTCTCTATGCCCGCCTCTCTGCCTACTTGTGATCTTTCTCTCTCTGTTTCAAATAAATAAAAATAAAATCTTTAAAAATATATATATATAACAATTTTATGTTTAAACAAGAAAGTTTAGTCCATTTATATTTGTTGAGAATATTATTAAAAGTTACAACATTGTATGTTGTCTTGCTCTTTCTATGTTTTCTTCCTTTTTTGCCTTACTTTAAATTTATTATTGAGTTTTAATTCTATTTTATTAGAAGTCCAGACTTTGAGCAACCAAATATTTTGTTAGACTCTGCAGGTCATCAGGGATAAACTATGCAGAAATATCTCTGAAATTTATGCATTCACATAGCATCCATTCAACATGTCCTACATTCTGGAAGTTGGGCAGGGAGTACTGACAATATACTATCTCATGGAATTCAAATACCAACTACCTCCCAACAAGGAAGTCTCTTTCAAGTTTCTATTGAAGATGATTCCTCCTTTTCTCTCTACTTATTTTATATCCAACCAAACAGCTGAGTCACCAAGTATACTGCTCTATCAAAGGATTCTCAAGTTTCAAAAATATGCTTAATAGAGTTCATGACTTTATTATTTTAAATGGCTATGTGACAAATTGGACTCTAGTTATTTATTGAGGTGACAGATTTTTAGGATCCTATGTGGAGAGTGGGATTGATACGAGCAACAGGAGCTACTGCTTTAAATGTGTAAATTAACACTTCTTTGCATATCAACAAGATGTGCCCACCTTTCTGCTTGGTCTCCAAGGGACACAGATGGCTCACAACCCTCTGTGACATTGGAAAGAGAAAAAAAAAAAAGTGAGTTATATTTGCCCTTTGACTGTGTTTTCCATTGGAATTTGATTAAAGAATATTTTACTTTGTTCACTGTCCTTTGTAAAAACATTCAGCTCAATGAAAGGTTGAGTCAAAACAAGCAGCTGAAAAGGTTCCTTAAGTTCCTTCCCCATGGGTTCTTTAACTGGTAGCAACAAAGTCACTTCTAGGCAGAAAGATACAAAGCTACTGACTCGGTAGTCGGTTATGTATATCCTAACCTATGCTCTGCCATCCACTGGAGGGTATGGAAAGACCATATTAGATCATCCATTTCTGTTTATTTATTCAGCCCTTTAACATTTCCCCTTTGGTATATGTTTAATGTACATTATCAATTATATAATTAATAATATATAATTAATGTATACATAATATATATTATAAATATATTACATATACATGTATAATTAATGTATACATAATGCACATAGTGCATTACTCTTTTAAGGTACGTATGCATTGATCAGTAAGTGTATGTATGTATGTATGTATGGGAAAAGTGTGCTCAGAAATATTTTACTAATAATGTTTGCAGGTCATTTAAAAAAAAAAAAAAAAGTCCACTGATTTGTGAAACAGATCTGGAAGCCTGACTGCCCATCCACACTATTCTGTGAGCAGATGGACCTACAGACTCATCTCTCATACAATCCCAGCTCTTTTCTTGTGCTTTTTTTTTTTTTAAGATTTTATTTATTTATTTGACAGAGATCACAAGTAGACAAAGAGGCAGGCAGAGAGAGAGAGGAGGAAGCAGGCTCCCCGCCGAGCAGAGAGCCGGATGTGGGACTTGATCCCAGGACCCTGAGATCATGACCTGAGCCGAAGGATGAGGCTTAACCCACTGAGCCACCCAGGCGCCCTTCTTGTGCTTTCTTTATTGACCTAATTCCTCCTAGAGACACTGAGGCCTTCAGCTGAATCTATTCTCAGAGTCCTTTCCTCCTACCTTCTCTTCCTTCCTACAGTCTTTGTCCAGGACCCAGATTATTGTCACTCAGTTCCAGATATTTCTGGAATTTTTTAATACTCAGGGTAGTGAACAATATCGCAGAGTATCTATCTGTTTTTCTTCCTTCCTTCCTTTTTTTTTTTTTTTTTTTTTTAATCACACAGTGTCTTAGGAAATCCCTGACTTGAGGAAAAAAATGAGGATCTCTTTTTACATCAGGTTCCCTAAAGGCCATGGATTACAAATCTTAGACAGTATCACTGCCAATATATATGTGAAAAACTGAAATTATGTGATTTTAGTGTAAGGTTTCAAATGAGCTGATACATTTTAATTTGACATTGAGGTTCTGGGTGCTATGTTTTCCTTTGCTAGGATCCTCAGTGGGCCCATGGAAAGCCTCGGACCAGGGCCTGTGTGAGTGTCTCTTCCCTGTCATTCACATGGTGAGGGTAGTATTAAGACACTGTCCTCCTGGATCTTAAGGTCGGGCTGTGTCTCATTCAAAGAGTTTGGTGTAGCAGGAGGAGCAACGTCAGGAAAACAGACTGTATTAAAATGCCAGCTCCTGGATTCATCCAAGCTGTGGGACCTTGATACACGGATGTGTATTAATTAGCCCAGGCCAGGTTATATTGTGGTAAAAACAAGCCCCAGATCTTAGTGGCTTGAAAATAACAAAATATTTAATTCTCACTCACACTATACATCCATGGGCAGGTTAGAAGTGCGCTCTGCTGACCCTCATTATCCATGGGCCCCAAATGATGAAGTGGGTGACAGAGGAAGAACCCATGGTGATTCATAACCTGGGCTTTTAAGCTTCCTCCTAGATGAGATATATGTCACTTACACTCACACGAGTACACCTAACCAAAGACGGCAGAGAAAGCATCTCATATAACCAGAAGGAGAACAAAAAATATTTGAGAGGCTCACTAATGATTATCGTATCAAACTATTCCACATCCCTGAGCTCTGGTCTTCTCTGTTAAAACAAGATAGTGATAAGGATGAAGATAAGCTAAATTAAGACTGTCTCAATACACGAAGTGCCCAGGCCTTCCTATAATGCCTGGCCACTAGCTGAGCCTTGACATATATTAGTTCCCTACTGGCTGCATTTTGTCCTCTTCCCTCCAGACCTGAGAACAGAAGAAACTGGTCGGAGAATGCCAGGGGCCCAGTTTCCAATTCCACGAAGAAGAGGATGAAAATGAGCTGTTACAGAGCCAGAGGGCAGGAGGCCAAGGTACCCAGCCAGGCCCTAGGGATCACATAGAATTTCATTACCCAGGGGACTTTTTTTTTTTTTTTTTTTTAAGCACAAAATAGCTAACCCTCTAAAAAACCCAGACGAAGAAGTCCACAAAGGGAGTCACAAAGGTAGCCCAACCTCTCTGCAAGGCCAATGCAGGGTGGCATCTTGATAGAGTCTGGCACTTTCATTAACATATTTAATCATACTTTTATCTTTAATCATCAAGTGGTTTAATAGTGTGCATTGCATTCCCAGGCCCAAAATAACAATGGTTATGTGCTTCTGTGATAGATGTTTTTAATAAAATCAGTAATTACCCTTTTGGTGTGTGTGTGTGTGTGTGTGTGTGTGTGTGTGAGATTATCTTTCTGTTTCCTTTTTAATTTTGGCTTTTAGGTATGTCAAGAAATCAAGGGTAAGGCAGAACATGCAAAATCCCATTTTTGTTTGCTTTTGTTTTAGTAGTGGCTGCTTAGTGAAGGGAAGGGTCTTCCAGGTGGGGATTCTAATGTAAGTTCCAAAGCTGGGGATGGTGGGGGGCATCTGGCTTTGGTATCAAGCCTAATGGGTTGGAATCCCAGCATTGGGGGGAGAGGGGTTGGACACATGACCCCTCTGTGCTGAATTTCCAAATCTGTAAAGTGGCACATGATTATTCCTCATAAAGTCTCTGTGAAGAAAAACAAAGATGTTTGAAAAGTAGTTTCATTAGCAAACACTTAAAGCGCCTTTACTATGCACTGGGAAGTATTCTAAGTGATTTAAAATGTTACCACATTTAATCCTCCATCTATCTTACCAACATAGGTACTCTGACTACGAGTCAACCAAGGGACAGAGAGGTTAAGCAACCTGCCCATGGTCCCACAGCTAGTAAGTGGCAGAGCTGGAATCAGAAGCCAGAAAGTTGCCTCCAGGGTCCACGCTCTAAACAAGAGAACTGTTATTGCTGCTGTTATTGATCCCATAGGTCCATTTTTTACTTAACAGACCCGGCTGGTGGAACGGATGCTTTGCTACTACAAACTCAACTTGCTTCCCCTCCCATGTTATCCCAGCATCCTTTGCCTAATTTGCATTTCTAATCAAACTGCCTTGCAATCTAAGGGGTGGTGTGGATTCGTTTCTCAGTGCCTGAAATGGAAGTGACCTTTATTTATACTCATTGTATCTCTCTCTGCCCAAGAGTCTAGGATATTTTTTAAAAATAATTTCATTCAAATTATCTTGTTATAGGTGAACCAGTGGGCAACACAGTTCCTTTCTCTATACAATGATGCTCTTCTGCCATTTTATCAACTGAAGGGATGGGAAAACACGATCAGCTCTCATCCATTTAGCAAACAGGTGTTGAGCACGCATTTAGGATTGGCCCTCCAAGGACAACCAGTGCTGTTCCCACTGTGGCTTTCAACTCCCCCTTCCTCTGTGGGCAGGGGGGGGGGGGATGCTGGTAGTTTTAATCCTGGCACAGTCGTCCTGGAGCCCTCCACCTGCAGCAGGACATGTTACCCCATTTTCTGAGCCACATCTATAAAATGGGGTTGCCCCAAAAAAACAAGAATTTGAGAATGTGAAACACACACGTCTTGTGCTGGGCACAGAGCCAAAGTGAGGAGGGAGGTTGTCTGTTTCTAGTTAGAATTTATCATGTACAAGAGACAAGGACCTTAAAGGCACACAGAATGTGCTATGAGCAAGAATGCCATTACCCTGAGTAAGTGCAGGACACCTTCGTTTCCAACACCCACCCCCCATGTGGCTTGTAGGACCCCAGCCTAGGGCCCTTCCTTCCTTAGAAACTGTAGCTTGTAGCCTACTTTCTTCTTGAATAATCTGGACTGTTTTTATTAAAAAAAAAAAAAAAATGCATTCCTAGGACGTGGCTGGGTTAAAATTCACCTGCAATTTTACCTTCCACATGCATGAATTCACACCCTATAAAGTGTTAACAACAAAACAAGACAAAAAAACAAAAAAGGAGTTTAGAGCAAAGAGACACACACAGTAGGAGGGAAGGTGTTTACTGGTTATGCAAGAAGTGCTAAGTTGAGCACAGAGCAGCACATGTCCACAAAAAGGAAGCTATTTTTCCAGCCCAAAAAGATGAAGTACAACAACCTTTCCCATTATCTCCTTGGGCCAAGAAATCAAGACAAAGGGACAGAATCTAGGGGCAGCCGGGAACAGAACAAATACAAATCCCTCAGAAGGCAAGTCACAGAGCTGTGGGTCTTAGAAGCAAAGCGGGGAAGCCATTTTACTCTATTCATTTTGCAGAATGAATTGCTCCTTTGCAGAAGGAAAGCTCCATTCCTCAGCTAGAGCACTGATAAAAATTCTGCATTTAAAATAATTCTTGAGCAAAAGTATTAATAAAGGCCTTGCCTGTTCCGCAAATAAGAAGAAAGTTCTCGATATGGCAGAATCCTAGGAGAGACCAGCGTGAGGCAAGAATGGCGAGAAGTCTAGGGGAAGCCAAACATTAACACTCAAGGGCAAGAGAAATTTGAATGGTACCAGGACAGAGACTGTTGTCTTATTCGGAGATGACTGAAGGTTTTCACCAATTTCTTTGTATAGGGAGCTCATTGTTTATCGTTTTGTTGTCATAATTATGGTCTCTAAACTGAAGGGTGAAATGTATTAGTTCTCCGTTGAGAATCTGAAACAGTTATTCCAGTTTTGTCCCTAAACTGTGGACCACAAAAATGTATTTGGAGATCACAATGCGATACTCCCAACTTGAGGAACACTGCTATGATTTTGGTGACAAATGGCCAGAAGCTGGTAAAGAGCCTATTTTTAGAGATCAGCATCTTAGAGAGGTGTATTTCTGTCTACCTTGTACCTTTGCAGACCAACCTCTTGTTTTCTTGATCTTGAACAAGGTCCTACCAGTGAGAGTAAAGCAGCTCCATTTTCCATAGTAACCTCTACTCTTCCACTTAGAACAAAATTTAATTTTTACAGTGTGTACATTACCATCCAAAGTTTGAGTATTATGCATAAGCATGATACAAAATTCGGAAGGTACAAAGGGCAAAGAGAAAAAGGCTCTATTCCTCCCCTCTTCCCGAGCTACGCCATCTGTTCTATTTCTCTCCCTGGAGGCAATTACACTTAGCATTTTTGGGTGCAACCTTCCAAAGACTTTCTGTACTTAAACACCTAAATGTGTTTTCTACATGTAATTATTTTAAATTATCATACAAAAATGTTTATTTTGGTGGGTTACAGATCCATGAATTTTAAGATAGATTTCGTGTATCTGCCACCACTATCAGGACACAAAACAGTTTCATCATCCCCCCCAAAAACTCCCTTTTACTATCCCTACATAAGTCTCAACATCCCTACCATCCTCCACCCCCATCCGTAACACCTCTGGTTAGGGGCAAACACTGGTCTCTTCTTCATCACCATAGTTTTCCAGAATATCACATAAATGGAATCCTACGATATGTAACCCTGTGAGACTATCTTCTTTACTCCGCACAATGCCTTTCAGCTTTACCCCGTTGTTCAGTGCGTTCCATATCTCACTTATCCATTAATCTGTTGATGCCACTGTTTTTTTGGTAATTACAAATAGAGCTGATGAAAGCTTCCAAGGACATGGCTTTGTGTCAACATAACTTTTTATTTCTCTCGGATAAATACCTAAGAGTTGGGTTGCAGAGTCATACAATGGTGCATGTCTAATTTAATGACACATAACTGAGAAACCGTCTTTCACATATTTCATCTTTTAACACTAACGGAAGCTGAGTGTTTACATTATTCTGCATTTTGGTTCTTTTCATTAGCAATGCATCCTATGGCTCATTCCTATATGTCAGTATTCTTGGATCTCATTCTTTTAATTACGCTGGTTTGTTATTTCTCTTGTTGTTGTGTTTTTCTTGTATCCTCCATTGATTCTTGAGTGTTTTCTAGGTACGAGATCAATTGCTGTGCCAATTACTCCTTAGGCTCTTGAAGAAACCTTTATATTTCCTGTTTTATTAATTTCTGGATACTTTATTTTCTTTATTCTACTTCCTTTGTCTTATTTTGTTGAAAAACTCTAATTTCTTGAGTTAGCTCCTTAATTCATATACATTAAACCTGAAAATGTATACACTGGACTAAAAAAAAAAAAAAAACCAACGTAATACAAAAGAGTACAAATTAAGCCCATGAGTGCACTGCGTTACCTGTATCCCATCACTTCTGATATGTTTTCATCATCATTTTCCAGGTATTCTGTAATTTTAATATTGATTTCTTCTTTCACCTGAGAGGGCTGTGAGAAGGTTTTTTAATCATCTTCTTTTGAATTTCCATCGTACACACAAATTTTTTAAGAAGGATAATAGAAAGCACACTCATTACCAACAGTTTAAGAAACAGAACATAATCCATACTTCTGAAGTCTTCTTCGTTTTCCCCCCCTAATTGATACTTCTCTCCAACTGATGTGCTAATCCTTCAACTGCTTATACATATAAATAAGTGAAATGATTATTTTTACCTTTATGAAATCGTAATGATAATAATGCATATTCCACTGTAATTGGCATTTTTCTCTCACCAATGTTTCCAATTCATCCATTTTGCTATTTAAAGCAGTTACTTGTTCATTTTCATTACTGTGTAGTATCCCATTGAGTGTAAACATCACAATTTATTCATTTTACTACAGACGGGCAGCTGGATTGTTTCTACTTCTTAGTTTTTACATACAAATCTGCCAATAATACTTTGCCTGATCTACGATCTATGAATGTCTAGGTCAGCCAGATCAGACCAAAATTACTAGGATGGAAGATATATCCCTCTTTAGTTTGGTAATAAAATGCCCAATTGTATGTCAGGTGGTTTTACCAATTTACACCCACCTCCAGCAGCGTATCAGCAACTCTCTTGTTCCACATCCTTGCCCATGTCTGACAATGCTTGACTTTTAAATGTTTCTTTACACGCAGGCTGTGTAATTGTATCATATAGTACTTTTAAGATTTGTGTGATGTTAATAGAATTGAACAGTTCTTCAATTCTTCATGGTCATTCACATTTTACAAAATGTCTTTTTTTGTTCACTTTCTTTTCTTTGTAAATGCCCTGATTATATTGATTCACCAAGATCCATTATACCTTCCAGATGCTTATTTGTAATTGGCTTTGTATGTTGCAAATATTTTCTCTCCTGGTATGTGGCTCATCTTTTAAATTCATTTGGGCTGCCTTTTCAGGAACAAGATTCAAGGTTTTAGTATATTTGCATAACATTTAAGAAATTACTCTCTAATCCACCATTGTAAAGTATTTTTCTCTACATTTTTCTTAAAATGCAACGGCTTCCTTTTGATATGAGTCCTTAATTCATCAGAAATTGATTTTATGTGTGGTGAGAGACAGTATCCAAATCAATTTTTCATTGTGGATAATCAATTATCCCACGGCTATATATTGGACTGTTTCACTCACAATTTAGAAACCAGTTCCATAATGTGTATGGTCCTGTTTATGGGCTTTTTATCCTTTTCCATTTATCAGTCTCTGTATCAAAATCACACTTTCTTCATTTCTATAACTTAAAGTATGTCTTTGTTACTGGGAAAGCAATACCCTCCATAATTTTCTTCTCCTGTATATATTAGAAAATCCACTTATCTAGTTGCATTAGGATTTTTATTTTAATCACCATTAGATCTATAGATCAGTTTGGGAAAAACTAACATCTTAAACACATTGAGGCTTTTTAACTAATAACATGCCTTTATTTAGGTCATATTTAATGACTTCCAATAAAATGCTATAATTTGCTTCATAAATAGAGTATATAAGTGTTCAATCCTAAACAGGTATTTTTTCACTGTATTTATCATTTTTTGAATACCTTTTCGGTTTGCAGGTATTTTGCAACTGATTTTTTAGAAAGATTTTATTTATTTATTTGACACAGACAAAGACAGTGAGAGCAGAAACACAAGCAGGAGGAATAGGAGAGGGAGAAGCAGGCTTTCAGCCTAGCATGGAGCCCAGTGTGGGGCTGGATCCCAGGCACCTGGGATCATGACCTGAGCCGAGAGCAGATGCTTAACTGACTGAGCCAGCCAAGCGCCCCTGCTACTGATTTTTATAAGCTCTTTATTGAAGTGTATTATACAGAAAACTACAGAAGTTAGAGGAGTACGGCTGTATGAATTTCCAGAGCATACACAAGTAGCCAGTACGCTAAGAATCAAAATTCACCATGACATGAGAAATGCCCCCAACCAGTGACTATCGCCCCATATAAAGGTAACCATTATGCTGACCTCTTTTATATCTTTTTAACACTCCCAGACCCATATAGAATGTATTCTTTTATGTCTCTTTTTTTTTTTGCTCAATATTATGTTTTTGAGATACATCTGTGTTGAGCGTGCTTATAATTTATTCATTCTCTTTGCTGTACAGATTTACATTTTGTAAACAGACTACAATTTATGCATCCCAGCATTGGTAGATATTTAAATAGCTTCCAGTTTGGGGATATGGCTGCCAAGAACAGTTTTGAGTAAGTCTTTTTGTGTACGTATGCTCCCGTTTCTGTTAATTTGTTCCCAGGAGTAGAACTGCTGGTTTATGCATATCTTCCGCTTTGTTAGATCTTGCCACGTGACTTTGCTTTTCCAAAGTGTTTTTAGCAATTCATGATTCACTTACAGTAGATGAGGACTCTAGTCAGAATACAACCTGTTCTTCACATTTTGATATTTCTTATTTATAGAAACAGATGGCAAGTTCTCATATTAATTTAAATATTTTATCCACATGATAAGCTACCATTCTGAAAAATGAATTCACCTTAAGTCATCATGTTATTTTGTATATGGTTGCCTCTATTTTTTTTTTGCAAAAACTTTTGGTTTCTGAATGTTCCTGATAGAATTAAGTTATAATTTCTTCTCGCCTGCTGATCTTATCTACACTTTTGGCATTAAGTTTATATTTGCTGTGTAAAATCAATCAGGGAAAGTTTCTGCTCTTCCTCTTCTCTGTAAGACTTTAGGTAAGACTAGAACCTCCCATTCCTCTGATGTTTGGAAGAACTTGCCTCTTCAGCCATTTGGACCTGATATTTTCTTTATGGGGACATTAGCTACTGGTTATCAAGCAAATTCATTAATTTCAGATTTTCAGGACTGTTTAGATTTTCTATTTTTTCCTTAGTCAGTTTTTATGTTTTTCTAAAATGTGTTCATTTCACCTAACTTTGCAGATTTGCCTGAAAATTATATTATCTTTTACATCACTGATATGTTTGTTATGGTCTTCTTTTTCATGTGTAAAATGGTTTATTTACACTGTCTTTTTTTTCTCACTTAATATTGGCAGAGGTTTGTCAATTATTTCAGCTTTTATTAAAGAACTTTCACTTTATTGATCTTTTCTATTGCACATTTGTACTCTATTTAATTAATATCTGCTTTACTCTAATTATTTCCTTTCTATATTCTTTGTTTAATCTAACTTTGAAGTGGGATGCTTAGTCCTTGAGGTCTTTGCTAACATAAACACTGCACTGCCTACATTTCTCCCCAAATACTGCTTTAACTGCATTTCATGCATTTTGATATACAGTACTTTCATTATTGTACTATTCTAAATATTTTCCCATTTCTATTGTGATTTCTTCTTTGACCCCTGAATAATTTAGGAGGGATTTAAACTCCCATGCAGATTTTTATAAAGTTCTTTTTATTGATTTTAATTACTTTATAATCTGTGAAAGTTGAAATAAAATGGAGCTAGTTATATCAAGGGGTTTAAGATGGGGCTGGGAGGCATTAAGGAGGTGGGCTTTATGCATGTCCTCATTTGCTAAGGTAACAGACTTTTGCTTAGTGATAGCCTCAGCAGCCAATCATGGTTAGCCAAGATTAGTTTTCTGTCCCCAACACCAGTCACAATTCTTTGTAACCAACATACACAAGCATTCCCTTTTTGCCTTAAAAGCCCCTGACTTTTGTCTCCCAGTGGAACACAATCTGCATTGCTACCTAAATCCATGCTCTGCGCATTGCAATTCTGAGACCCCAAATAAATGCTTTTATTTCAGCTCTGCCTCTTTGCCCTGTCTACAAATTGAATACCACCGTCTGTGTGATACTGTATTGAGAATTGATTTACAACTGATACATGGCCATTTTAGATAAATTCCTCTGAATGCTTGAAAAGAACATGTCATCTTCAGTTACTGAGTGCTCTGTAACTTTGTTGCCTGAATATCCATACTAATAATGCTTTTATTCTGATTAAAACACCACTCACTGAGGGAGGGTATGTTGACATTGTCCTCAATGATGGTGTATCTGACATATTCTTCTTGTAGCTCCAACAACGTGTGCTTTGAATTTTTAAAGCCAGGTTAACAGCAGCATACCCAGTTTTAGAATGGGTTCGATCTTCAAGATGAATGGAATATTTGTCAGTATATCAGTATATAATAGGTATATTTATCTCTGGTAATATGAGCTTTCTTCTTAGTGTGCTTCCCAAGATGCCCTACTCCACTAATTTATCTTCAACCTTTCCACAACCTTATCTTTTAAACTGACTCCTCCAAACAGCATATAGCTCAATTAAAAAAAAAAAAGTCTAATTGGGAAACTTTGGTCTCTTCCTGAGAGTTTTGTATTTTTGTTCTGGATTTATTCCTGCCATTCTGTTCCCCCCCCCCCCCCGCTTCTTCTTCTTCTTTAAGTTTTATTTAAATAATTTCTATACCCAACATGGGGACCTAACTTAAACCCTGAGATCAAGAGTCACATGCTCCCCTGACTGAGCCAGCCAGGTGCCCCTCTGTTTTGCTCTCTATATCTAGATTTCCTCAATGGCCCCCAGTTAACGCAGTTCAGGTACTCCTTTTTGAGTTAGTTTTAGTGTTTTACTTCACCTGGAATTATCCATTTTATCTCAGTTTTCAATTTGATAAGAATAAGGTTATCTATAATATTCTCTTGTATTTAAATTGTCACATTTGTAGATTAACAATTGTTTCCCTTAACTCTGCACATGTGTCTTCTTCCTCTTCCTTTTGACTTTGCTTATCTTCTTTAGGGTATGTTTTTCTATTTCATTAATTTCTATTCTTGTGTTATTTATCTCTATTCTCTCACTTTGTTTGAATTTATTTCACAGTTTCTTTTTTTACTTATTAGTTTGAAAGGTAAGTTTATTAATTTTCAACCTTTTTGAAGATAAGGATTAAAGTCTATAAACTTGCTTTCATTGAATGTCACACGCTTTCATCTGCAGTTTTAAATGTACTTTCTATTAATTTTTTCTAAATTTTTAGATAATTGTAGACTTACATGCAGTTGTAAGAAATAGTTATGGAAAGACCTTATATACTCATCATCCATCCCCCCCATTATTTTAACATCTGGCACAACCGTAATATGCTATCAGAACCAGGATACTGTCAAATACAGGATATTTTTGTCACCCCAAGGATCATTCATGCTGCCCTTCTACCGTGACACCTACTACCCTCCTACCCTCATCCTCTTCTTAATACTGACAGCCACTAATCTGCTTACCATTTCAGAAACTTGATCATTTTGAGAATGTTATATAAATGGAATCATACAGTATGTAACCTTTGGGATTGGATTTTTCCACTGAGCCCAACTCTCTGGGGGTCCTCCAGGTTTTGTCTCCACAGTTCATTCTCTTTTATTGCTGAGTAGTATTTCAGGGTAGGCTGGGTACCACACTGCCTAACTGTTCGCTCGCTGAAGGGCACCTGCGTTGTTTCCAGTTTTGGATTGTTTCAAATGAATATGTAATGAACATTCATGAAATATGAATTATAAACATTCATACTCACATTTTCTGTATGAACCGTACTTACACAAGAACATGTACAAAAAATGTTTATAATAGTTTTGCCTATAATAGGTGAATATATCTTCATTTAATATAACTTCGTTGTTACTCCATGAATCATTATTTGGAATTTCACACTTGATCTTAGCCAAAAGGCTGAGAAGCAATCATTATTTGGAATTTCAAAAAATATTTATGTAGCTACAAATATAGAGGATTATGCTTTTGTTGTTGACTTCTCTCTCCTCTGTTTTTCTCTGTCCCTCTCACTGGATCTCAAGAGATCACTAGATAGAAAGAGAGATGTCTATATATATAGATTTGTATTCATGTTTTAAAATTTGTTGAGTCCTTATTTGATCAATTTTATAAGGTTTCAATGTGTGCCTAAAAAAGAGTATGTATTCTCATTTCTAAATGTACGATTCTTTATATTTCTGTTAGATCTTATTAATTTTCTTACTCAAATCTTTTAAATCCCCATTAATGGTGTATACGCTTAATGTATCAAAGACTATGATGTGTAAAATCTACTATGATGGTACATTTGAACATTTTCTTGTGAGTACAGTCAAACATTCTCTCATACGTTTTAAGCTGCTTTATTAAGGTGCATACAAGTTTAGAACTATTATATCTGCCTAGTGATTTTATCTTTTCACCATCACATAGTTTCTTTTTTTCTTAATAATTTTTTTTTTTTTTTGCCTTAAGGTCTGTTTTGTCTGATATTACTATAGCTACACTGGCTCTCTTTTGGATAGTTTTTTTCCCACAATATCTTATTCTATTTTTTTAAAAAAACTGTGCTCATTTTCTCATTTTTACTTCCAGTCTCTCTGTGTCCTTATGTTTGACATGTGTCTTTTAAAGCACATGCAACTCCAACAAACAGAATAAATATTTTTGCTGTAAAATGTAGTACAAATAAAAAAAAAAGAAATATAAAGCAAAATTAAATGTTTATGAAGCAAATATCCTTGACATCAAGTCTTGGGTCAACAAATAAAATCTTCCAGCCACCCTGAGAAGCCCTGCTCCAGTTACATACCCTCTTTCTTTTCCTGAAAAGTAGCCAGTATCCAACTGGCTTTGATTTTGTCTATAGTTTTGTCTTCCCAATGTTCATCCCCAAACACCAGCTTTAGTTTTCACCCCGTTTTGTCTGTCTGCTTTTTTAGAAGAAATGCCTTAAGTCTCTTCTGGTCTGTAGGCTCTCCTTCATTCCACTTACTCTTTTTTTCCAGGGCAATTTATGTGTTAAAACGCAGAGTCATTGGATCTACAGACTTGGTCTGGTTTCATCTTGTACTTTCTCTGCTCCAGCTCTGAAATCAACAACTTGTCGAAGGAGGCCTGGCTCCTTTTATGGGAGTATGGTATTTAGAAGCCAAGATCTGGGTGTTAGAGGAGTTCACCATTACTGGGGTATCTATCATTGCTTCTAGGTCTTCTCCGTAGACAGTGCTTGGAAATAAATACATACACGTATACGAACCCATGTAAAAACACACATCTCTGTATCTCTGTTTATTATCTATCAATCACTTATCTATCAACTATCTATCTATCTGGCCTATCACTCAGTTCATTCTATTACTTTTGAACCCAATCCAGGAATGTTCATTCCTGCATTACCAAGTCTGGCCATTTCACATAAAGTTGAGTTAAAATATCTCTTAAATTCACAGTAACATTTCTGATTCGAAGTCAGGACTACAAGGTATTTATTTCTTCCATCTTACATCAGTATTGCCTTTGTTCTCCAGGAATCTTGGTTCTCAAGGAGACAAAAGCAAAATAGAATTAAGATATCATATAATCATTCATATGCTTTTTTCCTTATTGTCTATTTGACAGTCTCATGGTAACAGTAAAGATACCAACACTAGCTCCATTAATTTAATTACTGAAACAGCAAAATTTTCTCACAGATCCTCTTCTTACATTTCTGCCTGCTTAGTAACTGAATGCACACAGAGCACACAGCCATTTAATATTATACTTTTACCATAAAAATATTTGTTTAATGTTCACCATCAGCCCTTTTGTTGATGTCTCTCTAATCATGTTGGTTGACTTAAGCTTATTCTTGATGAGATCCTTCAGAAAGAACCCAGAAGAACATTTTCTAATTTCTTGCCTGTTGATAGCAATTTGTCTATAGTCTCTATGCTAAAACTAAGTCTGGCTGTGTATAAAGTGCTTGGCTCACATTTTCTTGAGTATCATAAATATCATAAATATATTGCTCCATTTTCTTCTGGCATAAAGCACTGCTGTCAAAAAGTCTGATAATAATCTAATTTTCTTTCCTTTATATATGACTTAGTCATTTTGCCTGGAAGCACTAAGGTTTTTCTTGTTTTGTTTCTTTTTTTAAGTAAAAATCAAATTACTAAAATATGTCACTGTGTTGACCATTCCAGTCAGTTTTCTCAAGTAGGTGGGGTGCCCTTTCAAAATGTAATTTTTTGCTGTTTTTGTTGTTTAGGTAAAATTTTCTTGAACTGTCATTTTGGGTACGTGTCTCCTGGCTTTGAGTTTCTTCTTTGGGAACTCTATTTAGCTACAATGATCTTAGCCTGTCTTTGAAACTTTTCATTTTCTCTTTATTCCATTTACCTTTTTCTTTTGTAAAAGTTCCTTCCTTTAACCTGGTTTTCTTCAGGCATGATCCATTGTATTGATTTACTCTTCAGTTACCTATTTATTTTTCATTTCTAAAATATATCTTCTTAAATTTCTATTTATTTCCTCGGCCCTGTGAGTTCACACTGGGCTCTTCTAATTCTGATTTTTACTCTTCCTTCATATCTCCTATCATTTTCTTGATGTCTTTAGCACTCTGAAATAGTTATATCATAGTTTTTGTTTGACTTGGAACCACATTTCTCTGGCATGCTTTTATTCTCTAGAGGGAGGCTATTCTGTTTCGTGATACCAACTTTGTACGTGGTTTGATTCCAACCATTTGGCATCCTTTCAGGTGAAATTAGTTTTCCTGAACATTTAGAAGAGGATGTAGTTGAAAACTCAATTTCTAACTCCACAGAGCTCTAATGTTAGAAACGATGGTGGTTTACTTTCTGAGAATGCTCTAGCTCTGTTTTTCTCACATTCTTTTATCTGGGCCTTCAATTTCCTGTCACTATTGTCTCTGCACTGCTCGATTTTGATTTTTAATCCCAGTATTTATTCCTGGGAGGGGGCTCGGGCTGGCTTCTTTTGGGAGTTGACAGGGTCCAGACTACTCCAGAGGCTTTACATTTTACTGCTGACCCTTTGTTTTCATCCACCATTGGAGAGTGCAGAATTGATTCCAGTATTCAGCAACTATTCTCATTTTTATTTTCAAGCTTTCCAGTGGGTACCTGTTGGCTGTTTTTGATCCTGAAGTCCATATGATGCTTCACTGCTTTTCTCTCCTGCTCCCTGTACAGTCCTGATACCATGCAGGCTTTGTAGCTGGCAATCTGATAATCATCTGATAGTCTTTTCTTTGTGTAAGTGATTTAGTCTTTTTTTGCCTGGAAGCACAAGAACTTATTTTTCTTTTAAAGTCCAGAAAGTTTACTGGACTATATCTCAGTATTGGCCATCCTACTTGTCCGCGGTTTGACTCTCCTCCCTCACAATTTGTAATTCATGAGAATAGCTTATCATCTACATATTTTGTTGGTATTACCCATGGGTTACTGTTTTGCTATCTGAGTTTCTTTTATCTGTTTATATGGGAGAATTTGGGAAGATTCAAACACTAAGTCACCAGTGTCATTTTCCAGCATGTAGCTTTCGAACTTCTTAAAAAGCAACTTAATCTGACAACATCTCTCTTAATAGGTGAGCTTAGTACAACATTGACATATATTATGGTTCATAATAAGTTTGGTATTAGTTCCTCATCTTATTTTGCATTTTTACTTTGTCCCTGAAATTTCTAAGTAATTTTTAACCCTCTCTTTAATTCAGTTTTTCTCTCTAGTGTCTTGAAATTCAGTCTTTATCTTTGAAAGTTTTATAATGTATATTTCACTTTGCACCTCAATATTTCAGTACCCCACTTACGAAACAATGCAAGAATGTTAGAACACTTTATATCAATGCACTCTTCCCCACTTTCTATATTATTATTGTCCAGCAGTTTAGCTCTGTCCTATTTTCAGCACAGGTACACACTAAATTGAGCAGGACTATTTTCTCATAAAGTCAATGTTTATTTAGATTTCCCACTCTGTTTACCAATTCCCTTGCTCACTTTTCTTTTTTACACATGAGGCCTTTCTTCTAGGGTGGACTGATCTTCTCCTTCCTGAACTAAAACCTTTTGACCTTCCTGTAGTGAGACTACTGGTGGCCCATTCTCAGTTTTTGTTCATCAGAGTACCGTTCTCTCTTAATTTTCCATTAAGAATGTGAATTAGTTTTAATTATTTTTCTCCTTCTCTCAGCGCTCTGCAGAGTTTTCACTGTTCTCTGGCTCCCATGGCTGCTGTTGACAAAGCTTCTTCTGGTTGGTCCTTCCACGAATGGTAAGGTCATCTATTTATTTTTTCCAGCCTTCTCTGGCCACAGTTTCAGTGCTCTGAAATTCTCTATAGATAGTCTAGATACCTTTTTTAATTTACCCTGTTGAGGAATAAATGATGAAAGAATTGTCTTTCATCAGTTCTAGAACACCCTGAGCTGTATCTCTTCGAATATTTTCTTCCTTCCCCAACTCCACTTACAGCACGCATATGTGGGACTCGCTCATCCTTGTCTCATGTCTCTTCACGCCTCTTTCTTGTTTGCCTTTTTTGTCTTGCTGAGTACATTTAGGGTAGTTTGCTATTTCTATCTTCCAAGTCATTACTTCTCTTCTCATGTATGTCTCATTTCCTCCATAACATGTCCATTGAGTTTGTAATTTCATATCTAAATTATATTTGATTCTTTTTATAATATGCCTCATCAACAGTTGGTGCTTTTTTGATCCATTATGCCATCTTTCATTTCTTTAAATGCTTTAAATATTTCTTTCCCTCTATTTGGCTCTTCACTGAGGGTATACCATTTCAAGTGCGTGAGCTTTACTGAAGGTGGGATTTACTTCTAACTCACCCTATGGCTATTTAAAATTCAGGCTCTGGGTTCTTTTTACTGTCACATTCACCTAGGGCAAGCAATACTTTACACAGACTTACTACTCTGTTCCTGGCTCTCTCTTCACTTTTGTCCCTGAATATTTCCTTTAATTATAGAAGCATAATTATTCATTTAAAAGCGCACTTGTCATTTTCCAGTAAGTAGGTAATTGTTATAGGAGGATATTTTAAGAATACCTTATTTTTAATATTGGCCATAATGGAAGTCCAGTGGGTAATTTCCACATTTCCATCTCTGTAATTTTAATTCCAAGAGTTATGGGGGTTTTTGTTTTTGTTTTTTTGAATGGAGAAACTACAGCAAAAAGGCTAGGCAGAGAACATTGAATCCATTTATCTGTTGTTTACTGAAGTTTATCTTCTAATTAACATGAAATGTGAATGGGACCTGTGGTCCTGGAATTGTGGTGTGTTCAATAATGTCTGTCTCTTGCATTTATATGTAAATGGAAGTTTGGCTGGTTACAGATTTTAGGGGTCAAACTTTATTTCTCTGAAACTTTTAAAGATATTATCCTACTCTCATTTAGCATTTAATGTTTCTACGGAAAACCTTTATTTTTCTTTTAGAGGCCACTTGATATGTTCTCTTGTACAACAAATGACTCCTTGTTTAGACTACAAATCCATTAACATCACAATGAAATCTATTTGTTTGACTATTCTGAATAATGTTTTCCTAGAACATAGTGTGCTCTCTTATCCTTTAGATTTAAGTCTCCTTTTATTTCTGGAGCATATTCTTGTTTTCAATCTTTGAATTTTTTTTTTTTTGAATTATATATCTTCAGTTTCCTTCTTCGGAACTACCAATTAGGTATATATTTGAATTCCTTTGTCTTCCACGCTTACTATTCCTCTTTAATGCCTTTTAATTTTCTGCAGATTTCCATTTTATGTTCCCCACTCTGAGGCTATTTATTATTTTTAGGACCGTCTATTCACCTTTTTAATGGTTCGGGTGTGGATGGCTTCTTCATTTCTCTGATGGTTTTATTTTGTGGTACCACCTCATTTCTCATTAAAGCAAGATCATGCTTTATCCCCTGCTTGATTTTCCTGTGTTGAGTTGTGGTATGAAAACGTAATCAGTTAGTTTCCTTTTAAATTAATGATGACACATTTGGCCCAATTTTCAATGTATATGTGGTCATACTTTCTAGCAGTGTGCGTGCACATGTTTATTTGCCTTCTCTCCTTTCCCTTCCTTAATTTTATCCTTTGTGTAGAACCCGTACTAGTTCCTTTTGAAAAAAGTAGTATTACCAATCTTTGATTGGGTTTTACTTGCATTAGCTATATACAGAAGGTTTAATTGGAAGTGGGGCAGAGCCATGCTCTAAGCTTACAGCATTCTACCAAATTCATGGTAAAATTGTTTACGGTGCAGTGTTGGATAGGTTTATTTATTATTTTACCCAGCAAAGGTCAATGTCCCCATCACCCTGATGTACTAAAACAGACTCCGTCCTTGGTTTTTATTCAATCAGTCTTTCATTGCTTCTCTGTAATGCCCAGTTGTATCCAGGGACTGTCCCACGCATGTATGCCATTCCTGACACTGACATCAGAAGTGTTATTGGTCTTGCCCCTTAGGTTATACCACCAATTTCAGAAGCTGTCCTGATGACACAGTTTGAGGTATGCAGCCATAGACATCTTGTCTCAGCACATGACCACATCCTTGGTCTGCACCTGCAGCCCTACCTCCTAGTTACTGTCCGGCATGATCAAGTCTTCCCAGTTTTACCATAGAACTGGCATTTCCTTTCCTTCTGATTTTTTTTTTTTAAATGGAGGGGTAATTTCTGAGAGCAGAAGAGGGCAGAAGGTTCTTCACTCCGTTATCTCAAAATCAAAAGTCTGTTACTCACCTTTCTTAACAACCTTTGATATGAAACATGTTGGAGGCTTTTCACAAGTCTAAATAGATTATAGGCTGTCCCTCAAATGTCATTTGTAATTAGGCTGTCTGGAGTTTGGAATGCATTTTCTTATAGAAACCAAGTTATAAATGGTAGCCGGCAACCAAGGCCAGCTTTTCAATAGGCTGTTTAGCCGGATACATTGTACTACTAGCATTATTCTGGCTTCACAGAACTACTATTTATTAAGTTATTTCTATGGAAAAATGAATTCCAAGTTCTAGCTAGTAGAATATAGCATATTTTAAAATGTAAAGCTACGTCACTCTCTTGCATAAAATCCTCCAGGGGTTTCTCATCCTTCTTAGGCCAGAGACAAAATCCTTAACATGGTCCAGTAGGCCCATGATCTGGCTCTGTGGGCCCCATTACTCAAACTGGCCTTCTGACTATTAATGGAATGTGTCTTGCTTCTTCCAGCCCTAAAGCCCTTGCATATTTACTTCCTTTTGCCTGGAAAAGCTTTTTCTTACCCATCAGCCTACTCTCTTTCAGACAGAACTCAACCCAAATTCCATTTATGTGGGAAGCCTTCACAGATCTCAAAACAGGCCAAATCATGCTGCTTTATACATTCTAACAGCATTGGGTCGTCTTCATTTATGTTTGCTACTATATGCCCTGCACTCCTCACAGAGGCTGGCAGGTGGTAGATAGCCAATAAACATGGGTTCAATAAACAAATGATTACATATTTTATATCAAAGACAAGAGCTCTTAAACTGAAACCTGCCTGCCAGGAGCCAAGGACATTTCCGTACCCCTTACCACTTCTGCTGCTGCTGGCCTGGCTGTCTTGGCTCTGAGTCTTGGACGGATCATTTGAATGTTACATAGAACTCCCAAGTTCCGCCCTTGTGACGGCCAATGTTGTCAGTCGTTCTCATTACTATTATGTGAAAATACTGAGAAACCATTAAAAATAGCTTTTTATATGGTTCCTCATAGGATCACAGTTTTCAATACCTAGAATACAAACACTGTGATATAAAATCAATTGCATATAATGTTATATCGTCCTTGATGTCTCTACTTCAACATTACACAACTGTGGCCGTAGGTCCTGGAGTTTTCTGGGACAGCTCCATTTTTTTTTTTTTTTTAAGATTTCATTTATTTATTTGATGGAGAGAGAGAGATCACAAGAAGGCAGAGAGACAGGCAGAGAGAGAGGCTGAGCAGAGAGCCCGATGCGGGGCTCAATCCCAAGACCCTGAGATCATGACCTGAGCTGAAGCAGAGGCTTAGCCCACTGAACCACCTAGGCGCCCTCCCCTTTTTTTTTTAATAACAACTGGGCTCTTGCCCTTTGACAGTGTACCTCACCTATCAGCTTTGCACCCTAATTTCTTTTTCCATAAAACCTGGCCTCTATTCATTCATGGTCTTGTCACTCATCGAGAGGCATAACTGTCTTTTTGAATCCTCTTAGGCTTTCCTGCCAGGCCTCGTTCTTGGGCAAAGAAGTTAGATAAGTTGATAGCCCTCTACGTGAATCAGAAGTGACTGTTTCATGTCTACATTTCCTTGCTCCAGTTTCTGTGCCTCCCTCTGATCCAGTTTCCCCACCGGGGAGATGGTGTTAGTGCCCAGTGCAGTGCACGGCCCTTGAAAGGCTACTCTGTAGTAATGTAATTGCTGGATTCAGAAGAGGAAGGGCAAAACCCCAGGAAGGAGGTCAGGCTCTGTCTGGTCAAACAAAGGAATGGCATCCTCAGGTTGCCGAGCCTTAGTGGATCCCATGAACGAAAGTGCCCTGAGATTGTCGTTGCCTGATGAGCAGTCTGATGCCTGGGAACCAAGGATGGCCCCAAGTGTGAAGGGAAGAGAAGGGGAAGCAGACACTGCTATTGACGGTAGTTACCATGAAGTTCAGTAACACTTTCTGGGGTGAAATTTAATAAAAAGTACATTTAAAAAACCTTTTTTTAAAACAGAAATATTTTATTTTTTTTACTTAATATATATTTATTTTTTATTATGTTCAATTAGCTGCTGTGTAGTACATCATTAATTTTTGATGTAGTAAAAAATCTTGATGAAATAAATCATCTTTACTCCTGAACAAGTTGTTAAGGTCAAAGATGACTTGATGGGTTTGTCATTTGTACAAGGAATGGAATTTTTATTCAAATATTCATACCTGAGCTACTGTGAAATGGGTTTATCTAGCTTATTTAGCTTTCCCTCCTCCTCCTAGAAAGTTCTGTGCTTTCTGTTCCTTCCATTTCTTTACCTATTGTTGGCTAGAAAATGTTACTAGAGGCCTTTAGTGTCCATGAGCTAATTAGGCCTGTTTGTTAACTTGAGCTATGTTGATACTGGATGAGTTTATAAGGCTGTGGACGTGCTATTTGCTTCAAACAATTAATTGATTTCATATCTCTTGAGAAAAGAAAGGGTTTTTACATGACTGATGAGGCAGTTTCAAAAGATTCAGGGAGAAATTAGAGATGGTTCACTGAAGCACGACCAGATAAATAATCTTGGAGGGAGACCACACTTTCTAGGATCACCTTCTTTCACAGAATGTGGGGACCCACCAAGCACTCCCATGAACTCTCGCTAACTCACCCAGCCATGCGTTCCTCAGTCACCGTGTGCCTGCTGCAAGCCCAGCCTCGCACACCACGGCTCTCCTCCATAAAGAGTACAGAACCTCGCCAGAGAGACAGACACATATGTTCTCAACATAATATCCCTTCAAGGATGTATAAGCTATTGTGTGAGCTTTGAAGAGGGAACAGTTAGCTTAGCCTGGAGATCCTGGGGCAGGCTTTGAAGAAGAGGTAACTTTGGGGATCAGACTCATGGACAGAAGAGGAGTCAACCAGGTCAAATAGGAAAGAGAAAGAAAGAGATGCCCTGAGTACGGTAAGGTCTTGTCTTCCCGTTCATGTTTGTGAGAATGCCTGCGTCTTCCCTGTGTGCCAACGCTTCTTTCTGACCCACTGGCTTGTCCCGTCATCACACCAAGCTGTCAGCTGAGGCTGGACAGAAGGGGAATAAAGGGATTCAGGCATTCAGGTCAAGTCAGTATCCACAAGCCCTGCTTCTGATGTGGGAAGGCTGGGGGAGGGCCCAAGCGTGTGCATTCTAAACAAGCACGCAAGATAAATCTGATCCCTGGGATTCCTGGAACACACTTAGAGAAACATAACCCTAGACTCTTCCCTATGACACAGTCCTCAGCACGGTGACCCACACAGTCAAACTCAACACAAAACACAGGAAATGCCTAAGAGATAGAGAAGCAAACAATGGCTACAACTAAAATAACCAACCTTAACTCCTGCCGTCAACTGTTGGTGGCACATAGCTTTGGCCCACCGTCGACGTGGAAGCCCTTTTTTGTAATCTAGGAAAGCTGATAACAAATCTGAAAGTTAGGGAGGCATTAATAAATGCTCAAGGGGCAACAGCACTTTCTTTAGGTGTAAAACTCTCTGTTTAAGCGAGGCTGAGAAGTTCTGATGTGGTATGAGTACTTCGCAAGGAGCAAAGCTTCTCTTTTCTTCAGAACAGAACAAAGACGACAGCCAACTGAAGATCTACCCAAGGGTAGGAGCGGACAGTCGATGTGTTTTGTTAAAAGGGATTATGAATAGTGAAAAGGGCATCATCAGGAATTGGGAAAGGAAGGAGGCCTCTGTAAATTCATTCCCATCTTACTGATTACAGTTTTACTTTGGGGCAGTAGACAGGCCCAACTTACTGGGGGACATTGATAAGAGAGTTAAGAGCTATTCTTGGGCAATCATTCAGCAAATATGTATTGAATGCTTCTTGACTATGAGGCCCTCTTGATTCCTAATTCTGGCATTTTCATTTTGGAGTGTAGCCAACCACCGCAACAAGAAGCTGTCAACAGAATCCAGACTATGCGTGGAACCTGAGGAATGATGCCACAGGGAAGAGACCAAGTGCGGACGCAAGGATCGGTACCCCAGGATGAGCAGATGCTCACTTTAAGAAAGACAGTCTTTATTTTGGATAGATGTTGGCTATCCTACAACAGTCCTATGAATACACAGCTTCATAGCATATCAGAGGTGGAGGGGAACCCAGACCTCTTGTGGTCCAGCCCTCTAACTTTACTGAAAGGGAAACTGAAGCACAGGGAAGAGACTTGGCCAAGCATGTGCTATGTGAGTAGCAATGCTCTTGCCTGTCCGCCAGATACTGGGGCTAGAAAGATGAGCATGACCCCTCCAGGGAGCCTGGGGAGACAGATGCCCAAACTAGTGTGGCATGTGGTGAAAGAGGTGGAGGGTACATGACTTGGTTTGGGGATACGCGCAAGGCTGCGGGAACGAGGAGGCCATGCTGCGTGACCCTTTGTCTGTCTTGTGCTTGAGAAGGGAATGGAGGCCCGTGGGGGGGAAGTATAGAGCCTGCGGTATAGGGTCAGCATAAATCCCACCCAAGGGCACTAAGTTCTTTGAGCCTCAACTTCCCTTCTGTAGTTCCCATGTCACAGGATTGCTCTTGAGGCTAATATAATAGATGCACAAGCACTCGGCACATACGTGTTCAGTGAATGGGCACAATTCTGGAGTCCTTCAGGGACCCCCCCCCTTCACACCCTCCTCTAAAAGAGCCACACCCACTGTAACCAGCTCCTCTTCAAGGAGAAGGTCTTGAGAAAGTGATTTGCTGCTTTGGGACCCAGACCATCTCCACAGACCGGAGACCATTCCTCCAGCCTCTTTTCGGAGACCCTAGGAGGTGCTAAGGTTGGCCAGCCAGAGCCTCCAAGTACAAACCCAATCCTTTCAACATGGGACTTCTCCTCCTTCCCAAAGCAGACCTACGGCTTTGAGGGGGAGAAGTCCCTGGCGCCTCCCACAAAAAAAAGATGTCCCACTGAGCCCCAGAGCTAGCTACGGGAAAGTCATTTAATAGAAGCTTCCCAAATCCCCTTCTTAACGTAGGGAGAGGTGTGGGAGCCCCAGTAGCTCCCTTTAATGCAACTGGATTAATTGCCTGCTCAGAAAACAGCTCGATTCTAAATGATCCTAAATGGTCTCTAATACCTGTAATCTTCCCTCCACCACGTTGCCCAGCTGCATTACCAAAGCAGGGCTGGTTTCAGGAGCTGGTTTGCTCAGTAAACAGCAGGCAGTGTTGCGGGAGGCCAAGGAAATCAGGCTCAGTTCCAAGGGAAGGCTGAGAAATTGATGAAAACGCCACTGGCCTATTCACCAGCCTAATTCGATTCCAGGAAATCAAGCAACGGAATGTGGACTGGCCTATTCCACAGATGCGGTGTTCCTTTGAAGGACTGGGTAATCAAACATGGGCACACTGCTGGCTCTCCACCCTGGGTCCCTCCTGGCCGGGCAGTGAGTACCCCTCTAAAGGATCTTGCTTTTCTTTCTGTAAGCCACAGAGGGAGCTGACAAGTCACCTGACCTTTCAGTCAATCATCCACCTGGGAGATGAAGGTCCGGCTTTGGGTGTACATCTGCCTGGAACATGAGTGACTGTCACAATTAAGAGAAGAATGTACTCTTATCCAGGTTGGTATCCTGGCTCTGTCACTCCTACCTGAGTGACCGTGGGCAAGTTATCTCTTGATATCTCCATTTTGTAATCTATGAAATGGGGATGATTAACAGTAAGAGTACCAGCTAAAGGGGTTATTGTGAAGGTTACATGTCTCGGACAGATCTAAGGTGCCTCAAGAGTATCCAGGTCATGGAAAATGCTATGCCCCTATGTCTGGTTTCATTGTCCCAGCATCCCTGCTTACACATGGGCAGGTGCATGGCCTTCCTGCAGTAATGTGAGGGTGACAGCTAGTGTGTGGGTGTAACAGGCGTATGAGGTATGGCACTGAGATGTCCCAAGTATTGCCACCTTCCTCTCCTACTGATCCAACACAGGAAGCCCGGCCGCCTTCTCATGCCGCTGGCAAACTTGTGAATGTTCCTTTTAGCTGGCTGCCCTCCCTGACCACATCCGGGGTTTCCATGGAGATCCAGAGAACACTGAGGGAAGACAAGGTCACCTGGGATGGGATGAAGGTTGGGAGAGGGGAGGCTAGCCCCACTGGGAAACCAAAGGTGGCCAGACAGAGGTCTACATTCCCTCTCTTCAGGCCAGTGAGGTTAAGGGCCAGGGACAGAAATCAAACATGCTGTGTTTGCTTGAACATCTCAATATTTGAGCTGGCCACTGTCTTTACTGTTCCCTTTCTGGGGAACTCTCAGCACTCTGATGTCCAGCTTTGAGGGTTCTTGTGAGTCCTTGGTAAACAGGGACCAGCAGAGAAAGTGTGGATTTCCCCACTCTCCTGACAAAGTCTCAAGGACAAGACGCAGACCTGCACGGCCAGACACCGCACTCAAACAACACTGGCCACCTCTTCAGCAACATTATCCCTAGTGACCCAGATGCCGAGAGCCACGCTTGTCCTCACTCTTTAGCCTCCAGACTTGGTGTGGAGCCCTGCTTCTCTACTCACTGACCGCTCTGTGACTGCCCCGCCTCTGGACGCGGGGCTAACCGTCATGCCTACAACATATGGTGATGAGACACAAGGAGCACATCAACAACGGTCAGGGTCTGAGGAAGGTACATGACACAGCCGGTTCTGGGCCTCCTGGGCACCGACTCTCTCCCTGAATCTTCCTATTCCCCACATGAAGTCAGCCCTGCTGGAAATCCCCGTGGTGCAGATGAGAACATAGAGGAGGAAAGAGGCTAACGAATTCACCCAAAAGTCATACAGCTGGTGTAAATGGGGAGCTGTTTGCAAAGTCCCTGGCCGTGGTAAGCATGTGATAATAATACAGTTGTCCTGGCAGCTACCACGGGTGCTAAGTTTTGATGGTGGAGAAAGGGCTCACGGCCTGAGGAGGGTACGCCCTCAGAGTGAGGGGCTGATGGGACTAGGCAGTCACTACCTGGGAGAGGTCCAGGAGTGACAGTGCCCTCCACTAAGAGGCCGAGGACATCTGTGTCTCATCTCCAGGTCAGGGCAAGCTTTGATGTGGGCTTGATTCGGAAAGGGCTGTGAGTGGGAGACCCGGTGCCCACTCCAACACCACCAGAAGTGGCTGGCTCCGATCAGGGGCCCCACACAGACAGCAGAGGCTATCTGAAGGGACTTCATCACCTTGGGTCTCAGTGATCTCACCTGTAAACTGGACATGCTCACATCCTCTCTGTCTACCAATAAGCAGCTAGGGGACCTCGCGAAGATGGGCCATTCCCGTTATGCCTCAAAGTCTCTCAAAAAGGAAAGAGTAACTTTCAGGGAATTTAAGGCAAAAGCAAATGACCCTCAAAGGTGAAACCTGACAGCTCTGGTGGGAGCAGACATCCAAGGGTGTCAACATTTCAAGCAACAGCTTCTCATGTGTCGGGCAAATTTTCTCTTCCAAAGCAAAAGAAAGCAGCTACTGTTTCTCAAAAGCTGCCTGTGTCTTCTCTGTTCTATTTAATCCTCATAGAAATCACATGAGATTTGTGTTATTCTGATTTTATAGACATTAACACCGATATTCCAAGAGGGTAAATGACTCAGCCAGTAGCACGCAGCTGGCAACCTGGGAGCCCCGGGTTTGGACCTAAGGCCATCTAGAGCCCGCATTCTTATCAATGATTCTTATTCCGCTCTCAGCTCCTACGCCTCCTTTACCCTGCCTGAGCACACCTGTCAGGAGACATTTGCCCTCCCATGTGTGCATACCATGCCACTGTTAACGGTGTGGGCTGTGGGAATGTCCTGACTGACCGTGGTGGGCCTCTGGGTACACACCTGTAGAAGGAAAGTACTAACAGTTCACTCACTGGGTCATCTCAAGGTTGAGTGAGGACACACACAGAGCACCTAGCACACACATGAGAGAGTGCTTAACTTCTCAACTAGGTGGGTGATTTGATACCATTTGGGGGCCATTGGATTGGCAGAAATGGAAACATTCCTGTAATACCAAGTGTTGACATAGATGGGGTAAACAGTCACTCTTGTTTCCCTGGTGCTGGAGTAAATGGATGGAACCACTTAGGAGAGCAACTTGGCAAAACTTACTAACGTCTAAAACATTGCTTCTATATAGCTCCCCAAGGGAAACTACCCGTGCCCCAAGATGCAATTTGGCAGAGGTCATTAAAGCATTTATTTTGTTAATGGCAAAATATAGCCAACCTCGATGCCTACTGAAGGATTAATGACCACAGAGCTATGGTATATCCCTTATGTGCACTATCCTCCAAGAAGTATGGGTAAGTGGAAAAAAGGAAGTTCTACAATATAAACAAGTATCATTTCAGTTAAAAAAAAAAACAACAACAACCCTCAAACAGGACAATAGGTTTCATATGCACACATACATGTATGAAACACATCAGATTAAGCCTTTTCCACTGATAAGCATAGTACCCAGGAAGCTGCGAGGGAGGGCCACAGGCCTAGGCAGACTAGGTATTATCTGATCTGTTCTATTTTTCTTCTACATGTGAATACATACCCACTGTGGTACTTACTGACAAAGGCAAAATAATAATGACGACGATGATGATGACGACGACAATGTATTAGGTGCTAAGTCTGAGTATTCATTTTCTTCCAAAATAAATAAGAAACAAGTTTATGTGTATTACTCTAATTGACACACTTGTATATGCCATCTTTTTCTTTTTCTTAACTAAAATAGGAATGATCCTTTCTATTGTGCTGATAAAGACAGTGAAGTTAAGCTTCTGAGCAGTTAAGCAACTGCTTAAGTTCTTCTTCTTCAAATTCTGAAGTTAAGCAACCTGACCAGTTAGGAAGGAACAGGTTCAGGATTGGAAACTGACTGTTCTTTCCATTTTTTCATTCATTCCCCAAGACTTCTGCACCCTGCCCACATTCAAGGCACCATGTACAGTGCTGGGGATGCAAAGAGGCTAAGATATTCTGTCTGCTTTCTCCACATCACAGCCCAGCGAGGAAAGTGGGCAGCGCCCCCCGACACACAGACAAGTACGGCATAGGGAGCCATGCTTGAATGCCATGGGTGAAGGTGTGCTCTTTACTGACACCCGAGACAAAGCAAGAAACACAATTCCATGACAATATTTGGGTCTGGCTCATAACCATGAAGTTCACCACCAATGTGGCCTAATGATCCAAATATCTCCGTTCTCCCAATAGACTCCTGAGTCGGTAATAATGGAAATGGGTCACTCGGCATTGCCTACCTATTTGCCAGGTGCCGTTCCAGCATTTAAATGCCTTGACACATTTAATTCTCAAAATATCCCTATGAAGAAAGTCCTATTAGAAGCCTCATTTTACAGAGGAGCCAAGTGAGACACAGAGATAAAAACAAAACAACAAGACAGATAAAAGCTTGCTGGAGATGACAGCTAGTGAATTCTGGAGCTAGGTTCAATGCAGGGCTATCTAGTTTGATATCCCCACGCTCTACTGCCGTCCCAATGAAGTACTCCAGGGTACCCAACTAAATATACTGGCATTGGCATTCTCTCTCCCAGTCTTCTGTGAAATCAGAGCAAATTAAATAAGTATCAGATGGTCTCTCCTTTTTCAGGAGTCACTGGTGGTCAGAGAGAGAGTAAATGGGTGGGTTCTTTAGGGCTAAATCTCATGTCCCCTGTTGGCAGAAATCACCATGCTCTGCAAAGAGGGGACTTAATTTTTTGCAAATGCAAGTATGCAAGAGCCTCTTAACCACAGCCCTCTAATCAGAGAAGCATCTTGCTAATTGTCACTAACGTGATTAGCAGAATTAATTGGCCACTCAAAAATATTACACATCAAGCCACGTGGGGACTAACCTGTGCCATCATCAGGAACGGTACTGCTCAGTACAGAGAGGGTAAGACAATTGGCCTCCGCAGGGACATCCTGAGGCTCTCATTTATCCTTTGCATGAGTCATGACTATGCTGTGTATTAGACAAAGACAGAGAGATACTGTTAACTATTCATCCGGGCAGCTTCACCGATAGTAATTTGTCACTTCCAGGGCCCTGTGTTCTGCTGCATAAACCTTCTTCCTGCCCACCCCCCACATTAGACCCCTTTCATACTTCTACCCCGTTATCTACACCATTTGCTTGCCTGAAAAATCTCCTCCTTCTCCTGGTTCTATTTGGTAAATCCCTATTCACTTTCCGACAGAAGGTCCAAATGTTGTCAGTCCACAGACTTATCTCTAATCTTCCTCCTCTGTTATTTCATGGTGCCATGTACAAGCTTCTGTTTTACTCACACTATGAGCCAGTCCCCTCCACTGACAACGGGAGCTCGGGCTCAAGACCCTGTGCTGTTCTCGCTGTTCTAGCCTCAGATCCTAATTACAGTGCTTGGCACTTGGGAAGACTCTCAGCACTGGCTGGCTGATTGCCTCTGGATCTCCAGACAAGGCAAGGGGCTGGGTGCACCCTGACTGTGGCTCTGGGCTTGAGAGTGTGTATTTAGGGAACACGCACATTGCACTGCCAGGGAATTATGTGAGAATACCACACACAGAACTCGTTATCCTTGCTCAACTTTTTACCGGCTGGAAAAAAGTATGCCACAGAAAACCCAAACCCAGTATCTCCCATACTAGACTGCTTCCTCCTAAACTCTGTTGTTCCTGCTGTGTGTCGCTGACCTTGGGGAATCCAAAAACCAGAGAGTCACCATCCCTTTCTTTATCTTCACTGATCAGCCTCAATATATGTGTTTCCTTCCTTCCCATCTGATCGACACCTTCTCCACCAGACATGCCTTAGCCTAAATCTAAACATTTCGCACCAGATTCAGGTCGCTGGGGAAAACATCCAGCAGAGAGAGAAAGAGATCAAAACAAACAAGCAGAACAAAGGAATTTGGAGAAAATGGACTCTTTAGGGATGAAGACAAATTAAAACAAAAATAAAAACAAAACTATTACTCACACTTCCAGAGCGATGAAAGCAAAAGCGATGAAATGCTGAACAAAATGTTAGAAGAAAAAGGAAATTTCAGAATACAATAAAGAGCACTCGAAAATTACAAAAACAGTATTGTATATTAAAACTCAATAGAAGGGTCAGAAGACAGTGCTGAGCAGGTCTCCTGAAAAGCACAGCAAAAGGGAAAAAAAGGGGGGGAAGAAAGAAAAGAAAACAAAAACACTCCAAAGATTTAGAAAACAGTAAACACAACAGCAGAAGAGGACCAATCCAGCGGTTCCAACAGGGAAAATGAAGGGAAGGAATTATGAGCCAAGGAGTTCAAGAAAACTTCCTAGAAGTAAAAGATGGACATTGCCAGAATGAAATAGCCCACCATGTGCCCAACCAAATAAATGGACAAAAAATTGGTCCGCGTTCAGGCATATAATTGTTCAATCTTACGATGATCAACCGTGGATGGCGGGAAGCAGGGAGCACGTCATAATCAGGAGCCAGAATGGCTTTCATCTTCCCAAAAGCAACGCTAGGTGCCGGAGTGTGATAGAACAATGTGTTCAAGGTTGTGAAGGGCTCATTTACAGTCAAATCGCTAACTTAGTGTAAGGGCTGACTATGGAAGGCCTTCGCATATTGATCTCCTAGAAGCCATTCCTTAGGAAGATGCTGAAGGACGTGCTCCTCCAAGACAAGTCAGTAAGAAAAAGGGAGCCCGAGACAACAGGAGTAGAATCAGTGGGTAGAGGATCAAGGAAGATGCCAGGACCACAACCGTGCACCAGACAGAGTGTGAAACACCAGACCAGAATAGGCTGGAGGCTCTGGGAGAGCTTTCAGTAGGAGGATGAAGTAAAAAAAATAAATAAATAACTGAAGCATCTGAGTATCTCAAGAAGAAATTCAGATAATTGCCAAAGAGTTTGGGCTGAATTAGTAATAAAAACATAAAAATGAGCCAAACAAACCATAAACAAGGCAAATATTAGCTTCAGGGAAAACATAATAGTTGTGCGGGAAGGAAAAATAATCATAATTTCCTGCATGGCTCATTGTGAATGGCATTTACGTAGTCAAAATATTGTAAACACTGAATGCAGATCTAACTGAACTAGGATATAAGTTTAGTGGAAGGACGGGGAAGGGAGGTGGGAAGGATGCCTGTGTGTGTATAAGGCCTGACAGCAGGGATAGTTAAATTATCTTCCTCAGGAGAGGTTAGTAGGTACTGATAAAGTGGAAAAAATAACAAGTATCAATAGAAGTGGCTAATTTAGAAACAGGGAATTGACACAATCGTAAGTAGGTGAGAGTTGCTGGCTCCTGGGTGAGGGGGGGTGGGGCCCACACATATTTTTAACAACTGAACAATGTGGAGGTGTGCACATATAACTTGGATAAAGAATTAAAAATATAAAGAAAATTTCACAATGTGCTATCAACACTCCTGAGGTTAATTAAAATTTAATGTGATCCCAATAAAAATACCAAGAAAACAACTGTAAATTTCATATGAAAAATGAACAACCTACAATATCAGGTAACTGAAAAGAAAGAGCATGGGGAGGGCGGAGAAGGGCAGGAAGGGGTCAATTCATTCTCTAAGATATTAAAGCATATTTTAAATTTTCAGCAAATAAAGCTGTATGGTCTTGGTACACAAGTGGGCAAAAGAAACACACTGAAAAACATAGAAGGAGACCAAAATACAGCATGGATTTAGCATATAATAAAGGTGAAGAAAGAAATACATTATTTAGTAAAAACTACTGGGTGGCCACCTAGGCGGAAGAATGCAATTGAAGCCATACCCCACACAAAGGTAAGCTTCATATGGGCCAAAAAGATGCAAAAGATCAAAGTCCAAAAGTAAGAGGAAAAGGCTTTTGTTTATTGATGAACGTGGAGTGGGAGAGAGCCAAGTGTGACACTAAGTCCGGAAGTCAGAAGAGGAAAGACTGATACAATGACATAAAATTTAAAAAAAAAATAAACAATCTGAGCAAAGTGAAAAGACTTTAAACTGGAGGAAATCAACATTCAGCTTTCCTGACACAGAAAGAACTACTATAAACAAGTAAATTAAGGAACAACAACCCAACAGAAAAATGGGCACAGGAGATAGCTCCTGGGGAAGAAAAATATAAATAACTCTTAAATATTTGAAAAGATGCTCAAACTAATTTATAATCCCAGCATATCAAATCACATTTTCCTGAGATACAATTTTCACAGATCATATTGAAGAAGTAAAATATATATATATATGTATAATATACTTTGTTGGTGAGAATGTGGAGAAAACACGTTCTCTTTAGTATTTCTGTAATAACTGCAACATTATGCAATCTCCATGGAGAAGATAATTGGGCAAATCTATGAAAATTACATCTGCAACCACCTTGGGACCAACAATTCTACTTCTAAGAATTTTTACTACTAATATACTCACACATACATGAAACAATGTTTATAAGAACAAATGACTGCAAATACTTCTCTATTCGTTGGGATCTCTTAATCTATTACCTCCATATCATAAGACTCAACAGCCATTTTAAAAAAGCTCTTTATGTAACTAAATGATATCCAGGCTATGCCAGTAGGTATATCCAGCAAGATGCCCAACAGCATGTTTATTAACAACATTGCTTTAAAAAAAAGTGTTGGGGGCACTAGGGTGGCTCAGTCAGATAAGGGGCCAACTCTTAATTTTGGCTCAGGTCATGATCTCGGAGTCATGAGATTGAACCCCTCATCAGCCTCCAAGCTCAGCACAGAACTGGCTTGAGATTCTCTCTCTTGCTCTCTCTCTCCCCAGTAAGTAAGTAAGTAAATAAATAAATAAATAAAATCTTTAAAGAAAGTATTGAGAGGCAACACACACCTATGGGCTTACACATAAGTAAATATTTCTCTACTTACTATTCTATACATTGATTAAGTGGAGAGAAGGGAACTGGGCAGGTGAGGAACATAGGCTGGAGAGAAAGTTACTTTGTACTCTACACCAGTTTGTGCCTTATGAATTTTGAGTCTCAGAAATGTATTACACAGTTAGAAAACAACAATGGGCCAAATTAATTTCAAACTTTTTAATATGACCTCTTAGATGTTGTGGAATAAGCAAGGAGTTCAGAAAAGCAGTAAATGTCTTCCTGATATGGAAATCAACAACTGTTAAAATTAATTCTGAATGATCCTATGTACTTCTATTCAGAAGTTACCCCTTCCCTTAATTCACAGGATTGACTTAAGCTTGCCATGTGTATGTGGCAGAAATACTATAAAATCAAAGAACTAAAAATATATGGCTAAAGACTTTACACGCATAGCAGGTAACAGATCTTTCACTTTATAATAAGGAAACAGATATGTAATTTATACTAACAGAAAAGCAGCTAGAGTCTCAGGAAAAGGAACCACATGATTAATAAACTATAAAATAATAAGTAAATTGGAAAAATCATAAAATTATTTCAGATAGAAAAAAAAAACTGATCCAAAGCTCAATTTTTACCTGTGGTTAAAAACTCTAAGCAAACTAAGAATACATACCTAAATATATATACCTAAAAACTATAATAACTAGTACACATTTTTGAGAGACTTTAGAAACATTCCTTTTAAGACTGATAATGAGAAAAGATACCCAGAATCAGCGGTTCTGTTTACCAAAAAATGAGGAAAGGAACAGGGTAATGGAGTAAATATTAGAAAGGGAGAGATATAATTGCCATTATTTGCAGATAATAAATTGTAAGAGAAAATATAACACAATCAACAAATATTAGAATCCATAAAATTTTACTATGTAGTCAGATACAATATCAACTCAGAAAAATCAATAGTAGTTTTCAATATCATCAAAACTAAAAAACAAAAACAAAAAAAAATGATACCATAGACTATGGCAATGAAAGCCATAATATATCTAAGAATTAACCTAACCAAGAACTCACAAGACCTATATGAAGACAACTTTTTAAAAATCCAATAATGGACATGGCAAAACTGAACAAATATAGTCATTCCACATTCTTGGATGGGATGAAATGATCTAACGATCATGCCAGTTTTTATTCAATCAATCTATAAGCTAAATGCAATCTCATAAAACCACTACTTAGGTTCTTTTAGGAACTAGATAAACTTAGTTTAAAATTTCGGGGCACCTAGGTGGCTCAGTGGGTTAAGGCCTCTGCCTTCGGCTCAGGTCATGATCCCAGATTCCTGGGATCGAGCCCCGCATCGGGCTCTCTGCTCAGTGGGGAGCCTGCTTCTCTCTCCCTCTGCCTGACTCTCTGCCTACTTGTGATCTCTGTCTATCAAATAAATAAATAAAAACTTTAAAAATAAAATAAAATAAAATTTATAAGAAAGAACAAGTCCACAGATACCTAAGGTGGGGCATGGGGGCCTGCCCTATTCAATACTGAGACAGATTAAAAAGATAAAGTTATATTGGAATTAAGCAGCAAGTCCTAAGATAAACCAGCGAAAACATAAAAATGCATTATATGATAAAGAATAAATTGCATACCAATGAATAAGCAACAGGAAGATTAATAGATGTGTTGAAGATACTGGCTCACCCTATCCGAAAAACTAAAATGTAACATACAAAAGCCAATTCCAAGTGGATCAAATACCAAAACATGAAAAGTAAAACAGCAAAGTTAACAGAATAAAATATAGACTATCTTTGTGATTTAACAGTGGAAAGACCCCTTAAAACTTTAAAGGCACACACACATATACACACACATACACAAAGACACACACAAATGAGTAATTTTATTATATAGAAATTATGGATTTATGTTCAGTAAAACAACACAGATTGGAATAAGATACTTGGCAATGTCTGAAACAGACAACTGAATTATATCTGGAGTACAAATTCAAGTCATGAAAATTTAATAGAAAAGATAAGAATCTTTCTTTCAAAAAACAGGCAGAAGTTATATGAATAGATAATTAATAAAGAAGAGGAAACCTAAAATGTTAATAAGCACTGGGTTAATGCTCAAACTCATTAGTAATCAGAGAAACGAAAATTAAAACAATGTATTGGCATTTAAAAACTTAATAGACTGGCAAACATGTATGGGAGACAGTTCATGCTGGGAGACAGCCAGTGCTGGGGGGAGATGGGAACCCTCCATCACAACGCTGGGACTAGTGCAGCCATCTCGGAAAACAATCTCCAGTACTGACACCAACTAGTCTAATCTATGATCTAGAAGTTCAGACCCTGATTTATAGTCCAGAGATCTTCTCGTAGGACTGCACGAGTGAACGTGTCTCAGGAGTCGTACGCAGTGGGGGTGATTTGAAGGCGGTCTGGGCCCATTCCAGAAGAGCCAATAAGGAAAGTGTAGAAAATCATGCAGGGTTAGATGTAGTGGGTGAAATGCACGTATCTTCACCCAGATGGAACTTAAAACATACAGGGCCGATTGAAGAAAGGGTGAAAAAGAATGAATTATAAATGATTCATTTGTATAAATTTAAAATACACAATTAAGTGCATTTTTCCAGAACACAAAGAAATGTAAATTAAGGGCATTAAAAAAGACAGTGGGAGTGGTGTTGGAAATGGGAGAGAGGGACAGGGATATAAAGGGGTGACTAAAGGAAATCAGAGAGAGGTCCTTTGCAGAACAATGTGATTAGATGTTATAAAAGAAGGCATATCATTAAATCAGCTACCAGCACTAGAGGTCAAAAGGAAAGTCAGCTTCATTTTACCTCTGTGCAATAAATATTGGGAAAAATATTGTAAAACTATCCATGCGAAGAGGAACCCATGTATTTCTTTGCCTAGAACCCTGTGTAAGACATTTCGCTCAGTAACATGAGAGGGAAAGTTTGTTGTTCGTGTTACATACACAATTCCAGCATTTACCTAGGACCCACTGCCTTCTCTCCCATTGATCAGACATATGTAGGGTATCTTGACACCATTGGGGACAATTGTGGTACCACGTCAGGACGTTCTCCAGGGCAGAACCCCATCCTGTTTCATCTCTATCTCAAGGACCTATCTCAATAACTCCTTGAATGAATCATTTTGAACTTAATCAAAAGCACTTAGACAAAGGCGAGACGGCTTCCAATTAAAAATGGGCATGAACTGTGAGTGGTTTGAGATGTCGTAACTTTGGGGAGACTGTAGGCTGGTTCAAAATAAAAAATAGGTGCCATTTACTAGATAACCGTGTTAAGCACTCTCCATTTATTATCCTCTACACCCACAACCAAGTTTGTAGGCCCATTTTGCAGATGAAGAAATGATGGCTCCAAAATGAATAATTATCGATTGTTGTATCTTCTGTACACCCCTTGGTTTGGGGATCTGTAACTGTCCTTCACTGAGTTACCCGGGTGGGTAACCCATGCCTGCCCAACTCTGTTGTGACCTCAGCAAGAGTTTTAAGAGTCATGAAAGGCTCAGGTATCTCCAGACCATCTTTCCAATTTCTGGAAGGGATGTCCCCTGGCAAATGAAGGTGACAAAGAGGAAAGCCATGACATGAATGAGAAGGGGAATGAAAGAGCGGGAGAGGGAGAAAACAGAAGGGGGACAGCGGCAAATCCTACCCCAAACGTTTTAATTAAGTGATCTGTAATACTATTCTTTTGGTTAAGGCTTTTGAGTTATGTTTCTCTCAACCAAATCAGAGGAACAGATGGCCTGACCAAGATCTCACAGCTAGTCAGTGGCAGAGCTTGTTGTCTTCCTGATCCAAAGCCAAGTCACTTCCTACGGGGTCATGCTGTCTCTTGGCCAGGCCCAGATTCAGACTGGTTTCAAGGGGTCACTGTGGCTCCCAGGATGTTAGACATTCCACTCTGGAACTGCTTCAGCATGGAGCCAAGTTCCGTCCATCCCAGTAGATTCAATGTTTAGAAACTGCCCAAGCTTGGGTTTATGGAATGGAAGAAGAAGACCCAGAAAATACCTTTCAGAATTTTGGTGGGACTGGAGAAAATAAGGGTGACACAGCAACGGTCACACCCTTGGTTTGGAAGACACCTCTCAGTGAGTCCAAGGCTGCTTGGAGCAGTGGCCTCCAACAAATATGTTACCTACCACCCAAGAAGGGTCCTTTGAAGAGACAGAGCCCACAGAGTGCGGGCCCTGGAATCAGACTCAGTTCCTCCCTGTTGGATATGTAAACTGAGAATCTATTTCACCTCTCTATGCTTCGGAACCTCATCTGTAAACATGAGGCTACAAATGAAAGCTATTCATATACATAAAACATCTGGAAGAATTTTTACACCTTACTGACCCTCAATAAATTACATAGCTTTCTCTAGAAGGTGTATGTTATTTGTATTTATGCATATTAGAATTTTTAAGGCATTAATCCTGATGTGTTGGTTAAAACATCTGCCTTGTTACTCTATCATCATACCCTGCAAAGAGCCGGGCCACTCCCATTTCATACACTTCCCAGTGGTCTCATTCTTTTAGAAATAGTCATCAGGCACACACAAAAAGCAATTTAAATGGTTCATCTTTCCTCTTTTCATCCATAGACAAATTTCAATAATTATCTTAGTCAACCCATTAATTAGTCTAAATTTGCCCAAGCATAATTGATGCTGCCTACACAATTTTCTATAAAAATTTGAAATGGATGGCTAAACAGAGACTTTTTTTTGTTTGTTTGACTAAGTGCATTTTCCCCTTATGCAAAATGTGTTAGTCAATGCTTATTTAGTGTAATAAGCTAGTTTGGTGTTCTTGTCTGCATCTGTGATCGAAAGAAGTTTGAATCTCAGAGTTAAAACTATGCACTGGCCATTTCTAACTTGCTGACCTATGGTCAGCTCTTTAAACTCTTGAGAGAAGTTTCCACTGCCTTATTTGTTGAATGGGGATCTGGTGACCTTAGGTCTACCTTCTGGAAATACTCTCCTGCCTTGGCTTTCCTAGATGAACATTACTTTGACTTCTATACCCCTGTCAAGCACCTCTTGCTTTTCTGGGTCTTCCAGACACCTTATATATTGGGCTTACCAAGGTTCCATTCTTATTCCTCTTCTGTTATTAAGTAGGCTTCCATTCCTGGGTAGTCTGATTGGTTACCACAAGTACCTGATGGGAATACCCCTTACAGATCAATATCAATCTATAACTCCAGCACTGCTGTGCATAATTTTTTCTCATCTCTGGACCATTCTCTTCAACAGTCTCTGTTCCCCTTAGAAACTATTAGGGGAATAAATATGGGGAAACCTGCAACAGGATACATGCTTCCAAGTATTTGGGTGGATTCAACATGACAAGACCATAATGAAAGTAGAGAAGAATGGTAAGTTTCAAATGAGCTTCGTGAGAAATTTCAGACAACCTAGGCATCAGATACAGGAGAACAATACCTTCTTAGCCCTCATTGAGAGGGGTGATGGCTGTAACTACAGAAGCATGTAGAGAGTAGAATGTAACATCTGGACACAAACACAAATATAAACAAAAATTCAGAATCTAAAGGTGGCATTTCAAAGCAGCAAAATAATGTTGGATTATTCAATAGTATTGGCATATTTTGTTAAATATACGAAAAATGTCCTACCTTGCCTCCAAATAAATGCCAGATGGAATAAAACTCTCAGCGTAGTACAAAAGCAAGCAAAAAAATAAATAAATAAATAACACCACAATTTAGGTAAATATTTATGAAACATGTTTGCACTGGAAGCTTGCAAAGACAAACCATTAAAATTGGGTAAATTTAATCACATAAAAGAGGTATTTTCTCATTATCAAAGATGATTAACACATTCAAAAGTACAGGTCTAAATGGGAAAATATTTGCCAGACACAAAAACAACCAAGACTGATGCTACTATAAAGTGTTCTCACAAATCAATAAGTAAAAAGATGGGTGCCTCTGAAGAAAAAGGGGCATGGGATTTGTGACTTAGGAAAGAAAAAATACAAGTAGCCAGCAAACACGCAAAACTATCCCACCTCAAGTATCAAAGATTTAAAAATTAAAATAACATTTCTGACATAGGATATTGTTATGGATTAAAATGAAAAATAATGCCAGGTGTTGTTTAAGGGGCAGGTCAATAAAGAGCTCCCTTGACTAGTAGTACAGCCAGTTTTAGAAGGCAGACCAACCTTCCACAGCCTATATGTGTAGCTAAAACCTCAAAAACGTGGGTAATTTTTCACTCAGCAACTCTATATCTAGGAATTTATCTATCCATGCATGTCTGCATTGATGCATGTGTAACAATGTTCTCTGAAATGGTGTAATAAGAAGAAAATTGGAACTAACATAAAATTCAATGATAGGCTAGCTCAAATAAAACTCTTGTCCCAAAAGAGTTCCTTAAACTCCTCTCCATTTCCTCAAATCTGCATTTGGTCCCCAAGTCCTAATGAACTCACAAGGTCACCAATGGCCTCTGTCACTAAATTCAAGTAAGTTCTTTGATCCTTTGCTCACCTGATAGCCCAGCAGCATTCTACATAAACAGCGCCTTCTTTCCTGAAACATTCTGCTTCCCCTGCCAGTGTTTGCCAGTGCCCTTCCCTCACTACTTCTCTTTATCTTATTAAATGTTGACATTCCTTCCTCCTTTCCCTCCCCTCCCCCCAAACCAGCAGCTTCTTAAAGTGAGGCCCCAGACCAGCAACATCAGCATCATGCAGGAACTTGTTAGAAATGCAAAATCTCCTGCTCCAAATCCATTGAATCAAAAACTCTGGGGACAAGGTCAAGCAATCTGGATTTCTAACAAGTCCTCTAGGAGACTACGATGCACATTAATGTCTGAGACCCACCATATTCAGTTACTCCCTGCTAGTGAGAGAAGCCGGGACAGCATAGTGGTCTCATGTCAAGGCATGGGAGACAGACTCTCTGGGTTCAATACTCTTCTCTGCCCTTATCATGACCTTCAACTTATTACTTAACCTCTCTGTGCCTCAGTGCCTTCACTCATAAAATGGAACAACAACCATGTCCATCTTCCAGGCTTGGGGTGAGGATAAAAATGAGATAATCCATGACAAGGTTGTGAGCTAGTGCCCTGCACAGATAAAGTGCTCACTGAATGGAAGCCATCCTCACCTACAAATTGATGTCTATGGACCAGACCTCTTCTTTGAGTTCTCTGCCTACAGCCTTACTGCCTGCTTATCTCTACGTGGGTGTCCCACGCACACATACATCCCAGGCTGAACCCCTCAGCTCCTCCCCAAGCTGTACAGCCCTGTGCTTCCACCTCAGCCCTGGCCACCGTCAGTGTCTTAGCTTCTCAGAGAAGAAACTCCAGAGCCGCCACTGATTCTGTCTTCCATCTCACCTGCCGCAGCCAGCCAAATGCCAGGTCCTGAAACCCCCCTACACCCCTGCGATCCATCACACAGGCCTCCCCCCTGCTCTCCTAACACTCAAAATTCACCAGCATCCCAGCACAAGCCTCCTCACAGGACTCTCCACTTCTGCTCTTCCTCTCTACCCATCCATTCTCCCCAGAGGAGTCAGAGGGATCGCTCAAATACAACAGACACATCATGTCACTCCCCTACTTTAGATACTCCTAACACTTTCCACTGTATTTGAAGAAAATCCAACCTTGTCACCATGGCCTAGAACCTTTCCAGGATCAAGCTCTGTCCGTGTCTCCCTCCTCACTTCATGCCTTCTTTCCCTCACTGATGAGGCACCTGGTTTTCCTTCAGGCCCTTGGATGCACAGATTCCTCCCCAACCCCCCACCTTCTGGCGCTCTTGCCACCTCCCTGGTCTGCTCAGTGTTTGTACTTCAGGCTCCAGGGGAAGCACCACTCACTTCCCGTGGGTCAGCTTGTGGGCCATGGGGTGCCCAGATATTTGATTAAACATTATACCAGGTATCTCTGGGACAAAGTCTTAGAATGAGATTAGCATTTAAATTGCTAGACCAAGTAAAGCAGATTGCTCTCCCAACTGTGGACGGGACTCGACCCACAACTGAAGGCCTGGGTAGAATGAAAATGATGATTCTGCTCTCAGAGGAAGCTCCTCCAGCCTGACCGCCTTCCAGATGGGAAATTTGTTTTATCCCGCTTCCTGCCTAGAACTTAAAAGTCAGCGCTTCCTGGGTCTAGAGCCTGTGCATGGTCAGACCGGAACTACGCCACCATCTCTCCTGGATCTCCAGCTTGTCAATGGCAGACCTTGAGATCTGCCAGTCTCCATAAATGTCCTTATGATAAATCTGTATCTGTAACTATGTTTCTCTAGGGGACCCTGACTAACTCCTTTCAGATACCTTTCTGCTTCTCCCAAGACAATTTCAGATGGCCGTTTATACATCTCCTCCACAGGCTGTAGGTCTCTTTTTCCACACCTAGCTCTCCTGAAATTCCTTGTCCAGACCACAGAGAATGGTTAATTTTATGCACAGCTGTACCCACAGAGCTAACACAATGCTCAGCAATTACTGGACTCATATTTGTGAGATGAAGATCTATGTAGAATATCCCCCTCAGCTATAAAAAAAAAAAATTACCATAACAGATTATTTGCTATCATAGTAAAATTGTGAAATACACATGTGGAAAAAAGCTACAGAAGTATATACTCAGTATAGTACCATTTTCATAGGATATGAGAAAAATATTGAATACAAGGGTGAAATTGCTTAGGTCTGGTTGGTTTCTCTGCCTCTTTGCTTTTCTACTTCTTTCTCAGTTCTCTGGCTTGAATATGTACTTCCTTTTGTAATTAGAATATTTAGTAAAGACATTATAATCTACTTCTGTATATCTAAAACACAATACCGATAATAGGAAAAGGAAACGTGGGAACCATATTTGTAACAGAAGAAACACCATAATTCTCTTTCATGTAAAGATCTCTACAAATCAACAAACACAAGACAATCAGGGAAGTTTTTAAAAATGGGCAAAGGACATAAATGGATTGTTCACATTTAGAAAAGACATTCCGATGGCTGATAGCCTATGAGCACCATCACTATTATTAACTAAGAAACTGTAACTATAAACAAAAGATATATTTTGCTCTTGTTCTTGGCCAAGATGAAAAAATGAGATAAAATCCAATGGTGGCATGATTTCATATAATTTTACTCAATAATGTAATTTCTTGGACTTTACCCTACATAATGAGTTGATGTAAGATGTAGCTGCTTCTACTAAGACATTTAACAGTGGCAAAAATTTTGGAAAATCCCAAAAACAAACAAACAAACAACAACAACAACAACAAACAACTTTTTTAGGAATTAGTTCAGTCAATTACAGGCTACCTATAAACCAGAATGCTGTTCCAACTTACATATGATATTTCAGGAGAATACTGACAATACAAAAACTATTTTGATCTACTTTAAAAAGTGTACTGTGAACTTCACCCTCCATCATCTCAATTTTGGAGGGAAATGGATAGACAGTAGAAAAAAAAATTTAGGGAATAGAATGAAATATTATCAGGATTAACCCTGAGTGGTAGAACTGCTGAGTTTTGCTTTTTTTTAAAACCTTTTCCAATTATTCCACAGAAAATGTCTTCCTTTTATAAACCAAGAAGAAACTGTATTGTGGTTAAAGAGCAAAAAAGATGGGTCTGTTGAGCACAGGGGAGTAAAGTGTATTAGGAGTCTGGGTCTACAATAAGAACAAGGGGGTTGTGGGTGTCAAAGATGGAAGGGATGGTGCCTGTGCCCATGACAGAAGAAGTTCTAGAATATTTTGGAAGGAATCAAGTAAACGTAATGAACAAAGGGCAGGTGTACAGTAAGATATCTCTGCTGGTCATATATTGTGTGAACAGGAATGAAGACCTACACTACAGTATGTAGGGCAATCCTTGGTTTTTGGAGACAGTCAAGGGATGTGTAGGTACTGGGGGAATATTCCATTGATAGCTCAGAATCTCTCACTAGTGAACATGCACATTAAAGAGGGACCGTGCATTAATCATTTCTGTTTTCTTTATTCCTAGCACTCAGCTGGCATACCGTAGGTCCTTAGAAACTGTTTGTCACAGGAATAAATGAGGCAGTGGAAGAACTCCTGACTTGGGAACAATTTGAAATTGACTATTTAAACATTACCACGCACCAGTCAATGATAAATCACACACACACACACACACACACACACACACACGCACACACACCACTCTATTCTAGTTACGGAAACCCTATTCGTGAGACCACAAACCTTTTTCATTCAATCCAACTCTTTTTGAAAAATGTAGTCTCAATGACTGACACAACCTGAAACACGGACTGTTCTTTTTCTTTAGAAAAATGATAGTGTGTTAGATTTATGTAATACCTTCTATCTAGGCACTCATTAGTAAGTCCAGTTTGATGTGGTTTCTTTCCGTAGCACGTTGAAATACTGCACTTTTGCTTTGACATTTGTACTTGCCTAAAGAAGAAGGGAAGAATTCCTCCCTAAAGAATAATGACTTGCCCTGACATCCCACCTCCAGTATGAAACCAATCTATAGCAAGAGAAAGCAAACAGACGGTAACACGTAGAAAAGCAAGCTGTTCACATATATACTTTTACATCTCTGCTGATGTCAGTGTCCATATGCACTCATGCCCAGACTTCAACCATCAAGTCTACCTAAACACAAAACTTAATTGGGGCAAGGGCTAAGTAGAAACCTAATCAATGTTTCCTGCCAAAGAAATGGGGGCTGAGAGTCAAATTTGGTTAAGCTGGTACCATGCCTCTCTGTTTCTCTCCGGGAAAACCCATTCTTGATACCTTCTAATAACTCGCATTTTCTGAACTAGGTTCACGGGAAACATTTCTTGTGGTGGTGACGAGTCACAGAATGACTTGTCTCTAAATAATGTCCCCTATTCAGTCCCCAAATCATCAACCATGGTGGTTTGCAGTTCCACCTTCCAAGATGCCAGTGTGAACAGAGCCTCCTCCGTGGGACACACCCCAGGTGCGCACGGAATGCACATCTGAGACTGCGTGAGTCAGGGCTCGCACTCCTGACACAGGAGAAACCTCAGAGGAACTGCAGGAAGTTGAGCAGGAGTCCCCTAGCTTGTTAGCACTGTGGTGAGGGGCTCCAGGCCCATAGGATCCCGGAGACAGCGTCCATCTGTCTCTCTCATCGTCTCCCTTTCCCACTCACTCCTCCTCCGTCTGGTCCTTACCGCCACAATTTCCCTCAACTCTTCATATTTACTTTCTCTTTCTCTCCCTGACTCACTTTTACTTTTCCCCCCTCCCTCCACCCCATCTCCCTTTCCCTCTCTCTCCCTCTCTCCCACACACTCTCACTTTCTCCTCTCCACTCGACTTTCATTTTCTTGTTCCCCACGTGCTCTCCTTCCTCCTGCTGCTCCTTCTTACTCTCCCTCACGTCCTACACACTCACGTGCTCTCCCAGGCCTTCGCTTTTACTTTGCTGCACCCTTTTCTTCCTACCCTACCCCACCCTCCGCCCCAGCTTACATCCATCTACTTTCCTTCTCTAACCCACAGAATTTTAAGCAGAGATCGAAGTGGCCAGATCAGAGTCTTCTAGAACAACCTGGGAGCCAGGACCAGATTGAGACCTTGGGCAGGAAGGCTGTTGGAATATTCCAGGACAGAGTTCTTTTGACTTAGCAGGAGCATGGGGAAGCAGGAGGTAAAATTACAGGTAAAACTGATGGGGCCGACTGATGGTTCTGGGCCGGGTGAACAGAGGGCAGACTCAAGGTGACGGCAGGGTTTCCGGCTGGGCCCCCGGCTGGGCCCACGGAGAAGGATACACTATCAAGAGCCATGGAAAAGGACAGAGGAAGCAGGTCTGGGCATTCTTCCCTCCTCGAGCCCCTTTGTCTAAAGTAAACAGAATACTGTGGCCTTTAAGACAGGAAACGCTCTTGGAAGAAGAGAAAGTAATTCATAATTACACACAGTCACTCCTTACATTTTGTTTGTTCAACTTCGAACAGTTCTCCCTCCTGTAGACTATTCAGGGATGCCCTTAAAACACATTTTCTCTGCACAACTTAAGCTCTGTGCCTTAACAGATGGAAAAAAAAAAGAGCTGTAACACAATGCAGCTCTTACCATCTACCAATGAAACGCCGGCTGTATCCCTTCTTTGTACAATATTATTGATGTAAATAGTTCCCCAGAGGGTTTGCAAACTCCTTGAAGGTAGGGAGGCTGTTCCCCCACTGCTCACCACTGGGTCCCAACTACCTCCTGGAGTAACAGCCCAGAGTGGGTGGTCAGGAAACAGATTTGGAATAAATGAGTATTTGAAATCTTTTATCGATGTTGTCATCAGCTAAATTATCCTGTGGAAACAGAACACATGATACAGCAGCACTCATATTTGTGATGAGAACGGCAGCCCCCTCCCCGAGACCCAAGGCAATGACAGGAATCATCAAGCATCACTGAACTTGGTAAATTTTTAGCCCTCGTTGGGTGCTCACTGGACTTACACTGGTCAAATGGAAGTCCTGTGTGTTCATTTGTCAATGAAAAGAACCGAGTGGAAGATCTAGTGAATGCCGGAAATAAGGCATTGGGTATTTTATGTTAAAGGCGAGGGCAGTTTTGGGATTGTTGTTATTCTTAGATTTCTTGAAATAAGAAATCACTCCCACCAAAAAAAAGAAGGAAGAAACCATGCCAACAGTTCTGATAGGGGACGTCTGACTTTTAAGTGTGTTTTCAGAGACGTACCAAGGGGGGCGCAATTCACCCCCAGAGCTCACCCTTGTGTGTTCCATACAGAAGGAGGTGAGTACTTGTCAGCAGACCAGACTGTGGGACCAGGATGACAAACAGCCTCTTACGTGTGCCTTTTAGAATAACTCAGGGCACTGCTACGAGGGCACCTGGGCACAGATGTCAAACTAATGGATACAGATGTGTTGGGCCTGGAAGGGAGGAGCCGATGCTCAGGGAGGCACTTGCTACACATCATATAACGTTATCGTCAAAGAACATAATTACACACAGTCACTCCTTACAATTTTGTTTGTTCAACTTCGAACGTTTCTCCCTCTTGTAGACTATTCAGGGATACCCTTAAAACACACGGATGGAGTGGTGAATCGGCTCAAAGATTTAGGCTACTGTCCCAGGATCGGAGGATACATGCATAAACACACAGGAAAACACCCCTGCCCTCAGGAAGTTGACATCTGAGAGTCATCAGATACAGAGAGGCAGACCATTTAAAAACTAAGTAACTAAATTACACGGAAAGAGGACAGTGCCTGATGAAGCGGAAAAAAAACCCACAACAAGACCGAGACCAGGGTAGGCATGCCGGTGCTGGGGGAAGCTGCAACTGTAAATGGGGTGGCCAGGGAAGCAGGGGTAGGTCGCATTACTGTTCAGAATCCGTTATTTCCTCCCCTCCAAGGACAGGCTACATCCCGCCCCTGCCATGCGACTCGTGCTTCTTCCCAGCCCCGAGAGGGGAGGCTCGTCGCAGGACTCGCTTTGGCCAGTGGAATGTGAGCAGGTGGGACACGTGCCACATCCAAGCCCCGAAGGCCCTTGCGTGTTAAGCTCCGTCTCTCGTTTCTGCCTTCCGCCGTGGAAACTGGAAGGTCGGGCCAGGGATGGTCCTTCTGCCTGGGTTCTGGAATGGGAAAGTATGTGCAGCAGAGCCACAGCCACCAGCAGGCCCACATCTGTGGGGAATGTGAGCAAGGAAAAAAATGTTTCTTGTGGAAGCTGAGATATATATATATATATATATATACACACACACATACATATATAGATAGAGATACACAGATATATATACATACACATATATAGAAATGTATATATATATATATATACATATCTGTATATGTGTGTATATATTTATATATAAACAATAAAGCCAATTAATATAATAAGGTTTTCTGAGAAGGCAACATTTCACGTGACAAATAGAAGGAAAGGATAAAACCCAAGGCCCAGAGAAGTGACGTAACGCTCTCAAAGTCAACCATCCATGTGGTGGTCACGACCATATTATATCGGAATCCCTCTATCAGGGCGTGTTCACGCCAGCCTCTCGGGCAGGGACCCGTCCAGCTCGGCAGTCCCACTGGCACAATGCTTTTCTTGGTCCCGGTCAGGTGTACCTCCTATCCCTCTGAGATCCTAGAGCAACAGGCCCCTGCCAGTCAAACCAGCCCCCATTCCTTAAGGCACAGGGTCCTCTCGTGCAAGTGAAGGCAAGTGTGCCCAAGTCTACAGCTGAATTCATCCACCTTGTCCTTTACCTGTCGCTCAGATCTTGCAGTGACCCTGCGACCCAAGCCAGGACAGTGCTTATCGTCCCCTCCTGTTCACAGACGAGAAGGCCAAGCTCAGGGCTGAGCAGCTTCCTTTAAGTTGCAGACGGCAAACACGGGAGACAGGAGCCCTGCTTTTCTGAATCCGGGGACAACCCTGCATTGCCAGAACTTACACATACTTTGTTTCATTTTGTTGTTGTTGTTGTTGTTGTTTTAACACGTACGGATCTGATGAGTCAAGCCTCCTGACAGTGAAATGAGGTGGTTTGTTATTCCTTTTATAGAGATGAGGAAATTGAAGGTCAGAGATGTGAAGCAACTCTCGGAAGGTCTCTAAACTTAAAAGAGCAAGGTCTGAACCAAGGATTTTTCCCTGCCCAGAACCTGTGAGCGAGCGGCATGGAGCCTTGCCCTCTGGAGAGGTGTCTATGAAGATACAGGATTCAGTTCTCGTCTGCAAACACACTGCACATTGTGGTTAGTTTAAAGCTCAGTGGACATTGTTACTTTATCAATTCATCTCTAAATTGATGATAAGAAAGCACCTGCTGATGCCCAGCCAGAGGCCAGACTCAACGTGCACGAGGAAACCACAGGTCATGGCGCATCTTGATTCAGACAGGGCCACTGCTCACCAGCGTCTGCGGCTACCCAAGTCACATACCACGGAATGTGTATCTCTCTCCAGCACTTCTGCTCTGTTGGACGCTTTTCTAAATTGGGAACTACTAGTGTCCTGTAAACATGAAAGGCAACCCACTGTGACAGAGACAGGAAAGTGGGGGTTGGAAGCTCAACTCCTCCATGGAAAAGCTGTGTGGCCTTGAGCAATGTTTTCAAAGGTTTGCTTTAAGTGTTCATCCCAGGACTCATTCAGTGATTCCTTCATTTATTTAATTATATATGGAATGTCCATTATATATCAGTTACTGTGCTAGACTCTGGGAATACAGCAATGAACAAATAGACATTCCCTGTTCTCCAAACAAATATCCACAAATGCTCATCACTGTTTCATTCTGAATGCACAGAACGGCTCCTCTGTCCTTATCCTTTGCTCTGTAAAGGGGGCCTCTGAACCAACAAAACAATTCGCCAGATCATAGGGAAGTCTCAAAGCCAGGGAGATCTGGTAGGGATACAGCATTCCCCTAGAGTCCCCATCCCTCTGCCAATGTATAACCCCACCTCACTTGACTCCAATCCCTCTCAGGCAGCCTGTCCCAGACAATCATGCTGACCAAGGTCAAACCACTGGCCAATCTGTTTCCTTGTGCTTGGAAGAGCAAATGGGTCCAGAGAATCCATGGCCAGAAAACAGATGAGGCATTTCAAGCTGGAACAGCCATTCATCGGACTCATGGGCCATCTTGCCCATGACCAACACATTCAGCAGTTACAGATACAAATATTCTTGCGGTTAAATGAATCATGTATTTAAGGGACTGGTGGTTGGTACTATCCCTGTTGGTCTTGACAACCCCATTGTGAGGGAAATGAACTCACAAGGCACAGAGGGAAGGGACTGGGATTCATTTCATAGCTTCTGGGAAGGCAGGCAAAAAGGTCAAGTCCAAGCAGTAATGACCAACACATTCAGTGAATTCCCAAAGGGAGCTGGTTGACATTAGTAGACACTGATGTCAAATCCACCTTACCCTCATGGATTTACTGACATTCTTACCATTACTTAATGGGAATGATTCTCCTTATGAATTAGGACTTGATATAACCACCTGCAACCCTGCCATATCCCTTTATGGCTGCTTGTGACTGATGCAGAGCTAACTGGCTATAATAAGAGCCTTGGGATTCAGGTCAACTTGGGCTCGGCATTCCCAAGACTCTGAGCATTATCTCTGGCATGAATGAGTTGGGAACACCATGACCAAGATGGAGGATGTCAAGTGATGGCCAACTGTCTGTATCAATGCTACATGAGTTTGCTCAGTGAACTCCATGAGGACAAACACATCTAGAATGAGGACAGAGCTCAGATGTCCATGTGTGGTCCTTCCACAGTCCTCAAAGTAACCTCAGAGCTTATCCTGACCTGTGGGTTGTTACACTGATGGGACAAAAAGAGGAACTGGGCACGTTATTGGAATGTACAAAGGGGCTTGATTTATATACATTTTTGCAAAATTCTGCTCTACGAGCAGGATTTAATTTTAGGGCCACGTGGTCTGCTTTGCCATGTGGGCTGGAATTCCAAGCTATCTAAGTCCCCTGGGAAAGCCACCCAGGATTCTGTCCTCACCACTTTTCCCTTTGTGACTCCAGAGGCCACAGATCCAGGGGAGTGAGGGTGGGTGGCAGAAGCTCTGTTTCTAGCAACCGAGGCAGTTCACGGAAAGCACTCAGCAGACAGCCTGGTACCCACTAGAGGGAAAACAAACCTATGTTCTCTTGCCCCCATGTGCTGCTTCTTTTCCCATGAGTTCACTTAATAGATTTCCAGCTTATTCATATTTTCTGCCCCACGGTGTCTAAAGGAATACAGCTATTATGAGGGGAGGGGTAGTAGGTGCCCAGGAAGAGAATGGAATGCAAAGGCTCGAGGGCACGGCCGGACCTTCCAGTACCTTCCCCTGGTGCTCTGTGACCCTCTAATTTGAAGAAACAGGACTCTGAGAAGAGAGAACCACCTGGTCTCCAAACAAGCCTGCCGATGCTATTCTAAATGCAAAGAAATGTCAAAGCTGAAATAACCATAATGCAATTGTACTTAGCCTGTTTACTGAAATATCAGTCATTGCTTTGCACAGCATTTCCATTTTTAAAGTTCATTGTGCTAGAAAAATGTGGCAGCTCCTTAATTCTTACTTTCTCCTCCAAGCCGGGTGGGAGGTGAGAAGTTTTTGAACTGTATGAAAACCCACATGAAACATTTCAGCTGCGCCTCAGAGCTCCCTTGCAGTGTCCCGCACATGCTCCCTTCCCTCGTCGACTTAGAGAAACCCCCCTCCTAAGGCCTGCCCTCATTCCGACAACAAACATAAAAATTTCCATCAGCAGAAGGAAAGACAGAAAAAAGGATAGCACGGGGACGCGGAATACCTGTCCTGCTGTCTGAGGAGGACTAGGGCTCAACTGGCATTTATAGGTGGAGTCTGGCCCCTTTGCCCTCTTGCCCATCCTGCATATCCGCATCGACAGCCGGGGTTTAAGAAGTAAAGTTCTGGGGGCGCCTGGGTGGCTCAGTGGGTTAAAGCCTCTGCCTTCGGCTTGGGTCATGATCTCAGGGTCCTGGGATGGAGCCCCGCATCGGGCTCTCTGCTCAGCGGGGAGCCTGCTTCCCCCCTCTCTCTCTGCCTGCCTCTCTGCCTACTTGTGATCTCTGTCTGTCAAATAAATAAATAAAATATTTTAAAAGAAGAAGAAGAAGAAGAAGAAGAAGAAGAAGTAGTAGTAGTAGTAGTAGTAGTAAAGTTCCATGGGTTGCCCCACTGGGATCTGTTGGTCTCCAGCACCCACCTAGGCTCAGTCAGCCAGAAGCGTGGACATAAGATTATCAGCCAGGAAGACGGACTATCATTGTGTCTCTGGTTCTTCCACAGTAGGGTTTCTGTGCCTCGGTTCTGCTGGTGTTTGGGCTGAAGAGTTCGTTGCTATGAGGGGTCATCTTGTACATTGCTGGGCTCTCCACGGCATGCCTGGCCTCTCTGTGTACCTTTCCTAAGCTGTGATAAGAACGTGTCCAAAGATGTCTGTAGACATAGCCAATGGTCGTTGGGAGGCAAAACTATCCCCAACTGCGGCCACCGCCTCCATCTCTGCAGACAGCCCTTCTTTTAACTCCCTTTGCTAGCCCACTGAGCACACCACCTGCCCGTAGCTGAGACCCTGAGACAGGTACGTATGCCAGCCTAGTACACCTCAATCAGGATTCTCCCTGGAGGCCACTGAGAGCATGCTGTGTCCCTCAATAGACTGTGAGCTTCCAGAGGACAAGGACCAGGACCCGCACACGGACAACACCCCCACCCAGGCCTGTTTCTAGGTATCCGACTAGATCCCAGCGGCTGTCGTGAAAGCCTCTTTCCTGGCTTCCTCCTCCAAAGAAGCAAAATACAGGCATGCTGCTCTACACACTCTCTAGCCTCTTTTTATAATGACTCTTCAAGATTGCTGGCAATTTCCTCCCAGGGACCGAAAGGTCTATGAGGCTTCCGAGTTGGCACCGGTGCCCTGTGGTTAACCTGTGGCTGGCGGCAAATTGGGCAGGTCCCCAGGATGCAGCAATCACCTCTAGATGAGGTCTGCTTTTGCCTTCAGTTAAGGACTGTAACAATTGCTTGTTCTTCCTTGGAAATATAACCTTGGAGATGAACCGCTCTTGAATCACTATCTGTGTGTGCTAGTTTCCTTTGAGTTCCAAGAGAGGGGACCGGCCTCCTCCTGCAAACTCAAGAGGAAAGCACAGGCCTCAAGCCCCTGCCTGAGCTCCTTAGTCCCTGCAGAGGGCTGGGGCGGAGGGCCACAGGCCAGCCTGGGACCCCAGCAGGAAGGTGAACTTGGCCTGATTTGCTTCCGGACTACCAGTGTCATCACTGAGTATCTAGTAACTACACGTCTGCCCCAGTGCCACTGTCACCGTTGCAGGCACGCCTCGGGGACGCCTTAAGACAAAAATTGGCACGAATGACCTCACCGGGATGTACCTGCGAAGCGAGGTGTAAAGTTCTTCTAGAGTATATTCAGAGCCTTGTATGGTTTCTCCAGTTCTGGAACTCCGTACACTTCCACTTGTTTCTTAACAAAGACAAGTTGCCCATGGACTTGGGGGGGTGGGGTGAGCTTAGAATGCTGGTCTCCACACTTCATCATGCTGCCTGCTTTTGCCGAGCTAGATGGGCCAGCGAGCAGGGAACCCCAATAGGCACGCATTTCCCGCTCATGGTGACTGGCCCTTCGTGTCTGTTTCCCCACTGAATGCGCCACATGCCTCTGGGACGGCACCTTAACTCACTCTCATGCCAAACTTGGCTGTGGTTTCCCCCGGGGCGGCCCTCTCTGGGGCTGGATCGCAGGACTGCGGTTCCACTCGCACGCTGCTCAAGGGAATCAGAGTTCTAGCAGCACACGGCGGCAGGTACGGAACGAGGCTCCTCTGTTCTGAAACATCAGCTCGGAGCAAATCACATCAGCTCTGTGGACTTCAATTGCTTCATCTGTTAATTGAAGGTGAATGTTTTTATCCATTCCCAGAACTTTTTTTCATTTTGTTTTGAATATGTAACTTGCATTCTGTAACAGATACAAATTTTAAACGTGCAGCCTGGTGACTTCTAAGTAGGTATATGGAGAAGCCAAGGGCAGGCCACCCCAAAAAGGTGCCACTTGGGCATATCAGTTATTTTTTTTTTTAAGATTTTATTTATTTATTTGACAGATAGAGATCACAGGTAGGCAGAGAGGCAGGCAGAGAGAGAGAGGAGGAAGCAGGCTCCCTGCTGAGCAGAGAGCCCGATGTGGGGCCCGATCCCAGGACCCTGGGACCATGACCTGAGCCGAAGGCAGAGGCTTTAACCCACTGAGCCACCCAGGCGCCCCCAGTTATTTATTTATTTTTTTAAAGCTACTTAAGAGACAGTCAGTGCAAGAAGGACACTCACACCGTCCTCTGTCCCTCTGGAGGGAGGAAATAAATCTCCTACGTGAAGAGCCCTCTCCCTGGCCCAGGAGTACCCTTAGCACCAGAGAGCTGAGAAGTTCATATAAACAACCCACAGTACTTTTTCCTAATTTACTCCCCCAGCCCAAATTCTTTTTTTTTATTTTTTTAAAGATTTTATTTATTTATTTATTTATTTATTTGAGAAGGAGAGAGAATGAGAGAGAGAGAGCATGAGAGTGGAGAGGTCAGAGGGAGAAGCAGAATCCCTGAGCCTGATGCGGGACTCAATCCTGGAACTCCAGAATCATGACCTGAGCCAAAGGCAGTTGCTTAACCTACTGAGCCACCCAGGCGCCCCCACCCTCCCCACCAACTGCAGCCCAAATTCTGTTTAGAATTCCTTACAATTCCCTGGAGCTCCCAAAGGTAAGTTTTCTTTGTCCTGTCAACTCCTTACAGATTTACTGTCTCTGTTCCTAAAAAGTATAAAAACCACCAGCCTTGGTCATTGCTTTAAGTCTCAATTTCAATTCTGGGTCTCCATGCACACATAATAAAACTTTGGGGTTTTTTTCTTCCTGTTACTCTGTCTTGGGTCAACTTACCAATTAGTCCAGCTGGAAAACCTGGAAGGGAAGAGGGAGAATTTCTCCTTCCCCACCTATAGCACCCACCTAAACTGACTCAGAGAACATCCATTTCTAACACCGCAGAAGTACCCTTCACACCCCGGGTAATACCACACCCCCGCAGAGGACCGCCATTCCGAAGTTCATCAGCATCAGAGTAGTCCGTCTTACTCCTGGATATCCTATAAACGTATGCATTCTTTTGGGTTTCACTTTCTTTCTTCGACATGAAGGTGCTGAGATGAACTTACTGTACTGAACATGCCAGCAGTTTCTCCCTTCCTATCCCTAAGTAGTATTCCATGGCATGGACACAATATCACAATCTGTTTAACCGTCCTCCTGTTGATGGCCATTTGGACTGTCTCCAGTCTGGGGCTAGAACACTGTTCTCAACATTCCAATGTGGAGGTCGGCACTCACCTCTCTCAAGTCCCTTCCAAGGTCCAGCCCCAGAGATTTAAGGCTCCCCCGCATCCCACACCCAAGTCGCCCCCATCTCCCCACCGAGCATATCTGCATGTCCCTAGGGCACCTGGGATCAGCATGCTGTACTCCATGTCCATACCCTCAGCACCTGCCTGCACAATCCCACCAGACTCGGTGAGACTTGCCCTCCTCCAAAGCTATAGGCCAGCCAACCTGACCTTTCAGTGTTCTGAACTCACCTCATTCTATCTCCTTTCCTGGTCTCTAGAGTAAACTAAACCCAGATGACATTACCTTGATAGGGAAATACATTCTAGAAAGATCAAAGGCTTAAAGGCCTTCGATAAATCATAAAAATGCTAGAAAAATCTACAGAATATTTTCATATCCTGGCCTTAATTCCCCCAAATTACGATAACACTAAGGCAAGGAAGAAAAACTGAAATAATTAAAAAGTTCTCTATAGAAAGAATATAAAAAACACAAATACGTTAAAAACTAAACACCAAAAGACATAGTAGTATTATATTATCTTATATATGTAAAAAACTCTTACAAAAATAAAAAAAAAAAAAAAAACGTGTGAAGCCCTAGCAGAAAATAAAACGCATCAAGAGGCAATTCATAATAAGGTCCAATAAACATGAAAAAGTTGCTCAACATTATCAATAAACAAAGAACAACATATTAAAACAAGCTGTTTATCACTTATAAGGTTAGTATTCAGACAGCTGATGGTTTTAGGAAATGAGATTTCTCATTTACCCCTAATGGAGTGCCTCTTTTCCAAAAAGATCTCCCTATGATGAGCAAAAACCATTTAAATGTAGTCAGGTAATTAGGTTCCTAGGAATGCACCCTATGCCAATGGTTGGATACGTGCCAAAACATGTACCATCTAGTTCATTATAAAGTGCTTACAAAATTTAAAAACGGTAAACCACCTAAATGCCTAGGAATATGGGAGTAGTTAAATAAATTATGGTACATATACATAACAGAATAACATGCAGACATTGAAGTGATTGGGTGAATATATCTTTATCACGGATGCTCACGTCACTGCCGAGAGGCTAAAGTGGGATGCAAAAAATAATTAAAGATACGCGTCCATTCTTGCATGCGTAGGTGGGTGGGTGTGCCAACACGGACACCTGCGGAAGGTGTTTGGAAGGTGTTTTATTCAGGCCAGGCGAACATCTGTATCCTCAGAGCCCAAACGCAAGAACTTTTTTTCCTCCTATCACGGTCAAGTATGGATCTGCAGGGAGGCCCCACGTCACGTGGTCAGTGAAGAGCCCCAGTTCCTTCTGTTGGTGGCTCCCCTGCCCCTCAGAATGCCAAAGTCCCCCTCTGGGTACCCTGCCTTTGGCCCTCAGAAGAGGGAAGAGACAGGGAGTGAGGGGGACCTTCCAGGGGCCAGACGGGGAGGAGGAGCCGCTCACACACCCTGGTACAATTGCCACAAGCACTCGCCCCTAACTGCAAGGTGGGGGCCGAGGAGGCAGTCCGGCTCTTTCCCATAAGGGAACAGAAACAGCGAAACCCCAAAGTGGTCAGGTCTGGTTAGACGCAGTTAGAGTCAAAACTCTGGTTTCTCTTTTCACTCTTCTGCATCATCTGGATTTTTCCCAAAAGATGAGTTGTTTTTTTTTTTAAGTACGGAGGAAGAGCCCTATAAAGCTACTGGTGTTTTGACGGGTCACACAGGGGAATCAGGCACAGTCCCCACTGCGGCTCCAGCTGTAACTTCTGTCCTGGTGCCCTGGGTCCCTCCTGTGCGGGCTGCATGTGGCCATTACTTAGAGCATCCCTTGGCTGCCCCTCAGGCCCCCGAAGCCATAGCCGCCAGCGTCTGGAGCAGCTCGGAGCCCACCGCCTGCAACTCTCCTGCATCTGGGAGGCTTCGTGCTGAGAGGTGAACCCCCGGTGCTGGCCGACAGGGTCTGTTTTTGTCAGTCAAGGTGCACAAGCCTGTCCCATCTCTCAGAGGAGTATCCTCCCCACACTGCCATTTGTCACTGTCAGCCTGGGAGCAATTATATCCCAGCCAGGCAGAAATAAACAGACAGCGGCATCACACATGAGGTGACAGGCAGATGCTCTGTCTCCCAAGGCGCCACCATCCCCATCGTGCCCAGCCGTGACCAAGCCTCGGGGCACGGATGCAGCCGGGGAGCCCGGTGGGAAAGGGGAACCAGTCTGGAGCACCCTCTCTCATCGCTTGCCATCCTTGGTGGTGAGAATGAAGGAATTTGGGAGAAAGCTTTCTCCCTAAACTGAACAAGTGTAAAACCTCAGACTCAGTGTCCTTAGAGAAATGTAGGAGACAAAAGCCGATCTCTGTGGCTCATCTTGTGAGCATACGCTGGCTCGGTGCCAAGGCAGATGTGGGGTCGAGTCCCCACAGCCAGGGCCCCACAGCGGAGCACCTGGGTGACCCTGTAACCTTCTGGCCTATAAACTGTCCACAAAGGTCCTTGCCCTTTATTTATTGACCTTGTGCTTCAGACGCATTCCTGGATCCTCCTGAACATAGACGACTCACTCTACCAGACTCATTCTCCCCTTTCCCTGCATACAGCCAGGGCTGGGAAGAGCTCTTATGCTGGAGAATCGATTTTCCACCCACATTTGGCCATGGGTGGCCTCTAGACCAGTCTCTTGTTGTTGTTTTAGTAGACTTTATTTTTTTAGAGAAGTTTTACGTTCAGGGTGAGATGGAGCAGAAGTTACAGGACCTCAAGGCTCATTTACGCCAATGAAATCCAACAGAAGCAGTGGCTGGGACTGCGCTCGGGCCCCAAGCCCCTCACACACACCCCTCCCCACTGTCGTGCTCTTCCCCACTGGCAGCTTGCTAGGGTCAAGAGGACCAGGACAAGCTCAGAAGCCACATCCTGATGAGGTCAGGGCCTTTCTGCCCACCCAGGCCCCTCAGTGACAGAGTTGTCAGAAAACCGTTCATCCTGTCTACCTGTCCAGAGTGAGCAAAAAAGAAACTTCACTAAAGGCCCTGTGGGATCCTGGACTGGATCCTGGAACAGAAAAAGCACATTAATGACAAATACAAAAAAACAAAACAAAACAAAACAAAAAACCTGGTAAAATCCAAATAAAATCTGGTGTCTTTTTTTTTTTTTTAATAGCAACCTACCAATGTCTTACTTTAACAAATGCACCTTGGAAACATGAGTCATGAACGTCAGGGGAAACCGGGCAGAGAGGAGGTGAGTACGCTCTATACCCTCTTTGTGCCTTTTCCATAAATTTAAAATATTCCAAAATGTAAAGTTTTTAAAAAATAATTTTAAAATCCTTCATATGTATTGAGCCGTGTATGTGTGTGTGTTTCTGTAGTCTGCCCCCACCCAGCTGACACAGCTCTCTTCATCTGTGAAATTCAAGTCAAGTTCAAGACCGGGCATGGACATCTTGTCCGCTGACAAGTTTCTGTGATCCCTGGTGGGTGAAGAGGCCCCTCCACTGTCCACTTTCTTCTTCTGTCGCAATCCAGAGAAGCCACTATGAGGTCTGCCCATTTCAAACCACCATGAAGTCTTCTTTGAGTCAGGACTCTTGTCTCCTTCACAGCAACAAGATTCCTCCTGGTGCTCAGAGACATTTGTCCAATGCGTTCATGCCAACCCCACCTGTTTGCTGAGAACACTGACTCCACCAGCCAGAGTCATGCGGCTTCATTAACTGTGAAGTACTGCGCGAAGCAGGCGATGATTAATCCATTGCAAAGAATGTATTGAACACCAGGCCTGCTTTCCAGTTGTGATGTATTTTTCCGGGCGGCCTCCAGGGTCTGCCCTGATACATGGAACTTGGTCTCATTACTGTGATTGTCTTAATTAGCATCGATGCAACAAAATGCCTTAAATAGCCAATCTATGCTATTGAACACCTGAAAACATTCAAGCTAGGAGCTTCCACTTCCTGCCTGCCTACTGGGTGCCGGCAAGCCCGTGCTAGGGGCTCTTACCTTATTATTTCCTTGAGTCCCAGAGGAACCCTCTGAGGTTGGTTTTATTATCCCCCATGTTAGAGGGGAGAAAATCGAGGAGCAGGGAGAGTGAAGTGATGCGATTACCACGGCACACTCTGTAAGCAGACCCTGGTCTCCAAAGTCCACCTATAACCTGCTTCCTTTCAAAGCAGCATCTTGACACCTGATTGATGGCCCGTCTCTGCTAAGAACTGTCATAAAAATAAATCCAATTTCTTCCATGCCTCTCCGGGTTGGACCTCAAATAAAAGCTGAATGCCAGACCTCAAATAAACTGCTGTAAATGGAAGTCCAGTTGTTGGAACTGGAGCTGGGGGTCAGAAGGGCCCCCCCCCAGCCCATAGGAACAGCCTGAGCCCCTAAATCCAGGATCCTTCCAGCGTCCTGGGATCACCCGGGAATAAGGGTGGTATTTCAGCTCTTACGACATGCTGCTAAGCAGTTTTCACAGCAAACAGCTCAATGAATCCTGACGACAGCTGTTATCATTGTAACTTCAGAGATGAGGAAACTGAGCCCCAGATACATATAAGTTAATCACCGTAAATAAACAATTCACCATGATATCTGAGGCCCAACACCTCCTTTCCCAGGAGACTGCAAGCCATGAGAAGGCAGGGGCAGCCCCTGCCGTGTTCATCATCATCTCTAAAATATTTATCCCAGTCCTGTATACAATGGGTGCTCAATAAAGAGTTGCTGATCATCATCTG